>NC_034592.1:111175880-111194851 GCF_900095145.1 Mus pahari
GTCTACTCCTCCTGGGTGTATTTGCTTCTTTTTGTTTTAGAGCATTCAGGTGTGCTGTCAAGCTGCTAGTATAAATTCTCTTTAGTTTCTTATTGGAGGCACTTAGAGCTATGAGTTTTCCTCTCACCACTGCTTTCATTGTGTCCCATAAGTTTTGGTATGATGTGTGTTCATTTTCATTAAATTCGAGAAAGTCTTTAATTTCTTTTTTTATTTCTTCCTTGACCAAGTTATCATTGAATAGAGCATTGTTCAGCTTCCATGTATATGCGTGTTTTCCGTCGTTTTTGTTGTTATTGAAGACCAGCCTTTGTCTGTGGTGATCTGATAGGAGGCATGGAATTATTTCAGTCTTCTTGTATTTGTTGAGGTTTTGTTTTGTGATTTGGGAAAGGTCAGTTTTGGGGAAAGGTACCTTGATGTGCTGAGAAGAAGGTGTATTCTTTTGCTTCAGGATAAAATGTTCTATAAATATGTTAGATCCATTTGGTTCATAACTTCTGTAAGCTTCATTGTGTCTCTATTTAGTTTCTATTTCCATGAACTGTCCATTGATGAGAGTGGGGTGTTGAAGTCTCTCACTATTATTGTGCGGGGTGCAATATGTGCTTTGAGCTTTAGTAAAGTTGCTTTTATTAATGTGGGTGCCCTTGCATTTGGAGCATAGATGTTCAGAATTGAGAGTTCAGCTTGGTAGATTTTTCCTTTGACCAGTATGAAGTGTCCTTTCTTATTCTTTTTTATCATTTTTGATTGAAAGTTGATTTTATTCAATATTAGAATGGCTACTCCAGCTTGTTTCTTGGGACCATTTGCTTGGAAAATTGTTTTCCAACCTTTTACTCTGAGGTAGTGTCTGTCTTTGTCTCCGAGGTGCATTTCCTGAATGCAGCAAAATGCTGCACCGTGTTTACATATCCAGTCTGTTAGTTTATATCTTTTTTGGGGAATTGAGTCCATTGATATTAAGAGATATTAAGGAAAAGTGATTGTTACTTCCTGTTATTTTTGTTGTTAGAGGTGGAATTATGTTTGTGTGGCTATCTTCTATTGGGTTTGTTGAAAGATTACTTTCTTGCTTTTTCTAGGGTGTAGTTTCCCTTCTTGTGTTGGTGTTTCCTATCTATTATCATTTGAAGGGCTGGATTTGTGTGGAAAGAGGTTGTGTGAATTTGGTTTTTCATGGAATATCTTGTTTTCTCCTTCTATGGTAATTGAGAGTTTTGCTGGATATAGTAGCCTGGGCTGGCATTTATGTTCTCTTAGGGTCTGTATGACATCTATCTAGAATCTCCTGGCTTTCATAGTTTCTGGCAAGAAGTCTGGTGTAATTCTGATAGGTCTGCCTTTATATGTTACTTGACCTTTTTCCCTTACTGTTTTAATCTTCTTTCTTTGTTTAGTGCATTTGGTGTTTTGATTATTATGTGACAGGAGAAATTTCTTTTCTGGTCCAGTCTATTTGGTGTTCTGTAAACTTCTTGTATGTTCATGGGCATCTCTTTCTTTAGGTTAGGGAATTTTTCTTCTATAGTTTTGTTGAAGATATTTACTGGCCCTTTAAGTTGGGAATCTTTGTTCTCTTCTATACCCATTATCCTTAGGTTTGGTCTTCTCATTGTGTCCTGGATTTCCTGGATGTTTTGGGTTAGGAGCTTTTTGCCTTTTGTATTTTGTTTGGCTTATTGTGTCAATGTTTTCTATGGTATCTTTTGCCCCTGAGATTCTCTCTTCTATCTCTTGTATTCTGTTGGTAATACTTTCATTTATGACTCTTGATCTCTTTCCTAGGTTTTCTATCTCCAGGGTTGTCTCCCTTTGTGATTTCTTTATTGTTTCTATTTCCATTTTTAGATCTTGGATGGTTTTGTTTGTTTCCTGTGTTTTTCTGTAATTCTTTAAGGGATTTTTGTGTTTCCTCTGTAAAGGCTTCTCCCTGTTTACCTGTGTTCTCCTGTATTTCTTTAAGGGAGTTATTTATGTCCTTCTTAAAGTCTTCTATCATCATCATGAGAAGTGATTTTTAAATCCAAATCTTGCTTTTCCAGTGTGATGGTGTATCCAGGACTTGCTATGGTGTGAGAATTGGGTTTTGATGATGCCAAGTAACCTTGGTTTCTGCTGCTTATGTTCTTACGTTTATCTCCTGCCCTCTGATCATCTCTTTGCTACCTGCCTTGGCTCTATCTGACTGGAGCTGGTCCCTCCTGTGATCCTTGTTATGTCAGAACTTCTCAGAGTCCAGCTGTCTCTGTGATCCTGTGATTCTGGAATCCTGTGATCCTGAGATCCTGGGTGTGTCAGAGTTCCTGGGAGTCAAGTTGCCTCTGGGACCCTGAGATCCTGGAGTGACCAAGCTCCTGGGGTCACATGATCCTGTGATCCTGGGCATGTTAGAGTGCATGAGAGTGGAGCTTCCTCTGGGTGTTGTGGGACTGTCTGCAGAATTTGCGCCTTGTGGGTTCGTTCTGAGAACACAGCTTTGTTTCTTCAGTGGCTATAAGCTATTTTCTTTTGGGGGGGGGGTCTGTTTTGATAATTTCTGTTTTTCTCTATTTTTTTCCATTTCTTTTCAGTTTCACATTTTTGCTGGCAGAACATTCTCAACCCCCATTCTCCTTTTAAATCTTGATGTATTTGTAATTGTGACTCCTCTGTCATTCCTATGGACATTTGTTTTTCTTATCCTCTGAACTTATCTGGCATTTATTATTTAGGTCATAATCTCTGTGTTCTCTTCAGTGCATCTGGTTTTCCTGTTCTGTAGATTTTTCATCATTGTATTTCTTTCCATCTTCTGGAGTTTATTTTCCTACTTACAGTATCTTTTGAAAACTTTTTGTGGTTAAGATTTTTTGCATGTGTATGTGTGGTGTGTATTGGAATGTCTGTGTGTGTTCTCAAGTGTGTGGGCACACGTGTACATGAGACTAACAGGGCTCTTTCAGCTAGTCTGGCTAGGCAGTTTGTGTCGGGTTTCCCTGTCTCCTCAGGATTCTAAGAACCCACATAAAAGCATTTTGGCTCACCCGTAATACAGGATTTGGATTACAGCCGGTCACAGGTTAGCGGGTATGCATGCAGTGTGGCTCTGGGGTCTAAATCCTGGTTCCCATCACCCATTGAATCGCTTTCCCAGCCTTCTTCCAGTGTCTTAATTTAAGGGTTATTAATTTCCTTATTGTCTCTTTTATTATAAACATTTAATGCTACAACTCCCCTTCTGAAATACTGCTTTGACATTATTAATTGTGATTTAATGTAGAAAACTATTAATTTGAAGTATATTTTAACTTCCACTATGGCTTACTGACCCACATGTTTCTTAAGTGTTTTTTAATTTCCTGATGTCTGATACTTAAAGATGGTAAGAAATGTTTGACTGTTATTAAATCTTTAATTTGTGTTATGAGCCATCTTTGCACTTGGCATTACTTACATTAATGCTGACAATAGCCATACAAGGTAGAGCTAGTCTGACCCCAGTATTGGGTATGTGGAACATGGGACACTGGGCATTTTCCCAACACCACGGACCAGCTGAGTATATAGATCTCAGGTTCAAATCCAGACCATTCAGATTAGGACTAACCATTGCATAAGCCGTCGTTGTCTCAGTTACTCTTCTTGTTGATATAATAAGAATGAATATTCTTTATTCATTTTTTTCTGCTTAATTCCTCCATAGTAAGAGAACACAGCCAGTATAGCACAGACTTTCACTGTGGCCTTGCTTGTGGTCAGTTTCCAGATCCACCTCAAAGGTTTGGATGCTATTATCTGGTGCCGTCTCCTAGGTGATCAAGCCCAAGATTTTTGGCTAATGGCATCTATAACTGTCTTAATCTCAGATTCTGATCCCATTGAAGTTCTTATTAGATGACCACACCGTTAGGGTTACCTTATCTTCCTGGTGAATTAAATCTTTGATTTGTAGATAGTAGCTCCCTTCATTCCTAATGTGCCATAAGGTAGGAGTATGGTCCAGGCCCTAGAGCTGTGGTTTGGAATTTTAGAGATCGTACTCCACTCCACCCACTGCTGGAGTGCAACTAACAAATAAATCCCCCATCATCTTGGGTGGGCACGGATGGAGGGGGGAATTCATCATCATACGTGGTGGTCTTCAGGAGGCTAGCTCATTCCAGTTGACTCTTTTGAACCTGCTGCCTGGCCTAGCCCTGGCTGCCCTCTCTGAAGTCAGGTCTGACCTTTGTTTACTCTTTGAGTATTGTTGACAGCCTGATTGGTCTGCTTTAAAGACATTTCTCTTGCATATTTGTGATGATTCCTCCTAGAACAATTTTGACAACCGTATCTATGCTACTGCATTGGCAGAGATGAATATCCCGAGCAAATCTACCTTTCTCTCCTCTGACTTGTTTTTCTTAAGTCACCATATAGTCCCGGTGACTCAGTTCAAAGGGCACTTACCAACTCGAGCCCATAGTAGCATTCTTGATAGTAGAGTTCCTTCATGGATGTCCCTTTCTCTCTGCATTCTGTGCTGCGCAGCCAGCTTCTCTCCGTCCTGTCACCTCTGCCAGTCCCCTTCCGTCTAACCTCTTGAGGTTTCTTGGAGTCTTCCCTTTCTCTGTCCCCTCAGATTGCACGTTGTGGAGTTTTAAATCCTTTCTCGAGGTGAGGACTGTTTCCATGCCAGACTTTTCACATCTCTAGATATCCCTATGTCCCACAGCCATTGAGACCAGTCCGCTGGGAAGTCACACTGGCTCTCACATTAACACAGATTTGAATGTGTTCCTTTGTGGGTCCCCTGTCCACGACTGGCCATTGCACACTGGTGGTCTCAGGGTGCAGAGGAGCAGGGGAGCAGCGAGACTGTTTTGGAGGACAGTTTGTCTATTGAAATGTTGGAGTTAGCTTATATACCTTGAGTCCTAGGCTCAAGCTATCCTCCTGCTTCTCTCTTTTGAGTAGTTAAGATTTTAGGCACATGTCACCTGCTTAGCTTTCTCTTACTGACCCTGACTCACACCAGAATTTCTATGCTTGCAGGGTGTGTGTGTGTGTGTGTCTGTCTGTCTGTCTGTCTGTTTGTCTGCATGTGCCTATGTATGTGATGGAGGCAGAGAACATCCTTGGGTGTTGTTCCTCTGTCACTGTCTACCTTTGTCCTATTAACAGCATCTCTCACTTGCCTGGCATTTGCCAAGTAGGCCAAAGATCCACCTGTCTCTGCTTCCTCAGTGGGGGAATTACAAACACACCCTGCTCTTTTGTTTGTTTCTTTGGGTTCTGGGGATCTAACCTGGGTCCAAGAGCATGCACAACAATCACTTTACTGGGGCTATCTGTTGCCCCAGTCCCATTACCACAGATTTTTAATGATCAATTTCATTTTACTGGTCTACCCACTGATTTCTGTCTTTCTAGAGGGCAGGGTAAAGTCTGATTCATTATGGACAGCCTGGTATCCACAACACAAGGCAAGCATTTGGGAACAGGATTCAAGAAGGAATATCCTCTGACCCTTGACAGTTCCTAAGTTCTGAGAATGCAATTCCCTAACAAGAGGGCTCAAAACGAGGGCAGAATGGGCCAGCTCATCATCAGCTCTATGAGACCCAGAGCACTGGATTCAGAAGCCTCGGCCCAGATGTGGCTGTCTCCAGAAGAGTTATGTTCACTCTCCATACTCTTTCCTCTTGCCTAGGAGTGAATGATGGAGGCATGCAGAAACAATATTAGCACAGTTGTAAGACAGCTCCCCTGGCTGAGGGGATCTATTCCTCTGTGTGTTTCATTGGCCCTCTCTTAATGAGTAAGTTAAGATTGATTGCATCTGTTTCTTCCTTAAATTAACAAAATTTACCCTCAGTTTGTTTAAAAAGAGGGACAAAAGCCTGTTTCTAATTTGTTCTGATACATTTATTAAATATAATCATCCACTAAAAAAATTCAGAGATGTTGAGAACAGCAGGAAAATATTAAACTTTCAAAATGCAGAGCTTGAATCATAAAACCTGTTTCATGGGCTCTCTATGAAACTCCAGTGGCATTCGCAATTAGCTGCTGAGCTGCTCGATGTAACCCAGAGGGCTGAGAGAGGGCAGCACGTCCTCCCAACATGTTCCCTCTTCTCACAGATGAGATTCTGGGCTGTGTTACCCACTCAGGCTTTTGGAGCGTGCGTTTAGTCCACATTTCTTCCCTTCATTCGCTGTTGTTTTATTAAGAGTGAAGTCAGCTAATGGAAAATATTACTTACTTTTGGAGGATGACTTTTTCTTTCCCTTACTCCCTTTTTCTTTCCCATTGCCCCTATAAACCCCACCAGGAATATAGAAACAAATGCCCTACTTGGGATGCCCAAATAGAAGGAAGAAAAACTTTTCTCTAAAACAAAGCCCTAAGGTGCTGTTGAATATCCAAGAGTAGGAATCCCTCAGACACCAAAAGATTGATTCACAATAATGTTATTGACGTATAGATATAAATTACAAACACCAATATGTAAGATCGTGAGATCTGTGTGTATGTGGACACATGGGGTATGTATGATATACCTATAGATGAAAAAAATCCTCTATAGAATAAACCGAAGCAAAGAGTACATCAAAAGATCATACACCATGACCAAGAGATACTCATTTCATCATTACAAGGATGCAAGGTTAGTTGGGTGGATGCCAATCAATAAATGTGATATCACATCACCAGAATACACAGCAACAACACAGGTCATTGTCATAGATGCAGAAGAAACAGTGCTTGTCAAAATTCAGCATCCCTTCAAAATAAAAAATCAACAAATTTAGGCATAGAAGGAAAATTACTTCTACTCAATGAAGTCAATGTGTCAGACTCATAGTTAAAACACTGTAAAGAGGAGAATTAAAAAGATTTTCCTCTATGATCTGGAATAAAAGGAGGCACCCCATTCTTACTATTTTTAGTCAGCATAGCATATAAGACTTAACTTGAACAATTAAACGAGAATAAGATGGGAAAGAAGGAAGTTAAACTGATCCTGTTTGCTGATGACAGGCTTAAAAACAAAAACCTTTAATGGAATACTTAATAAATATTTCACAGAGTTGCAAATGAATTTAATAGAGCCCCAGGACATAAAATCAACACACACAAATTAGTAGCATTTCTACATATTGATGCAAAGCGATCTGAAAAATAAAGAGAGCAATCTCAGATATTATAGCTACCAAAAATGACTAGGAATGCATTTAACTAAAGTGGTAAAATCCTCCACACCAAAACAAAACAGCAGAGCACTGGTAAAAAGCAATCGAAGAAGACAGAAAGCTGGAAATGAAGCTCATGCTCTTGAATTGGAATAATTAATATCATTAATATTGTTAAAATGTCCAAAGGACCCAGAGTGTGAGGCCCAAATTTTAGTCCTGTTCTTCGTAGAAATGCAATGAACACTACCAGAATTCATATGGCATAGAAATAAAACCTGAATAATCAAAGCAACCTTAATCAAAGTTACTAACAGCTCAGTGAGCCCCACTATATGACTGTAAATCCATAACTAAACAGCAAGGTTCTCACATCAAACCAGACAGAGACAACAGAACAGAGTGGAGAACCTAGAAATAGACTTAGGTACTTACAGTCAAATGATTTGTGACAAATGTGTGAAGGACCCATGGAAGGAAGAGAGGGCAGCTTCCTCAGCCAAGAGAAACCACACACACACACATACACACACATACACACACACACACACACTTGAATTAGATCCTCATCTTTAACTATACACAACACTTAGGTTAAAATTGATAGAGAGCTTAAAAGTGAGACCCCAAACAATAAAAACATATAGAAGAAAATACAAGCTATTCACCTAAGCAAGGATATTTCAGGACACTCCCAACAAAATGCAGGCCAAATTGATCATGTCAAATTAGGGAGTGTCTGTGTGGTAGAGGAAACAACAGAGAGATAACCCGTGGAATGGGGGAAATATTTAAGAATTACATTTTCACAAGAAGATGTCCAATGCTTAGCTTAATAGCAATAAATAAATAAGAACCCTAATTAAACATAGCAAATGAGGGCTGGAAGATGGCTTAGTGGATGAATCACTTGGCACACAAGCAAGAAGACTGGAGTTGGCATCTTCAGAACTCCTTTGAAAGCCAGGCAGTTGCCTTGGCCACCTATAATCCCAGGACCCAGGAGGCAGGAACAGCAGAATCATTGCAACAAGCTAACAGTGATATGCTGTTGTTTAAACAATAAATGTCCCCCATAGGTTCTACATGAGAACACTCGGTCCCAGTTGGTGGCACTGTTTAGGAAGATTGTAGAACCATTATGTCCTAAAGTTTAGGAGGTGAAGTGGTCATTGGGAGTGAGCTTTGAAGAATGACTATTATGGAAAATGCTGGAAGATAACAAGTGTTGGTTAGGATGTGGGAAGGGAGGGACCTTTGTATGTTGTTGCTAGGAAAGTAAGTAAATGAGTGCAGTCGTTAAGGAAAACAGAATAGAGGTTCCTCAAAAAGTTAAAACTAGTGTCATAATGTCATCTAGAAATCCCACTACTGTGCATGTGCCCAAAATAAAGAAAACCACTATATTGAAGGTATGTCTGCACTCCATGTTGATTATGACACTATTTATAACAGTCAAGGTATACAATCAATCTATGTATTCATCAATGAATGAATGATGTTTTTGTATATGTGTGTATATATAATATTACACATAAATTACTCAGTCTTAGATATTCTATTGTAATAGAAAAGGGGCCAAGAGATCCGAATCACATCTAATGACAATGTCATTTTTTAATTTTATAAGTTTTTATAATAGCCATACTTCAAAGCCCACTTCCAGTGACCACCTCACCTCCTAAACTTTATGACCTAAATGTTCTATAATCTTCCCTAAAATGCTGCCAACTGGGACCAAGTGTTCCCATATATAAGCCTATGGGGGACATTTATCATTTAAACATTTATCTTTGTATGCACATATGAATACACACATACACACACATACTGCATTTTTTGTGAATGTGTATGGCCATAGAATTAATAAAATCTTGATATTTTATGACACTGTAGACAAACCTGTAGGACATTGTGTTGAGTAGAATGATCCAGGTACAGAAAATTAAACACTGCATGATCTGACTCATGTAGAATCTAAAAAGTTCGTATCATGGAAGTGGAAGGTGGAATGGTACCTACTGGAGCTTGGGGGTAGTTAATGGGGAGGGGCAGCAAGACATTTTTGTGAAACCCTAATATTAAGGTCATAGTCTACCATGATTGGACAGTTCCCTGAGCTCCACCCAAAATGGAGAACTCCCTTTCCCAGTGAAAATTCCTCCTCCCTGTCTCACCTTATCTGAGGAGCCCAACCCCCACATCCTCTACCTTAGGAATGCCACATAGCTGTTGGTGAAACTACAAGTTCAACTTATTTTCTCCCAAGAAATTGCCTGGCAAACAACTGGAATGCCTCTCCATGCAGCGAGGATGTCTTAGTTAGGGTTTTACTTCTGCAAACAGGCACCATGACCAAAGCAACTCTTATAAAGGACAACATTTAATTGGAGCTGGTTTATAGGTTCAGAGGTTCAGTCCATTATCAAGGCGGGAGCATGGCACTATGCAGGCAGACATGGTGCAGGAGAAGCTGAGAGTTCTACATCGTCATCTGAAGGCTGCTAGGAGAAGACTGGCTTCCAGGCAGCTAGGATGAGGATCTTAAAGCCCACACCCACAATGACACACTTCCTCCAACAAGGCTACACCTACTTCAACAAGGCCACACCTCCAAATAGTGCCACTCCCTGGACCAAGCATATTCAAACACCACAGAGAGGTTCCTAGTACCTTAAGCCTCAGCAAATGCACACTCACCCTGAAAATCCCTTTCCACTCTCCAAGGTTTATATAGCCCTTATTCACCCCAAGTAAAATATATGTGCAAGCCATTTCAATAAATTCTGTCTAAAAGGGCTGTAACACTGAAATCCTTGTAGAAGGCCCCCTCCCCACAACCAAAGACCAGACTAGGAGCCTGCTGACCTACTGAACCACAACATTGGTTAAAGTTATAGAATTACAGCTAGAAAAAGGAAATGAATTTTTAAGAGATTAGTTAATAATGATACAATGTATTCTTCAAAAATGTAAAGAGTGTGAGTGTTATATGGTTTTACCACAGGAGTAATAACCATGTGAGGTGGTATGCTTGTTAATTAGCATTGTTTTATCACTGTGTGTATATACTTAAGAATATGTTGTACATGATAAAATCATATGCTACCTGCCAATTTTAGAAGTGTGTTTAAGGGACTGGAGGGATGGCATAGTGGTTAAGAGAATTTGCTGCTCTTGTAGAGGACTGGAATTTGGTTCCCAGCACTCACATGGTGGCTTATAACTGCCTGTAACTCCAGGTCAAAGGGATCCAATGCCCTCTTCTGCTTCCCTGGGTACCAGGCATGCATATGGTGCACAAGTGGACATTCAGGCTAAGCAGGCATACACATAAAATAAAAGTAAATGAATTTTTAAGAAAGAAAGAATGAAGTCCCACCGAGGGTAGGGAGTTGTTGTTTGGTTTGGTTAATGTTTTTCGGGCTGGGGCGGTGGCTCAGGAGTTCAGCCCAGTGTTCTTGTAAAGGGTACAGCTCGGTTCTCAGCACCCAGGTTGGGTGCCTCGAAACTGCCTGCAACCTGCAACTCCAGCTCCGTGGGATCCAGTCTCCTCTTCTGGCTTCTGTGGGCACCTGCTGTGGTGTATACACACACCCCCTCTCTCTCTCTCTCTCTCTCTCTCTCTCTCTCTCTCTCTCTCTCTCTCTCTCTCTCTCTCACACACACACACACACACACACCAAACAATTTTTAAAAGGAAGAAAATTGAAATAAGAAAAGCAAAAAAAAAAAAAAAAAACAGAAGAAGAAGAAGAAGGGAGGAAGGAAGGAAAGGGAGCGATCAAATGAGAGGTGAGAAAAGGAAAAAAACAGGAAATAAGACTTGAAATAAATGGAAAGAGGAAACAATAGAAGGGTGTGTGTGTGCTGGAGCGTTGTAAAGTAAATGAACAGATAGGGGAACCCAGACAAGTGGGAACTTTGACTTATACAAAACCTGAGAAATTACATAAAGGAAATGAGAAATGTAAAGCACCTGAGGGAGAAGAGAAATCCGGGTGTGAGATGTGGGAAAAGGGAAGTGAGAACTGAGAACTGAGAGGGCGGAGAGCCGGTACAGTGGATACAGCAAGCACAGCGGATTCAGAGGGTACAGCGGGTGGGAAAAGGGAAGTGAGAAATGTAAAGCATATGGAGGAGGCAAGGAACCCAGGTGTGAGCCATGGGAAAAGGGAAGTGAGAACTGAGAACTGAGAAAGGGGGTTATCCTGTACGGCGGGTATGGCCAATATGGGGGATGGAAAAGAGGAAGTGAGGATGTAAGATAAATAAGAAGGGGGTATCCAGATAAGCCAGAAATCTGAAATTTAAAAAAAAAAAAAAAAGAAAGAAAGAAAGAAAAAAGAGGAAATCAGCTGAGGAAGTGAGAAGTGTGAGAAAGGAAACAAACCAGATGAGAAAAAGGAAACAGGACAGAGGAGAGGCAGAGGCCTCGGCAGGGGGAAGCTCCCAGGCCAGAGACAGACCACACTCCCCTCCCATTTGCCTGGACCTGAACCTACATGCTCCAGGGCCAATTCTTTATGGGAGGAGACAGACAGCACTTGGGTAACTGTGAATTGCTACCTTAGAAATAGGATTTTAAGAAGTGAAAAAGAGGAAGAGGAAGAGGGGAAGGGAGGAGAGGAGGGAGAGGAAGAGACGGAAGGAGGCAGGGGGAAGACAGGAGGAGGAAGCTAGTCAAAGTGTGAGTTGACAGAGCAGAGCAGTTGGTAAGAAGATGTACAATGTCAATGTGGGATTCTTAACCTGCCTTCTGGTACTCTTCAGCGTTTAGAGGGCCAAGTTTCAGGGTGGAGGGAGGCGTTTTTCTGTTGCAGGAGTAAGCCACTAGTAGAATTCTGAAGAGTTTGAAAACAAAGAATATTGGTGTGATTAGTTGAAATCTGGTTAAAAACAAAATGACCATTTGTCAGTGTTTTACTAACAATGAAGACAATACTCAAAATTGTATGTGTGACCTCAAAGCTAATGTGATACATTGAAACTATTCTGAGTAAGAGATACAGTGTTACTTTTTTCTCTTTTTTGATCTGTGCTTTTAATTTTAAGGGAACCAGTTTCCCCATGTAATAATGACATTGCAAATTAAAACACTTTTTTTTTCTTTCTCTCCCTTCTCCCCTCCTCCTCTGCAACAGGGTTACATGATGGAAAATGGAATCTCAGGCCTGAAATGTGACACAGATGTGTTTGTAACCTTTGAAGGTGACAATGTGGTCTTGCTTCAGGTAAGGGTTAGGTTAAAATTCATTTTAAACAGCACACTTTTCGAAACCAAGAACTATCCAAAAAATCTGAAGTGTTTTGTACGTTTTATCTTTATCTGATACCTTCGTATAACTGGCAGGTGTTTTCCTCTTAGGCAGTTGAACAGGAGATTGGGGTATTTGTCTTTTAGGTCATCTTTGATGTTTAAATATGCCTTTGTAGTTTCAGAAAACCGCTAGCACATACTAAGTCAGATTTTTATACTAGCAAAGCTATTCCAATAGAGTATTCAGGTCCTCAAGATAAAACGTGAAAAACAGAATGCTAAACTCAAAAGTATGGGGTGGCCAGTCAACACAGAAATGCATATTAGGACAAATTGGGACTCATTGTTGGCGAAGGTAGAAGAGGGTTTACATGTTGCTATGGGACTATGTGTAATTCTACCCCAGGACTCTACCTTAATAATCATAAATATGGAATTAAAAAAACCACTGAAGCAATACATTCTCACCACTACATAATTTATTATAGCAATAAGTATCAATAGCAAAATGATTATGTAAATCATACTTTGACCACTCACTGGGGAATTATATATCACCTTGAAAATTGTACTTGCAAGCAGTTCTGCTTCTAACAGAAATGTAAAATGTATGGTTAGTAAAATGATATGAAATTGCACACAAGATATAATTATTGTGTTTTTAAGAGAATAACAGAGGCGGGACAACTCGGGGCATAAAGTGCTTGCTACACAGCAGTGGTCACTCAGGTCCAGAGCCCCAGAATCCATTTAAAAAGCTGGGCAGTTGTGACAGCTGCCTGTAGTCCCAGCACACAGGAGACAGATCTGACCTCCATGGGACAAAGCAGGCTGGCCTAGACAAAAGGGAGAGCTCTAGGTTCAGTGAAAGAACCTGCCTCAGTATAGACAGTGGAGAGCAATTATGAAAGACACTTGACATCAACCTCAGGCCTCCACACGCACATGTGCACTTGCACATACATGCATCTGCAACAAAACAAAAGGAACAAAACCAACAGATGAATAGTGGGGCTTGTGGTCTGTCAGTGGAAACGCCACCTCTTCTCCAGTTATCCCTCTTAATAATTCCACATCCTGGACAATACCCAGCGAACAAACAGGGTGGGACTGAAAGGGATAATAAGACACAAACCTCCTAGGGACCTTGGAACTAGAGAAATGAAAAGGCCATTACTTGTTCAGGTTTCTAAGAAGCATGGACAAAATTCATTCCAAAATGAAGGCTGTTCCCATAGCCTAATAACCAGGAACACAGTGGCCTAAGAGTGGAAAAACTTGACAATGTCTGCTTTGAATCAGTTAGGCACAAGGAAATGAGACCCTAACTATATTAGCCAGGGTTTTTCTGCTATGGACAGACACCATGACCAAGGCAACTTTTATAAGTACAACATTTCATTGGGACTGTTTTACAGGTTTAGAGGTTCAATCCACTATCTTCATTTGGGAACATGGCAGCATCCAGGCAGACATGGCACTGGAGGAGCTAAGAGTTTTACATCTTAATCCAAAGGAAGTCAGGAGCAAACTGTCCTTAGGCAACTAAGAGGAGAGTCTCAAAACCCACTCCCACAGTGACACAAGTCCTCCAACAAGGCCACACCTCCTAACAAGGCCACTCCCTAGCCAAGCATATTCAAACCACCACATTCCAATCCCAGGCTCTCATAGGCTTGAGTCTATGGACACCATACCTAGGCATAGCATAATGCAACAATACCTTTAGTACAACTTCAAAAATTTCATAGTCTATCATAGTCTCTACGAGATTAAAATTCCAAAGTTCAAAGTCTCTTCTGAAATTCATGCAATCTCTTAACTGTAATCCCTTAAGAAATCAAAATTAAAAAGCAGATCACATACTTCCAACATCACAGGATATACATTACCATTCCAAAATGTCATAGTAAGAAAATACTGGACCAAAGGGGTAAACTCCAAACTCTGCATCTCCATGTCTGATGTCCAACTCCTTTCATCTTTGCTGACTGCAACAAACTTCTTTCTCTTGGGCTGGTTCCACTCCCTATTGGCAGATTTTCTTAGCAAGTATCCCACAACTCTGTCATCTCTAACATATTGGGTTTTCCAAGACTTCTTCATCTTCAGAACTTCTTGTTCCAGTGTCTGCAATCACTACACAATCTTCTGTGTTCTCAAAAGGGTTTGTCTGGGTCCCTTCTCCAGCTCTGCCTCTGTAGCACTCTAGGCTCTGGTTAAGTCTACTCCACTGCTGCTGCTTTTCTTGGTGGTCATCCCATGGTACTGGCATCTCCAATGTACTGGGATCTTCTGCTGCAACTAGACTTCACCAATAGCCTCTCATAGACTCCCTTCATGGTGCCCAGCCTCAATTTCTTTGCATGACCCCTTGAGTCCTGGACCATCAATTCCAACTGAGGCTGCACCTTTACCGATGGCCTTCCCTGGCCTCTCACAGTGTCAAGCCTCAGCTGCTCTCCATGACACTTTTATGTCTTCAAAACCACCTATGTAACTTCCATACCTTACAAAGTCCAGCTGTACCACAAGGTATAACCTTGGCTATCTTTGGAACACAGCTTCTTTGTGCTCTCAGAAATCACTTCCTAGATGTCACCTCAGTGATGCTGGTCTCTTCTTAATCACCACTAATTTCTTCAGCTAACCAGCATTAATTGTTCCAGTAGTCACTTCTATTCTTGACTCTAAAGTCAGAGCCACATGGCCGAAGCTGTAGACTGAAGCTGGAACATGGCCCCTTGTTCTATTATATTATCACCAGCTTTCTGTTTTTCAGCTCCTTCAACTGTCTAAGCTTGGCTGTCCTGAAACTTGCTCTGCAAACTGACCTTTAACTCTCTGAGTTCTTCTGAGACTCCTGAGTTCTGGGATTAAAGGAATATACCACCATGCCAAGGCCTAAGCTTTTTCTACTTGGAACTTGCTCTGTACCAGGCTGACCTTGAACTCAGAGATCTGCTTGCCTCTGTCTACTGGGATTAAAAGTGTGTACCACCATGTCTGGGCCTAAGCTTTTCATGGCCACTATTCCTCAAGATCCAGATCAAAAGCCCATGTCTTCCAGCCTCAACATCTGGATGACAGTTGTGCTCTCCATTTCTGGATTGTAGTTCATTTCAGATCAAAAGTCCAAATGAAAACAGTAGCCAGGTCATAATAATACTTAGATATAACTATGCCTTCTTCAACTGCAAATGCATAAATGTAACTGGGTGGGATCTTGCCCCAAGGTCACCACTCCCTTAATTCCTTTTAATATCCTTGAACACAGAAGTTAGCTTCTTTCCACTTCCTGGTGCCCCTTTACTCTACCATAAATTGTATATTTTCCTTTCACAGCTTGCCACTCTTCATTAAGAATGAACTTTAGTAACCACACTGCTGTATATGTCCCATGGCTCTAGGGAGTAGGCAGCATAAAATGTACCTACCCTGAGTCATACAGGAAATTAATCTTCTGTATTCCTCTCAATGGAAGCAGAGAATACTCTAGATCTTCATTCCAAGTAGCCTATTATGTATGGAGCCTCTCTATCTACCAATCAGGTGATGTAAAGTGATGTCCACCCTGCTGTCAGCTGTGGGGATGAGGGCTAGGAGACACAGTGGTCATTTCTCAGCTTTCCATCATCATGACAAAATGCCCAAGAAGCATAATGGAAAGTAGGAAGGATTTCTACCGACTCACAGTCAGAGGTTTTAGTTCATGGACTCTTGACTTCATGCAGGGTACAAGATATAGGCTCCAAGGATCCACTCCCTTCCGTTAGATTTCACTGTATCTCCAATAGCCTATCAAATTAGGGACCCATCCATGAACTAATCCATTGATTTGTTCAGAGTCCTCATGGACCGATCACTTCCAAAGCCTCCCAACTGGCAAACAAGCCTTTAGCACATGTCCTCTGGTGGTATTTCTAGATTCAAACCACAGTTCGCATCCCTCTCATCCCCTAAAGCGGTTGATGGGGAGTTGAACCCCAGCATCACTTGGTCTCAGAAGAGTGAAATGTTGGGAAGCAGTACTCAGCTCTCTCCTTCCCTGGCCTTAGTGAGAAGTGGAGAGGCTAAGCCTCTATCTTCACCCAGCATCAATAAGGGACTTAATGAGGTGGCAGAAAACAGGACAGCTTGGCATTCTGCCTCCTCCTTTCCAGGCCAGGATAAATTAGTGGCCTGTTTTTGTTAGGACAATATTGGACGAATACAGAGGAAAGAGGAACGTACTTACACAGTAATCTTTGGAAACTCAGAATGAAGTAGGATCTCATTATAACATCTGAATAACCTGGATACAAGAATGAAAAAAGAGCCTCACTCATCCTATGACGGGCCAGGAAAATAATGAGGGAAATTAGAAATATCAACAGATGATGAAGGAAAAGAATCAGATGCTGAATTTTATGACAAGGATGTAAAAGAATCCCTGCAAAGAAATAAAAAAAAAAATAAAGGATTAAATGTCAACTATAGAACTGAATATAACAGTAACTGAAATAACAGGATTACAGAATAATCTCTGTAATATGAGAAGACCCAGAGTGGAATCAGTGAACTTGGTGACTGATCAATAGAATATAATTTTTACATTTGAGAGAAAATATAGAATACTTACCTTTATGTGTCCATCTAATATTAGTAAACAACATAACCCATTTTCCTAACCCCCCCAAAAGATTTAATTCTTACATGTGGCTAAATACTATATTATTGTGTACTGTGACATACTTAGATCAAATGTCAAATCAAAGAGGAACTTAAAAAATATATAGGACTGAGTGGCAGTGATAAGAGAACCCATTAAAACATGTGAGGCACAGATAGAGTGACCCCACGAGGGAAATGGGGTAAGTACCTGGGGCATTTTTGTGAAATATGCCCAGACCATTGGGAGTGGGGCCATGCCTGAGCAGATGGTCTTGAGTTATATTAAGAAAGCAGGCTGAGCAAGCCAAGAGAAGCAAGCCTTTAAGCAATGTTCCTTTGTGGTCTCTGTATCAGTTCCTGCCTCTAAGTCCTGCCCTGACTTCCTTTCCTTCATGATGGACTATAAGCTGTAAAGAAGAAAAAAAATCAGCCCTTTCCTCCCCACATTGTTTTTGCTAATGATGTTTATCACAGCAGTAGAAAACAAGCTAAGATTAAAAAAAAAAAAAAAAACAAAGACCAGGAAAATCAGAAAGACCCAGCCACCAGCACCAGGAACGACAGAGGATGTGTTATCAGGGAATTTGCAGCCATTGAAAGGCCAATGAGGAAGAAGCTCTGTGAATCTGACAGCTCAGGAAGAAAGGACCAATTCTTCAAAAGCCACCAAGTGTTCAAATTTATCAAAGTTAAAATAGAATAGTCACATAGTTCTATACTGTTACAGAAATTAAAATTTTAGTAATCATTTAAAAACTCCTGAAAAATAATTTGTAGGCCTGAGCTTGATTAGAAACTCCAATGATCCACTAAGGAATTTTACAAAATTTCTTCTGGAAAACAAGAGAATTCTTATTTTCACAACTTATTTCAGGAGGCTGGAATTATCCTGATACCTAAAAGACAGACAGTATAAAGGAGTCAAAACCACAGACCAATGCTACTCATCAGCTTAAACAGCAAAACTCTTAGCAAAATGTTAATAAATTAAATCTAGCAATGTGTAAAATGAAGTACATACTGCAACCTAGTGAGATTTGTTCCTGATGTGCAAAGATGTTTTAAAACTCAAAAATGAGATCAGTGCAATTCTCTTTGTCAGTGAATTAAAGGAGAGAGGCCATACAACCATATTAGTTTACACAGAAAGAGCAATTGAGCCCTGCCAGTTGGCACCAGCTCCAGGCCACCTTGGGCAAAAACTCAGTGGACAGTCCCACATCCCCAGAGGACTCTCCACACCGCAGGCACCATAACACACCCAGGATCTTAGGATTACTGGTGAGTGGAGCACAACATCTGTTCCAAACAAATCTTGACAGGCTTGTGACAGCAGGAGCAAGGATGCAGGAGATCTACCTCACCAGTGGCTCGGGTTCCTTCTGATCAGTGCTGGTATACCTTGGTATCAAACAGACCAGACAGCTCCACGGTCCCCAGAGGAGACACCACTACCAGGAGCGGTAACACGCCCACGATCTTAGGACTTCAGGATCTCAAGATACCAGGAGCTTGGTCACACCAGGATCTCAGGGTCTCAGAGGAAGCTTGACTGTCAAGAACTCTGACACACCCAGAATTTCAGGTTCACAGGATCCCAGAATCACAGGATCACAGAGAAACCTGGACTCTGAGGAGTCCTGAATCAACAGGGATTATAGGAAGGACAGGCTCCAATCAGATATATTAAGGGTAACAACACTTAAGATAATCAGATGGCAAGAGGCAAGCATAAGAACAGATGCAACAGAAACCAAGGTTACTTGGCATCATCAGAACCAAATACTCTCACCATAGTAAGTCCTGTATACACCATCACACCAGAAAAGCAAGATATGGATCTAAAGTCACCTCCCATGATGATGATGGAGGACTTTAAGAAGGAAATAAATAAC
>NC_034592.1:111196786-111202406 GCF_900095145.1 Mus pahari
TATGAAACAAATGGATTTAACAGATATCTACAGAACATTTTATCCTAAAACAAAAGGATATACCTTCTTCTCAGCACCTCATGGTACCTTCTCCAAAACTGACCATATAATCAGTCACAAAACAGGCCTCAACAGTCACAAAAATATTGAAATTATCCCATGTGTCTTATCAGATCACCACGGACTAAGGCTGATCTTCAATAACAACATAAATAATAGAAAACCAATGTTGATGTGGAAGCTGAGCAACACCCTACTCAATGATAACTTGGTCAAGGCAGAAATAAAGAATGAAATTAAACACTTTTTAGAGTTTAATGAAAATGAAGTCACAACATACCCAAACATATGGGACACAATGAAAGTAGTCCTAAGAGGAAAACTCATAGCTCTGAGTGCCTCAAAAATGAAACTAGAGAGAGCACACACCAGCCGCTTGACAGAACACCTAAAAGCTCTAGAACAAAAGGAAGTAAATTCACCTAAGAGGAGTAGATGGCAGGAAATAATCAAACTCGGGGCTAAAATCAACCAAATAGAAACAGAAAGAACTTTACAAGGAATCAACCAAACCAGGAGCTGTTTTTTTTTGTTTTGTTTTGTTTTTTTGTTTTTTTGTTTTGTTTTGTTTTCTTTTGTTTTGAGAAAATCAACAAGATAGATAAACCCTTAGCCAGACTAACTAGAGGGCACAGGGACAGTGTCCTAATTAACAAAATCAGAAATGAAAATGGAGAAATAACAGAACCTGAGGAAATCCAAAACATCATCAGATCCTTTAAAAAGGGCTATACTCAACAAAACTGGAAAACCTAGACAAAATGGACAATTTTCTACACAGATACCAGGTACCAAAGTTAAATCAGGATCAGATTAACGATCTAGACAGCCCCATATCCCCTAAAGAAATAGAAGGAGTCATCAATAGTCTCCCAACAAAAAAATGCCCAGGACCAGATAGGTTTAGTGCAGAGTTCTGTCAGACCTTCAAAGAAGACCTAATTCCAACTCTCCTCAAACTATTCCACAAAATAGAAACAGAAGGTACTATAACCAGTTCATTCTATGAAGCCACAATTACTTTGATACCTAACCACATAAAGATCCAACAAAGAAAGAACTTCAGACCAATTTCCCTTATGAATATCGATGCAAAAATAATAAAATTCTCGCAAACCAAATCCAAGAACACATCAAAACAATCATCCATCATGACCAAGTAGGCTTTATCCCTGGGATGCAGGGATGGTTTGATATATGGAAATCCATCAGTGTAATCCACTATATAAACAAACCCAAAGACAAAATCCACATGATGCTGCGAAAGCATTTGACAAAATCCAACACCCCTTCATGATAAAAGTCTTGGAAAGATCAGGAATTCAAGGCCCCTACCTAAACATGATAAAAGCAATATACAGCAAACCAGTAACCAACATCAAAGTAAATGGAGAGAAACTCGAAGCAATCGCACTAAAATCAGGGACTAGACAAGGCTGCCCACTTTCTCCCTACCTATTCAATATAGTACTTGAAGTCTTAGCCAGAGCAATTCGACAACAAAAGGAGATCAAGGGGATACAAATTGGAAAGGAAGAAGTCAAAATATCATTATTTGCAGATGATATGATGGTATACATAAGTGACCCTAAAAAGTCCACCAGAGAACTCCTAAACCTGATAAACAGCTTCAGTGCAGTAGCTGGATATAAAATTAACTCAAATAAATCAGTAGCCTTCTCTACAAGAAGGATAAATGGGCTGAGAAAGAAATTAGGGAAACAACACCNTTCACAATAGTCACAAATAATATAAAATACCTTGGTGTGACTCTAACTAAGGATGTGAAAGATCTGTATGATAATAAAGAGAATCTACAAATATCACACCAAACACGATTAATGGTGAAATGGTGAATGATGGGAGAATTATGAGGTCAAGGAGAGCGGAGAGAACTTTCTCTGTCACTGTGACCCGGAGCATCACTGTATCATAGGAAACCATAGGCAATGCACTAAGGCAAGAAAACTGAAGGCGGAGCCTTAAAGGAGTAGACAAAGCCTTTGGAGATTACAGGTTTGTCAACACCAAAAAAAAAAAAAAAAAAAAAAGAAAAAAAAAAAAAAAAAAAAAAAAAATACACAAAGTCTACAATAATTTGCTGAGTTCAGCAAGATCCCAACACATACAAAAACTAATTTCTCTTCTACATACTAATAATGAGCAAGCTAGAAACTCAAATTTAAAATGTAGCATTTATAGTTTTTCAAAGGAAAATATAGTATCTTGATATAAATCTAGCAAGACATGTATAAGGTTTATATGCTGAAAATCACAAGTTTTCCCAAAAGATATCCAAGAAGACCTAAGTAAATACAAATGATAAAATATAGAAGAGTTTTAAAAGAAAATTAATGACTGGAAATGTAGCTTAGTTGGTAGAGTTCTCACCTGGTATGCCTGAAGCTCTAGATTTAATCCTAACAGGGGCACAGTGTGAACACCTGGAATCTCATGGGCACGGGCACAGTGTGAATACCTGGAATCTCATGGGCATGGGCACAGTGTGAACACCTGGAATCTCATGGGCACGGGCACAGTGCTCAGGAGAGACATGGAGACAGAAGGGTCAGAAGTTCAAAGTCATCCTTAGCTTAAGTAGTAAGTTAGAGGACAACCTAAACTACAAGAGACTTGTCTGAACACAAAACAAAATGGGAAAATTCACAAGTCCTCTAACAATGGAAAAGTCATAGCATTGACATCAAAAGCATAATTCATACAAGAAAAAATGGATAAAATGAAACTATATTCTCTGATTGATTTCCAGGAGTGGGGAGTTATTTCTGTCCCCCAGCTTCCTAAAATTTCCCTATTCCAATTAGCAGCATCCAAGTAGGATCCAGTGGAGAGAAGAGCATTCGCCTCACAGTTGGGCAATTCTCCCATTCTAAAGGAGATGGGCTTTGGCCACTGCAGCCAGCCAGCACCACCTCCCCAGCCATTACCTAGGGATGGCCTCTGGAGACCACTCAGCTTGGAAACTCTGGCACACAGCAGGGCATGCCACAGGTGTCTTTCTGGGGGTATTTTGACTGATGCAAGCTGGCTGGCTGACCCCTCCCCAGCGTCATAAATCTGGTATCACCCACAGTGTTTTCAGCTCACTTACTTAAAGATGACACTCCCAGTTCTACAGATGTCAAGTGGCTGTCCCACAGCTAATATGTGCTTCAGAGTGTCTGCAGCACTTTCCCATTTCCCTTTGAGCAATATATATGGTAAGTTTCCTGACCCTTCTAGGGCAGAGGTTTTAGGCTCTTGATGAAATTTAATTACACCCTTCACCAAATCCAATTATGATCTGAATCCATGAAATCCCATTAGAACTTGCTTTTGCCTCATTAGATATACAGGGAGACGGGTCCCTGCCTACTCCACCCTGGCACATTTCCTAAATAATGGCATCCAGAGACTTTGCATATATTGTTTATTACCCTGAAGTGCAAATATGCAAAACATGCAAATGAGCCCCAGGGAACTTGCTTAAAACCCCCGCTGGGGTAGTGGGGAGGAGGTGAGGGGTGGCATTCTGGTACTACCTGGCTGGAGTGACTTGTTTTCTAGAGACTCTATAGGAGCTGCTGATTAGAGAAGGCTGTCTGTTCATAGGTGAGAAGCCTGGCAATGGCTGCTGCGAGTCCTCTGATCCACATGAACACAGATTTCTCCAAGCAAGAGAGAAGTGGCTCGCTGGAGCTCGGGGCCGCTTTCAGTGGCTCGCTGGAGCTTGGGGCTGCTTTCCTCTAGATTGCTCCTCTGGATCCTAGAGTTCAGATTCATTCAGGACAGAGTTGGGGCCAGGCTTTTGCCACACTTGCTAGGGACAGCAATTTTCCTTCCCTGGCTGAAGTGGTCTATCCTGTAAATAACAGAGTTTCACTTTCTTTTATAGCTGAACCCCATTGTATATATAAAACTCATTGTCTTTGTCTGTTTGTCTATTAATGGGCACAGAGGTTGATTCCATGGTAAGCTATTATGAATGGTGCTGCAGTAAACACAGGCATACAGTGTTTCTTTGGTATGCTGGCTTTGTTACTGGATAAATACCCAGAAAGGGGATAATCATATGGTCCTTCTATTTTTGGCTTTTTGAAGAGCCTTGTGGTCTGTAGAGCCTGTGTAAAGATGGCTTTTTTTCTTTACCATCCACCAGGATTTTTATCTGTTTTCTTTGACTATCAGCTACTCTGAATGGTGCAATAACACCACACTATAGTTTATTTGTCTATCCTGATGGCTAACGATATTGAGACTTTCATGTATTTGTCGACTGCTATTATTTCTTCTAAGAAGTGTCTGTTTTAAAGTTGAGTTGTTTGGTTTGTTCTGTGAGTTTCTTATACCGTCTAGATGCTAACCCTTTGTCCACTGGCAGATGTCCCCTCTCAGATGTCCTCTCCCGTTCTGTGGGCCGTCTGTTACGCTGGGCTTGTCCCTTTTTCACTCTAGAGTGCTCCCCTTGTAATTTATTCTGTACCTTCACAGCTTCCGACGCTTACATTTAAACCTTTGCTCCAGCTTGTGTTGACTTTTGTGTTGGAGAGAGCCAGGGGCCACCCTAACCCCATTTGTAGATGACGTCCCTTGTACAGAAAGGCCCAAGGACACCATCAAAGGTGCAACAGGACTGACAAACTCAGTAAAGCTCACGATAAAAAACCAACACACAAAGCTCTAGCATTTTATATGTCTAATGTACAAATGACAATACTTCTGAAAAAGAAAACATGAAAGCAGACCTATTAAAATAGCCAAAAACATAAAAATAAACTACACAGGAAGAACAATTGAACCAAAGAAAGACCTTTACCATAGAAATCGCTAGATGCCAATGAATGAAAATGAAGAAGACGTAGAAACTAGGAAGAATGGTCCTGCTGGTGTGCTGGAATAATTAGTACTGTTAAATGTCCATAGAGCTCAAAGAATTTACACATTCATAGAAATCACCATCAATGTAGTCCAAAGAACTCTAAAGACAAAACAGAACAAAACAAAACCCTGAAACAAACAAAAACCAAAAACAAACAAACAAACAAAACCACACTGAAATTCATGTGCAAGAAATCTCGAGCACAATGTATCTATCACTACACCTAATTTCATAAGTAACACAACAGTGTGGTACATGCAGAAAGCCAGGGTAAGAAGGCAGAAAGCCAGAAATAAATCCAGACATCTGCAACTGACAGAGACACCACAAGGTCACAGAAAACACAGCAGCCTCTTGGGTAAATGAGGAAAGTAGGTAACTGGGTACACAGAACTTCTCAGACGACGGCTTCCTGGAGCCAGCCCAAGGGGACTCTGTAAAGAAATGCCCAGGCAGCAGTCATGCAGCAAGTCCAGGACGCATGTAGTCCATGCGAGCACAGGAAAGCTTGGGATCAAAAGGATGGCTTCAAACAAGAAGTGGTTTCTTCTTTTAAACAAAGAGCATGAGTAAGAAGCAGGAAGAACTTAGTAATGTCATAGGGAAAATGTACGTGTCTTCTTGAACAGAGAGAGAGAGAGAGAGAGAGAGAGAGAGAGAGAGAGAGAGAGAGAGAGAGAG
>NC_034592.1:111202427-111210960 GCF_900095145.1 Mus pahari
AGCAGGAAGAACTTAGTAATGTCATAGGGAAAATATACATATAAAGACAAACAGAGAGAGAGAGAGAGAGAGAGAGAGAGAGAGAGAGAGAGAAAGAGAGAGAGAAAGAGAAAGCGAGAAAGCGAGAAAGCGAAGAAAGTGAGAAAGAAGCCCATTGAGACACCAGGACAAATAGGCTGCAATAAAGCACACTGAAGAGCACACAAGAATCTATTTGACTTTAACACCTAGATGCTTCTACTGGTTTGACAAAAAACTATTGAAGAATTGTCATTTCTGCAAAGCATTGAGTAGAAGCCTTTTACTTTTTACATAATAGTTTTAGTTTATTTTATGTGATTTTGAATTTTTAAGAATCAAGTATACTTAAACTATAGTTCCTCTCTGGACAAGAATATCATTGTCAGAAACTCACAGCAGCTGTGCTTGCCTACACAAGGCCTGCGCAAAGCCTACTCGAGATGGAGCCAGCTAAAACTTCAGCATAGATGGGACAGCTGGTCTCTAGCCCTACCACTAACAGGGGAGCTATTTCTGGCTATGGATAGTGTGGAATCATTCATTCCTTTTTGAGGGTGTGGCTACAGGTGGGTTTCCCATCATGCTCCAGTGGATGGCCGCACTTTTAAGCACACATGAGCAGTACAAATTGGACTTAGCAGGTTATCAAAAAACAAAATCAAAACACACACACAAAACCAAACCCAGAAAACAAAGACATGAAGCTGGCAAGGTACATGTTAGGGGAAACATGGAGGATTGGAGATAGACATGAAGGGATGGATATATTTCAGAAATATATTCTTAAAAATCAAGAAAAAAATTAAAGATAGTTTCCCCTTAAAGCATAAAAAGCAATAAGGAGTGATATATATATAGATATAGTAGTAAGGATGGAATATATATATATATATCTCTCATCTATTTACCTATCTTCTATCATCTGTCTCTTATCTATATATCAGCTATCTCTGTGTTTATCTCTCTCTCTCTCTCTCTCTCTCTCTCTCTCTCTCTCTCTCTAATCTATCCATCTTTTAGCCTTACTCTTCTCCCATAGCAGAAAGAATTTGAAAATTTCCCCAGGTAAGTAAGACATAATGAACTGGAATACAATCCTTGGGGCCATCCTGAAGTGACAGCAAGGGCTGTACCTTGGTCTGGAATTTTTTGGTCTCCCCTGTCTGTTCTAGAGAGAACACTGTAATGAACCAGAAAGTAATCTCACAGACCCTGGTCCTCTGGCTTTGGTTGAGTCCAACAGCTAGTAGGTGATGTTGAGGGACCCAACATCAGGGCAAGCATGTGCCCCAAATCAGAAATGCAGGTGGGATCAGCTCAATCACATAGTGCATGTGAAGGGATGAGATCTGGTTGGCAACAGGATCTCGGCCAAGTGGCCACTGCTGTGAGTCATACCTCCTGTTTTCCTGGAAGATCAGCTGCCTGCCTCCTGCCAAGGGTCTGCCTGACCTACAGAGCTGGGGGTAGGGTGGGGAGATAGTTCAAGAGCCTTCCCTAAAACCTATGAATAGAAGGCATCATAGCATTACACATAACATAATAACAGCAGAAACTTAGGAGTAGATAAGAGGTATGGAATAAGGGATATGTGAGATGAGACCACACAGCTGGTTAATGGAGGCAGTAAGGGCCATGATGGAGTAGGGCAGCCAACACTGCCTGGGACCAAGCTACACACTTCGGAACAATGATGGAGCCCAAGCTAGGGTAGTGGCACACATAGAATGATTATCTCCAAGATTGATTTGGGGTTAGGATTGATCCCAAGCAATTCCAAATGTGATCATCCTCTCTGAAAAGTGGAGAGACTTTGGAGCAATTTTTAAAAAGCTGACCAAGGTAGTTTGAATAGGCGTTGTTTTTCTCTTTCCAAGTCCATTGACCCATGCACAAAGCTGGCACCCAGTTTTCAAAACCAGATGTTTCATCATCTAAATATTTAAAGCTCCCTTCAAGGGCTCACATGTGTGCACTCTTGGAGGAAGGAAGCCTTCCAAATCCAAGCCACTCTTTTTTCTTTGCTTCTCTGTTCTCCAGAGAAATTCCTTCATTTTCTGCACAGACTGTAACAGTTTCACAGTGAGGTTGATTTTAGCATTGTTGTCCAAGTGATGCTGGTGGGTCTTTGACAAGAATGTGTTAATTGTGTATTTTAATTTTGATGATAATCTAAATAGAATAGTCCAAGTAGGGTATGTCAACTGTTAGAATAACAACCCTACAACTAGGAACTTACATGAGCATCCATCCAGCCTTTGTATTTTTATAGTGGTTCCCTCCCATCCATAAGACCTCCCCTGATCCATGGGCTAAACATCTTGAGACACTTAGTGCCTGAAGTCATGAGCAGTACACAGGGAACCAAACCGTGGCCATGCTGTTTGTTCCTGGACACACACATGGGTGATGAGATTTCATTTATGCATTAGGTACAGCTAAAAATAATAATAGCACACTGTAAGAGCTATTATCAAAACTTAAGACTGTCTCTGGAATCTTTGACTTAATCTTTTCTGCAGACTTAACCATGGGTAACTGAGACCTCGGACAGTGCCCTGTGAATAAGGGAAGACTGGAGAATTTGTAAACTCTCTGTACCAAGCTCCAACCTTGGGAGGGGAGTGATGTAGTGAGGGGAGAAACGATGTAGGCTCAGTGTAGTGAGAAAAAAAAAGTGTTTGTGCCGAGCAAAAGCCAAGGGAGGTGGCATGCATGGTGTGCTGCTATTGGAAAGGTGAGGAAAGAGACCTCTTCTCCAGCCAGCAGAGCCAAGAGCAAACTGTATGGGGTTCTGCCACATCTAGGAGGGCCAAGTTCCTGCCACAATGTGTTCTATGCCTTGCTATTGGAGTCGCTGATGTGAGATTCATTGGTGCTTGTAATGTGGCTTGTATTTAATTTTATCATTTATAGTTGGACAGATCTATAAACATAAGGTGTTTATATCTAGTTTTATATTTGAGTACGTTTAAGTAACATAATTTGAAACAAGCTAAGTCAACATTGCAAGGGACATTTTCCCCCCTTCGGGAAGGTTTCCACATTACTCAAGTTGAAGAAAACTTAAAAGGACTCGTTTTTTAGCAACCCTCCTGGCGTTTGTTTATTTATTTTGTCACAGATATTAAGTCCTGTTTGCTTTTCATTTTCAGTAATAAAAACACATGTAATGTTGGAGCTGTGGTCATGGCCAGGCCCTGGGTCCGAGGAGGGGGCTGGCAGATGGCCATGGACACGAACACAGGAACCTGATGGAGGCAAGGGACAGACCCACAGGGGACATTTGAGATGTGGTGAGGGTGAGGATAGGGAAACAGTGGTTTGGGAGGGGCTCTCATTTGCTTTGGAGAATTTAGTCTTAACTAGTTGTTAGTGGGGCTATTGGTCAGTACATGGTTCTTGGTAATGTGGCTAAACTGTCAGCACACCTGTCATTCTCCTTGGTGACCTTAGGCCAGCTCTATAGCCCATCTGCTCTCAAGGTCTGACCTTCTTCTCAGAAGTTGGCTTCACTGAACTGACCCTGTAGTTGTTCCTGGGTCTCAAAGCAGCCACCTTAAATCTGGAGAGCCTTAGGACGTACCCTCCATGAATTCTCCAGCTGGCCTTCTCTGTGGTCTCTTTGGCCAGTCATAGTGCACACATCTGAACTTGGAGATTTGGCTGTGCAGACCTATCAATAGGAAAGGGTTTGGACCCAAACTGAAAATCCGTGGGGTTTGGAGGCATTGCATCAGCTATTTGCAGAGCTGACCTGCTCCTGAACTGGCCTCCATGGCACAGGGTGAACTGGCCAGACACACAAAGTGGGTTCTTTTGGGTAATAACAGAACTGGCAGAACTTGGGGCAGGAAGGACCACACTCCCCGAAGCTTCTGTAAGCCATCAGTAGATAACTAAGCAGTAATCTCTGCCTTCAGGGTCAGGCGGGTCCAGTAACAACTGCAGCAGTTCCAGGGTGCTCGGAGCACGGTAACCATTTAGATAATCTGATGTCCTTTTTCCTCTTCCCAGGGCCTGCAGCTGCTGCCTAGCTGCAGGTAGTTGTCCTGGGGAATGTGGGTTCAAGCGTTCCAGAATTTTCAGTTTTTCAAATGGCGAGCACAGTACTTTTAATGTGGAGTGGCTGGCATGGTGGTATCAAACCAAGCCTATCTACCAGGAGGGATGTGATCCATCCACATAGTCGGCACAGGCCCTTGGCACCCAAACAATTCTCCTGGATGTTTCTGCTCTGGGCACTAATGGAAAAGGTTGGTGGTTCCTTGGGGAGGGCAAAGGACCAGGATTTAGCTTCACAAGTTACTGTCCTTAGAGTCATGATATTCCCAAGAGATGGCCTCTATGGTCTGCAAGTTCCCTGAATTGCATGTAACTCTAAGAAGCTGCAGAGCGGGGGTGGGGGTGGGGAGTACTGGAGGAATGATACTCACTTAGGATAGACAGCCAGGCTCTGTTCTAGTCACACTGTGAAATCTCTGACTTGGCCTTTGCCTAGAGAGTAGGGGCGTCACCTGCATTATTCATCGGGTTGTATGTGTGTGTGTGTGTGTTATGTTCTGTGTTGCCATAGACTCCTAGGTCACAGCATGAATGCAATTCCATTGTACTGTGGCCATCCTGTACATATAAGCCCCATGTTTGTCCCCCTAAACCCAAGATGGCTTTGGTTTTTATACAGTTGGGTTGGTCACCAGTCATTAGTTCATGCTGTTCTCTGGCAAGGAACGGTCTGAGCACGAACCATGAAGGGGAGTTGTGTGTGGCCCAGCTGTAATAGTAAAAATAGGACCTGCATGCTGTGGTGGTGCTCAGTCTGTACGGCCATGTATGTGAGGAACCGAAGAGGGAGAGGGGGAAGGAAGGAAAGGGCCTGTCTGTCTGTCTGTCCTCTTCTGCCACACAGCACTTCCCAACAGACTTGCACACATGGAGGCGTCAAATCATAACTGCCATGGTGCACTTACAGAGTCTGCATCAAAAGCCCCAGAGGGGAATAGCCAAGGGCTTTCCCAGCAGCCTCTCTGCCTTCTGAGGCATTCTTCCTCCCACAGCCCTGGAAGTCATATTTCCCTCCCTGTCCTGATGGTACCAAGTGTGAGTGGGTGCTGCCTCTCTATGCCTATAGTGTTGTGACATCACCTGTCACTTCCATGCCTACCATGGAGCTATTCTCTGCCATCTGCCCAGTAGTCACCTGTTCCTGTATTCTGTATGAACCCTGGACCCTACCACTATGCCTGTCCCATAGTAGGCACTTTGGGGTATAGAATTATTAAGACATGAGTTCTGGGTTTTAATTTCTAACCCTTGTACTTCCTGGCTCTGAGACCCTAGCAACCCTGCTTCAGTTGTTTGAACTAGACAATCAATACCTGTTAAGTGAGGTTTCTGTCTAAAGAGTTTAGAACAGAGCCTGGGGAAGGTGCTCAGAGCAAAAGGCTGTTGCCATTGTAAGTGTAGCATGAAGAATCCAGGGAGGGAGGCAGGGAGGCAGGCAGGCAGGCAGGCAGGCAGGCAGGCAGGCAGGCTGGCAGGCAGGCAGGCTGGCAGGCTGTTTTTCTGATCTGATCACCTCTCCCTCCTCTTTGAAGTGCCCACCCTTACAGTGAAAGATTCTACTTCTCTGCCCTTGAGCTTCTGGGCCTGTCATGTCCTTGCTGGTGTGTCGTGACCTTGCTGGTGTCACCAGTCCAGTGTGCACACGCTGGCCTCTCAAGTTCAGACAGAAGCTCCCAAGAGACACATGTGTGCGTCATTCATCTCTATAGCCAGTACTAAACACGGGCAGTATGTACCATGCACATAGCACGCGCTTCATAAACATGGTGGACTGGAGGTAAGACACCTTTAAGATGCAACGTCTTTTATTGGGATGAGAGAGAGACTATACGGTAAATTGGGCTTAGATTTAGCTAAAACTAACAAAAATCACATCACTCTCGTTCTTTTGAAATGTGATCTAAACATTCACCTCCCTCTGCTTAAAAGGTCAAGTACATGTTTAAGGGCCAGAATGTCACACCGGTTGATTTACATTTTAACTTCAAATAACTTGAATGGGTCTCTGCTCAGCTCCCTCCTTCCACCCCTTTCTTCCTACTCTCAGTGTTTCCCTGGGCTCTCTCCACCTCTCCTCTCACCATAGAATTCTGAACGCTCTCCTCAGGAACCTTTGCCTAGGTGGGTTATCTGGAATCTAAGAGAAGTAGACTGTCATGGAATCTGATGGAGAATAACACCTACTTTCCCTTTGTTGATCTTCACACACTGAGGTGACTCCTGAGCTGACCTTAAGGAGCCCAGTATGGCTGCTTCAGCAGAGGAAAATATAGGTTGTTCAGTTCCATGTGCATTTGGAGTGAGAACAAATGACATTTTAGCATTCTCACCCTGCAATATTTGGTGTCTGTGTTAACTAGTTATCCTGCATTCTCCATGGCAATCCCAACGGAAACTCCCAGGACCAGGGCCAGCTTTAGCGGGTGACACCTAGGCCGTAGTAGCACGGGGCCATGCACAGAAGGACCCCCACTTGGTTTTCTGTTCTCTCCTCACTCCTTTTAACTTTGTGCTTGCAGCACGATGTGGGCCCCTGAAAGGCACAAGCACTTCCGCCTTGCATGGTGGCTCCACTGCCCGCCTGCCATTCGCCGTCTGCCCGTCCCTCCCTTCTCCCTATGGGGTTATCTAGAAGTTTCTCCTTAGACTCATATTTTCGATTCTAATTAGCTCAAATGTTTCTGTCTTGGCAGCAAACCTTCCCAGTTAGACTTTTTACTCCAAGTTCACTGTACCTGGCAAGAATCAGTGAAATCTTTAGCATGTGGAAATGCAAAGTTGATTCACAGATGCCTTGAAAAACGATTTGACTTAAACACACACACACAAACACACAAAACCCCAAACCCTTATATTGGTGTTACACTTTCTGTGTTCCAGGATACACACAATATTTATTATAAGTGTTTCTGATGTGTGTGTTTGTACACTTCCTCACATTCAAAGTCTTCAACATTGACTACAGATTAGCTTAATTCCTCCTGCATACAGGTCCTGGTTTTTGTTGTTGTTTGGGTTTTTGGTTGTTATGGGTTTTTTGTTTTGTTTTGTTTTAAGAAAAAAAATGATATCTTTGCTGACTATGCAGTCACTCCCAAGTTCCAAGAAAGAACTCTTGGGTAGGTGTACTGGCTAGCTTTGTGTCAACTTGACACAGCTGGAGTTATCACAGAGAAAGGAGCTTCAGTTGGGGAAGTGCCTCCATGAGATCCAGCTGTGGGGCATTTCCTCAATTAGTGATCAAGGGGGAGAGGCCCCTTGTGGGTGGGACCATCTCTGGGCTGGTAGTCTTGGATTCTATAAGAGAGCAGANTGAGCAAGCCAGNGGNNGCAAGCCAGTAAAGAACATCCCNCCATGGCTTCTGCATCAGCTCCTGNTTTCTGACCTGCTTGAGTTCCAGTCCTGCATCCTTTGGTGATCAAAAGCAGTATGGAAATGTAAGCCAAATAAACCCTTTCCTCCCCAACTTGCTTCTTGGTCATGATGTTTGAGCAGGAATAGAAACCCTGACTAAGACAGTAGGCATGCAAAAAAATAGGGAACTCACATGTAGAACCAGAGACCTGTATAAATTGCCACAGACACAGTCCCTAGACAGAAACTGTATCACAAACTCCCTTAAGGAGATTTGGTATAGGGATGACACCAGACTTGAATAAAGATGTAAGTAAGTGCTCGAATTAAAATATAAAAGAATGTATTTTAAATAATGAAATCTATACTATAAAGAAAACCCTGCTGAATAAATACGTTGCAGAATTTCCTGTTTTTGAGATGCACTTGTGCTATATCTGAGATCCATCCAGGGATGGAGATGATGGCAAGAGAATCTCTCTATCCTACCTCACTTTTGTAACTTCTTGTGAATTAGGGATGGTTCTAAAGTAGGAAATCACACTAATAGTATAAGGTGATGAAAATATAAAACATGGTATATTATCATCAGGAACGTATCTCACAGATGTAAAGCCCACCTTAGCTGCATGCTTAGCTAAGGCATCTGCCCCATCTTGGCCGCCTGTTATTTTGTCTGATACAGTGTTGGATCTAGAGACTGTAGCTCCCAAATCTTAGTGGCTGAGAGCTTCTATCACTAATCCAAGGATCAGTCTTGACCTCCTACTACATTGGACTTGAGAAGCATATGGAAGATTATCAAAACACACCTGGGTGTGGCTGTAAACGGTAACCAAGGGTGACAACCCTTGAATGTACTGTCTCCAGGCCATGAGCCTGGACAGACTGACAGAAAGAAAGGAGAAAGCCAGCTCATGACATATTCCCTGCCAGACCCTTGAATGTTCCATCCTCTAGGCCAAGAACCTGGTTGGACTAACAGAAGGAAAGAAAGAAAGAAAGAAAGAAAGAAAGAAAGAAAGAAAGAAAGAAAGAAAGAAAGAAAGAAAGAAAGAAAGAAAAAGGGGAAAGAGAAAGGAAAGAAATGGG
>NC_034592.1:111211131-111225745 GCF_900095145.1 Mus pahari
AAGGGGAAGGGGAAGGGGAAGGGGAAGGGGAAGGGGAAGGGAAGGGAAGGAAAGGAAAGGAAGGAAAGGGAAGGAAGGAGAAAGTCAGCCCATGACACACTCCCTGCCTCTGCTTTTGGGTCATCATGATGCCTATGGCTCTATGCTACACTGCCCTCCAAGCTATGAAACTGTGAGTCCAACCAAATCCTCACATGATGTTGTTTGGTTGGCCGTTTGCCACCGGGATAAGAAAGTCTTCTAACACCTGGACTCTTTTGCCAAGGAGGCATGAGCAGCCCAAAATAGCCTATTTGGAAAGCATTGCACATGTGTCATGACCTAGAAAAGGAGCGGAGTTCCCAAGTGGGCTACCTGATTCTGTGGCACTATCCAGGGGGCAGTTTCTCTCATCTCTCTTAAATTTAGCAGGGAGAAGTTGATTATTATATCATTCTAATTTTATTCTAATTAGGGTGACTTAATATTCTCAATTTAAGTTGCTTAAGTCAGGAAGGCTTAAGCTGCGGCAGTTAGAGGATCTCACGGAGACACCGAGACACTGGAGAGGGGAGTGAAGACAGGAACAGAACTTGCCTGTTCCCTCACTCAGGACAATGACTTCTCTACTCCCTAGTCTGTTGTTCCTTGTCTCCTGGTGAAGACCCTTCTGTTAGCTATGTTCCCTGCAGTGGAGAGACCACAGAGCAGCCAGCATCGACCCTGTGCTGAGGTGGCCATAAACTCACAGAAACCCAAGGAGTGGTGCAGTGGGCGGGAATCAGAAACAGCACTTGTTTAATGGGTACAATGATGCTGGTTTTGAAGCTAGAGGGAGACTAGTTGGAACAATCATAACTTAAATACATTTAAAAAACTGTAAGTGTTTGTCTTGATGATACATTGGGGAACCTGAACTTGCCTGTGGGGCCATTTTAATTTTACCTCCGGTTGGAGTTAGTTGCTTCCCTTACTGTTGGCAGTGTTTGATTTTCACACTTACTTTACATAGGTTATAATCACCATGAAAATATCCGTGTCACTTGATCCCATCATACAGTGATTACCAAACCCATTGGGGTGAACATATTTTTGCTCTACACTGTGTTTCTCCCTCTATGACCCTAAGATAAAATCTTGGCTCATGTGGTCCATCTAAAGATATAACTTTATTTTTTTAATATTTATTTGTTTTTATTTTATGTATTTGGGTTTTTGCTTGCATGTATGTCTATGCATCATGTATGTACTATACCTAAGGAGACCAAAAGAGGGTGTCAAATGCCCTGGACCTGGAGTTACAAAAGGTTATCAATCTGCCATGTGGGTGCTGAGAATCAGCCTGTGTCCTTTGGAGAAGCAGCCAGTGCTCTTATTCACTGAGCCATCTTTCCAGTCCCTAAAGATATAAATTTAAAATTTCAAGACAACACTTCAAGGAACCAAGCTCAAATGTCACATCCTTGCCCAGCTCCAGGGACTTGGCCTGATGAGGAGCTGTGGGTGAATAAAGTAATAATAGACACACAGACATCCTGGGTTCAGGTGGACTGGGCTGTCTGCTAGAGAAACTGCACCCCGGAAACTCAGTGTGCTTATTGTATAGAGTTGAACAGGGAGGCAGGGTTATTCCATACAGATAATCAAGGAGTCTGGGTTGATTGTACACAGCTGGATTGAGGAGGCAGATTTGTCTAATCTCAATAGAAGCAGTTTCTAAAGGAGTGTTGTGGGAAATATTAAAAAAGGACACCAAGTTCCCGAGCTACACCCAGCTACTCTCTGCCCATGGTCTCACTGCCTCTATGCTAGCCCCATGCAAGGACCTATCTTGGTTTTCCCAGCTCCACCTCACCTGCCTCAGAGCTGCCCATACCTTCTCAACCATCTAACCCCTGTGGCCGGGGTGTGTGTGTGTGTGTGTGTGTGTGTGTGTGTGTGTGTTTCACAATTCCCCTTAACCCAGTAAATCAAAACCCTAGAAACTTATAATTAGTCAGTCGGATTTATACATCAATAAATTCTCAATTCACAAGATGCCCAAACAATAATTTCAGAGCCAATTGATAATGATACAAGCTGCCTACCTAGATTAGTCAAGTTATCCCAATTATGCTATCCCCATATGATATTATAGCTACCTGTGGCTATTTAAAGCCACTCCGAATCCGTTCTGTCCTCCATCTTCCTCCTTCTCCCCCCTCCTTCCTCTGTCCTCCACCACCCCTGTCTCTGAAACTCTTAGCTCCACCTCCATTTTCCACATCCAATCACAGGCTTCCTGTTGTATTAATATTTAAATTAATTGGACAAGGGAAAATTCTGCTACAAAGGAGAGCAGTCCTCAGGCCATAAACATGGTGGGGCAGGGACGCTACAGCGGCCATTTCCTGCCCACACTATCAACACTTGCACTCACGCCCTAAAGGAAGGTTTTTATATTTTGCTGAGCCCCATTTTTTAAAAGGCTTTACCATTTTCCCATGGACCTGAGGCTTTGGGGTCCTCAGCACAGTTGTTCCCGGGTCAACAGCACACATTAATTTAGGCCTTTACTCCCTCGTGGCTTCCTCCGTTCTCTGCAAGAAAATGTGGAGGTCAGAGGACAACTTGTAACAACTGGTCTTCTGCTTCCACCCTGCAGGGAACTGAAGTCAGTTCAGCAGCTCGCTGGTGAGTGTCTTTACCCACTGAGCCATCTTGATGGCCCTGAAGTCTGTTTATAATACGCAAAATAAAAATCTCAGTAAGACATAGCAATGGCTGCATCTCTACACAGAATGAATATGGCAGCCTCAAATGCAGACTACAGCCCAGGCTTAAGCACCAGCTACAGCTGAAAAGACCCCAGAGTGTCATCAATTAGGAAAGGAGAGAATGGCTGAGTCACTGTGTGCTGACCTAAATCACCTCTGCCTTCAGTCCCTCACCAGGCAGCTTGACCTTTCCAGAGTCTGGCGCCAGAGAACCCAGCAGCTTTGATGTTAATGAATCAGATTCTGGCTTCTTAACGGCTTACCAGTGTTTGAACATGGCCTTTGGTAGACCGTTGTAGGTAGCTTAGTCTAACTCTGCTAACTGAGGTTGTCCTACGCATTTCACACCTGCTATTTTACATTCCAGTGCTCACAAAGTATGAGTAGTATGAGTATATGAGTAGTATGGCTTTCTCTAAGCACCTTTGGGTTCATTTGCATGAGGATTTAGTCTCCCAGATCGGAAAAGGAAAGTGCTATTGTCTGAATATGTTGATATAAAAATTAAGGGCTAGGGACATAGTTCAATGTGCAAAATGCCTGCTAGGTAAGCATGAAGAACCTAAGTTTATATCCCCAGCACCCATGTAAAAGCTAGGTGTGTCTGTAAGCATCTTTAACGCCAGCAGTGGGGGAGTGGAGACAGGCAGATCTCAGAGGCTCACTGGCCAGCCAGCCTAGCTAAAATGACAGACTCCTGGTTCAATAAGGAACCTGTCACAGAACAAAAAAAACTGGAGAGAGAAATTGAGTTCTGGCCTCTACGCTTCTATACATGAGTGAGTGTATCTATACAACATATGCACACACACACACACACACACACACACACACACACCACCACCACCATCACCACCACCACCACCACCACCGAACTGTAGCAAGCTTATTATAACAGTATACAATTGGAAGCAACCTAAATATCCTACTGAGTGGAAATGTTTAATTAGTTATGATTTGTCTGAACAATATTATACAGGCCTTAAGCAGATAAGTAGATGTATATGTCCCAATGAAAATCAAAGTATCACTTATGATACGTTGTGAACGACAGCATATGTCACATGCATATAACTCACATAAAAGTATTTCAGAGATGCAGGGCCTGGGAGCAGTCTTGTAATCAAGGCAATCAGCAGGCTGAGCCCAGAGGATTGTGGGTCTGAGACCAGCCTGAGAAGCTTAGTAAGCTTTTTCTTTAAATAAAGTAAAAGGAAGTATCGTATATTGGGTTTAGGACTGCAGAGATGGCTTGTTGGGTAAAGTTTTTGTCATATAAACATGAGGACCTGAAATTTGATCCCCAGACTCATGAAAAAAAGCAAAACTGTACACACACACACACACACACACATGAATGAGAGAGAGAGAGAGAGAGAGAGAGAGAGAGAGAGAGAGAGAGAGAGAGAGAGGTCATGTATGCTATTGTGAAATAATGAAGAAAATGTTCTAAAACTAATAGCTGAAGAAAGATGACTCAGCCCATTGGGCTAGTGCCCTGATAAGCATTTGTCAGTGTGTGACCCTGTCAGCAGGGCTTAGGTAACGTGGTTCATGGTTCAGCTGGGTTTGCTTGTCTCACTCTTGCTACAAAGGCTTGGTCAGTGCAGGTTGGGCCAAGTTCCATCACTCACATCTAGTGCTGGCTGTGCACTCTCTGCCAAGCCTCTTTTGTGGGTGATCCACAGATATCTTTGAGCAGATCTTCAACAGTGTTCAGTGTTTTGAAACAAAATTATAATTTTAAAGTCATGGGAAGGGTGGATATTGATAGATTGCTTTGAGTATTTCAATAGTATTCCCCCAAAGGCTTAACCTATGGTCCCTGTTCTGCCTCTTCACTGGCTGTGTCTGGACGCCCCCAATACACCGGCTCAGTGGGTGCTGGGCAATGTCTGGGATGGGAGTCTGCAGTTCACATTTCCCTTTGAGGCATCAGCACCGCTGTACACCAGGCTGGAAGGGAAAAGCTGGGTCTGGGACTAGCAGGATTCTGATCCCCTTGGGAGCGAGTGCTGAGTAATGGAGGGGCAGAAGAAGAGAGAGGGCCTTGTACAGAAGTCTCAGTGTGGTGGCTCTTTCAGGAGAAGGCCTTCCCCGTGGCAATCTCTAATAAAGTAGCTGTCTGAGATGATCTTAACTTATTCATATTTCTTTATTGGGAGTGGATGTGAATGCATATGCTTTATTGGGGTAAACCAGGGATTATATAAATTTTTGGGTATGAGAATATCCAGGAAGGGAAGGTCATTGGCTGAAGGCTAAGGCTATTGAGATGCCTCATTAGCATGAAAAGGCACTCCAGGTGCTGTGATATGTGACTGATGGCTCATGGTCACCTTAGTTGAGTGTTGTGGTCACAGGCTCCAGAGCAGGCAGTGTGTGTACCAAGATGGTTGGTCTCAAGGCTGATGTGAGAGGCTGACAGAAGCCAGGGGAGTTCTTCAGAGTTAGGATTCAGCCATGCGGAGGGATCAAAGTGGCCTGGTAAATGCCACAATTCTACCACAGGATGTGGAGGCCCCCAGAAGGATGGGGTCTTAGGCTTCTTTCCTGTCACAGAATTTGTTAATGGCAATCGAACTTAATCTGGTTGTGGCTTTTGAGGACACTGGCAGGTCTGGCACTTGTGAAATGTGACTAATGCATGATTAACTCTGTGCAGGTTGTGGCCCGGGAACTGCTGGCCCAGTACAGCAAGCAGCATAAGAAAAACCTGCTCTTGGGTATGGTCCAGAATTGGACCACAACTGCCGCGGACAAGCTGAGAACCAGGTACATACCTCCCGAGACAGCGTTCTCCCTCCTTAAGGGGTTTACTCTGAGCCTGCTTCTAGAGCCTTGACAGAAGTCAACCTGTACTTGTTTAACAAATTTAGCATCTATGTGTACAAAAGCAGTAGGGACTATGTAAAATTAGTGCTGTGTCAGCTTAAGACCTAAAATATTTCTGACTCCGCCCTTTCAAGTTTCTTCTTTATTATTTACTCTGTGAGTTTAAATCTTAAAGCTTTATAAAGTAGGTTCTTTCTTACTTCCATTTTACAGGTAGAGAAATTGAGGGACAAAAATTAAGTATTTTTCTCAAAGTTACATGGTATATGAGTGGCAGGGGTGAGATTTGACCGCAGCCTGTCCAGTTTGGGGAATCTATGCCTAGATTGGGTATTTTTGTTTTTGTTTTTTGTTTTTTGTTTTTTGTTTTTCGTTTTTTTTAAGTATATTGCCTTTAACCTCTATTGGAAAGACTCAATATCTGGAGTATTATGTACTTTTCTGTTTTCCCCTGAGGTATTTTTCTTTTTAGCTTTGTTTTACCTAAGTTGGATAAGTAGACAGGAAGCTTCATTGCATACATAAATGCCACAATTTGATTGTATTATTTAAATCTCCAGCTTTGATTGATATTTGAGTTGTATTAAATATTTTGTGTAAATTGGTAAAATACTTTGTTCATGTTTTCTGAGGAACATGGGGAGGGGTTTCCAACTTGAAGCAAAATGTACATTCTCCAGTGCCACAGACATCCACAGAGTGAGCCCACTATCTCAACTGAAGCCCACTCCACACAGTAGCCTGACCTGTGCTGGACTCACAGTGTTCTCTGGTATTAGACAGAAAATTCAAGGATATTGATCTCAATCCTTTAAACGGATCTCATGGCTTATTATTGACTTGTAATCTGTTGTTTGAAAAACACTCCCTTAGGGTCTGTTACATAGGTGTGGAACTGCTCTTTTATGAAGTGTGCCAATGTTTAATGTCAGTAGATGGCTCCGGAAAGTTTTCATGCTACAATTGCTACCAGCAGCACACAGATTTCAGCTTCTTTGGACCACACTGTCATCTACAATGTTCACATTTGAGAACGATGCAGTCAAGTTTAAAAATTCATTCTCAAAAATAAAAAACAATCTCTACTCCCAAAAAAACAAAACCACCTCATTATGTGTTAAGTAAGTTTGTGATTTTATATCAGGCTCCCAAGTATCTTAACTCTAGCTCAGGAGAATCTGACCCCCTCTTATGGCCTCCTTGGGCCCTGCACACACATATACCCATAATTAAAAATAACAATCTTTAAACAATATTAATAATAATAGAGTATGCTGAAGGCCACTAAACTCTGTGTAAAGTAGTAAACTCAGCAAATGTTCAGAGAGCAAGTTATTTCCTCACCTCTAATACACATACATACACACACATGTACACACATGTGCAGTATGAGCACATACAGACATACACACATATGCGTATATGTGCATACACATGCACACATACACATGCATACATAAACATGCACACACATGCATGTACTCAGAGACTCACATGCATGCACACATCTGTGCAGCATAGTCACGTACACATGTGCACATGTACATACATTCCAACACACTAATAAGTATAGTAAAATTTAAGAAAAAATGATTTTTCTGAAAGATACAATTTCCTAAAAATTTATTATTTTAGTGCACATTTGTTATTGCTACATTATAAATTTTATCAAGTGAATTTCTTCCTTATTCTTTTAATTTGATATGCCTTTGTAAAATTTCTTAACATTTATTTTGTGTGTGTGTGTGTGTGTGTCTTTGTGTGTGTACATGTACATGTGTGCCACAGCACATGTGTAGAGGTCAGAGGAACACTTGCAGGAGTCGGTTCTTGACTTCTGTCCTATGAATTCTGGGGCTAGAACCTGGACCATCAGTTTTTACCCATGGAACCATCTAGCTTGTTCTTATTTGTATGTTTCTCTGCTTTAGACTTACAGCATGGTTTTATTGTTGAACTGTTTGGGGAGAACTTTTTATTTGGTGGAAGAAGTCAGTATGTGATTTGAAAATGATCTGAGCTTGGGAGAATATTTCAAACCTTGATTTAGCCCAATGGCTTTAGGATGGTTAAAGCTTTTCCTCCATGGGTCACTTCTGGTAAGTTCCTCCTCCAGCTACCTCCCCTTTGTCCTTCTTCGCTCGCCTCTTGTGGCGTCCAGTCGCTTTATTGCTGTGGTTCAGTCTCCCCAGAGCTTCATCTGGTCTTTCGTGTTTCAGACAACCACTGTTCCCTCTGTCTCTCCTCAAATGAACCTTGTTGTGGTGGTTAATTTTCTTTGTCAACTCGACACAATATAGAATCACCTCAGAGGGACTCTCGACCACAAATTGTCCAGATTTGGTACACCTGAGGCCATGCCTGTGAGAGATTGTCTTATTGGGCTGACTCAAGTGGACAGATCCACCCTGTCTTAGTCAGGGTTTCTATTCCTTCACAAACATCACGACCAAGAAGCAAGTTGGGGAGGAAAGGGTTTATTCAGCTTACATTTCCATACTGTTGTTGATCACCAAAGGATGCAGGACTGGAACTCAAGCAGGTCAGAAAGCAGGAGCTGATGCAGAAGCCATGGAAGGATGTTCCTTACTGGCTTGCTTCCACTGGCTTGCTCAGTACTCTCTTATAGAACCCAAGACTACCAGCCCAGAGATGGCACCACCCACAAGGGNNCCTCCCCCCTTGATNACTANTTGAGAAAATNCCTTACAGCTGGATCTCATGGAGGCATTTCCCCAACTGAAGCTCCTTTCTCTGTGATAACTCCAGCTGTGTCAAGTTGACACAAAGCTATCCAGTACACACCCCAAACGTGTGCAGCACCATTTCATGGTCTGGGCCCCAGACTGAATGAACAGCGAGCAGGCTGAGTACTGGTGAGCATTGGGTGATTACCCTCTGCTGTTCGCTTCCATGTCATGTGACTAGCTGCTTGACACTGGTTCCTGAAGCCCTGACTTTCTGGAAGTGATGGGCTATAACCTGAGGTTGTAAACCGGATAAACCTTTCTCCCTTAAGTTGTTTTTGGCCAGGTGTTTTATGACAGCAACAGGAAATGAAATCAAGACACCTCTTTTCTGTTTTACTATGCCCATAAATGTTGTTTTTTTTTTTTTAATTCTACTTTAGGAGAGCTCATAGTATTTTTAAAATAATCACTTTTTACTTAGAAACTGATTATTGCTCTCTATAACCCAAATATATTGAATTAATTTAAAAACTATTAGAAAATGCAATCTTATAATCTTGACTAAAAACATAGAGGAGGGGACTAGAAAAATGGCTTAGGAGTTAAGAGTATTTGCTTCTCTTGCAAAGGACCTGGATTCAATTTCCAGCACCCACATGGTGGGTATTACCTACCTATAGCTCCAGTTTTTATTTATTATTTATCTATATATAAATATAAATATGATTTATTATTTATCATTTATTTGTTATTACTATATACAGTGTCCTTTTCTGGCCACTTTCCAGTGTCCTTTCCTGGCACACACATGGTGAACATACATACGTGTAGGCAAAACATCATACATAGAAAATAAATAAATCTAAAACCACACAGAATATACAATAAATTATGAATTAAACTTCTCATAACCATTGGGATAAAGAAAAATGCACAGATCTGCAGCCAGTCTCTTTTCATCCTTGCTCCTTAACTTCCTGTTTATCCAAGCTGTGCTTTATTTTAGAGCTTGAGTTGCTTTACTGAAGTCTCTCTTACTTTTTGTGTCTCACTTTGTCCTCACACACTTTAGGAAACCAGCAGTGACTTTCTTTTAGCATTGGAACACCCACTGGTGGGGATTTGAGACCCCCCCCCCCCGACTGGTTTGACTGTGTTTCTAACAGAGCTGAGAGGAGAGCTCAGTCCCCAGCAGTATCCCTTTCTTCCTCTCAGGAACCATGTTCACAGCCTGCTACAAACCATTCGCTCTTTGTTTCCTTTCCAGAGGCCAGAGTTAGATGTATTTTTGTCACTGGAACATGGCAAGCTCTCAACATATGCAAATTTATATCCCCTGCAAAATTTCCAGGATAGATTTGAGATGTGCAGAGGCAGTATTCCAACTGTAAATATTTGGAAAGCACTAGACCACTTATTTTTTTCCTCAGTTATTCACCTCTGTGGTGGTTTGAATGGGAATGGCCCCATAGGCTTATATGTGTGAATGCTTGGTGCACAGTTAGTGGAACTGTTTGGGAAGGATTAGGAGGCGTGGCTTTGCTGAAGGAATTATCACTGGGGGTGGGCTTTGGGGTTTCAAAAGCCCATGCCATTCCTAATTAGCTTTCTCTGCCTGGTAGTTGTGTCTCAATATGTAAGCTCTCAGCTACTGCTCCAGCACCATGCCTGCTGGCCTCCTGCCATGCTCCCCATCATGATGGTCCTGGGACTCTAAACCCCTGAAACTGTAAACCCCAAATAAATTTTCTCTCCTGTAAGTGGTCTTGGTCATGGTATCTCTTCATAGCAATAGAAAAGAAGCTGAAACAACGTCTAGAACAGTTTATCTCTCTCCCATAGCCAGGATTTACTCATTCTGTATGTTGGTGGTTAGTCACTTAAATCCCACACTTTGTTTTTTCTGTAAAGGAGAGCTATTGCCACCAACACATGTCCAGAACTCCCTATGTGCCAGACATGGCTCTGCACAGTATGATGATATAGCAGTAGCTGAACTTTGTTTCCATGGGACTCATACTCTATTTGAATAGGATAAATTAAGTCTTAATGACAATGTTCAAGGGAAGTACCCAGGAGTGTGGAGCGAGAGCACACAGTAAGAAGGGTTGATAACTCCCCAATTCTCTGAAGTTTCTCTAAGCAGGCAGTCATTATGGGGTCACCTAAGGCTATTGTTCATTTGGACCGTAGAGGAACCAGGCCTGGTTCAGAAAGGCTTCATGAGTCTGGACTGGGAGGTACAGCTGTAGGTTGGCAGGGAGGAGAGCAGACTCACAGGAAAAAGGAGGGTCTGAGCAGAGGTTATACCCGGACTGTCCCAGGAAGCTCTGCCTCTCACCATCCTGCAGGTGAGCTTGCCAACATTACCCTCACGCTCATATCAGCCTCGAGGCATCTGGATACCGGGGAGAGAAGATTCTGCCTCCTAGTGTGGTGTTATGCATATCCAATTGTAAAAATGCTCAGATATGCAACCAAGTGGGAAGGATTCGAGGGTGAACACTCGTGTATTCACCTTTCACAGAAAATCTACCATGAACATGCCACTTACTTACTGTTCATGCTAAAAATTTCTATCACAGGTACACAGTCATGTGTCACTTGACAACAGGGATGAATTCTGAGATGTGAGTCCCCAGGCTGTTTTGTAGTGGGAACATCATGGAGTATATGTCATAAAACTGGATGGTATAGATCAGTGTTCAGCTTGGACTCTTGGACTCTTGGTGAAATTATAGGACATGGTGCCACCGTGGGTTTATGTGGCCATCGCTGTTGGAACACGGCAGATTGTTTAACAGTAAATATTTTAACAACTATTTATTATATGCTAAAATAATGATAAATTATAGCCTTGCAAATGCATAAAGGTATAATACAGTTGTTTATTATCATTATATAGCATTAAACTTTATACCTATTTACTTATGCTGTACTTTTACATGACCTGGCAGGCAGCACAGTAAATCTGTTCACAGCAACATCTGTGCAAACACACAAGTCCTGTGATGTGTTGTGATCTTCTTTCTCTTTAGATAGTGTTTCTCTTCATAGCCCTGGTTGTCCTGAAACCCAGTCTGTAACCCAGCTAGCCTCAAACTGAGAGATCTTCCCTCCTCTGCCTCCCAAGTACTGGGATTCAAGTTGTGTACCATCACACCCTGCTCTTGTGTTGCGGAATCTTATAATGGCCAGGGTACCCATAGACAATGGTAAGTTTTCAGTTCCATTGTGTACTGGATAGCTTTGTGTCAACTTGACACAGCTGGAGTTATCACAGAGAAAGGAGCCTCAGTTGGGGAAATGTCTCCATGACATCCAGCTGTAAGGCATTTTCTCAATTAGTGATCAAGGGGGGAGGGCCCCTTGTGGGTGGTGCCATCTCTGGGCTGGTAGTCTTGGTTCTATAAGAGAGCAGGCTGAGCAAGCCAGGGGAAGCAAGCCAGTAAAGAACATCCCTCCATGGCTTCTGCATCAGCTCCTGCTTTCTGACCTGCTTGAGTTCCAGTCCTTGCATCCTTTGGTGATCAACAGCGGTACAGAAATGTAAGCTGAATAAACCCTTTCCTCCCCAACTTGCTTCTTGGTCATGATGTTTGTGCAGGAATAGAAACCCTGACTAAGACACATTGTGAACTTGTGGGATTGTTACACAGTGCGGGCATCGTTGCATCTCCTTGTGCATCTTAAAGTACACTGCAGATATTAGTACACTCTGAAGTAGCAGCGTTTACTCAAGTTCAACCCGTGGGGACAGTTCCTTTTCCTCTTATGTAGAATTTTCTTCTGATCCCTTGCACAGAACTTAAATGTACACTTGTTGAGTTTTGGCAAGTGCATAGATGTTATTCTGATATTTTTCCACCAAAGCCTAGATTTTCCCATTCTAGGGTTTCATGTAAATGGAACGTACTGTCTATACTCTTTTGTAGCTGCCTCAATAATTCAATATAATGCTTTTTGAGATTTATTTGTGGTGTCATAAGTATTACTTTCTCCCCTTTTTATTACTGAGTGGTATTTTATGGATATTCTGTGATTTGTTCTCCATTCTCTTATAACGGATAGACACCTGGGATGTTTCTAGTTTTTCGCTCCAATGAGTAGGGCAGCTATGAATAGTCTTATATAGGCTTTTTTATGAATGTTGCCCTTGATTTCTCTTGGGCATATAGGAGACATGGAATTGCTAGTCATAACGTATGTGCTTGTTTTATGAGAGACTGTGGGAGTGCCGGAGCTGGTTTGTCCATTTGACACTTTCCTGGGTAGATATGAGCGGTCTGGCTTCTCTGCCACGTCCTTGGCAACATCTGACACAGTATATTTAATTTTGGACAGATGGCTGGGTGTAGCATGCCATTGCACTCCACTTTTCATTTGAGTTTCTCTGATGGCCGGTGATCTGCATTTACCTCGAATCTAGTTTTCCTTCTTTAGTCATTGTGGCTTCCTTGTAAAACAGGCAGTTATTCGAGGTTCCCCCTGGCAGTGGTCCAAGTTTCAAGGCTTTCTATTTTTGGGTGACTTCCTTGTGCTCACAGGGATCAGGGATGTGTGGGTGAGGCCCTGCACACACAGTGCACAGCCTAACGGGAATATACACTGAAGTGTGGCAAACATCCCAAGATAGAAGGGCAGTTTCCAACACAAACATTCACAGTTCCAGGCTTCATAGACTAGCCACTGGATGATTAAATCATATTAAAAAAATAAATAAATAAACCACACAAGTTCCTTACCCCTGTCATGAACTAGACGGACTCAGGAACCCAGCTTTCTGAAGCTAGGTTCAGAATGAGCATTGATATATAGTGATTATGATTTCCCAGGAACTGGTATGTAAGCTCCCCCACCCCCACCCCACTCCCACCTTTGTGTCTGAGGAAGGTAACTGCTCATTGAGCACTTCGCCCTTCCAGCTCATGAACAGTGCCCTTCTGCTTAGAATGAGCAGCATCTAACTGGGGTTTTAAGGTTTAATTAGTGGGAATCTGATTATTTAGGTCTTGAAATCCTTCACTTTCTATGGACTGGTTAGCTTTCAGTCAACTTGACATAGCCTAGGGTCATCTAGGAACAGTGAACCTCAATTGAGGAAAGGCCTCCATCAGATTGGCCTGTGGGCAAGTCTGTGGGTGTTTTTCTTGATTGATGACTGGTGTGGGAGCCACTACGGGGTGGTGCTACCCCTAGGCATGTGGTCTTAGGTTATATGAAGAAACAGGCTGAGCAAACTGTAAAGAATAAGCCAGTAAGCAATGTTTTTCCATGACCTCTGCTTCAGTTCCTGCCACCAGGTTTCTACCTTGAGTTCCTGCCCTGCCTCCCCACAGTGATGGATTATAATCAGGAAATATAGATTAAATAAATTCTTTCCTTCTCAAGTTGTTTTGGTCACTGATTATCATATCAACAGACAGGCATACTAATAAAACACACTTTAAAAAAATACATTTAATTATTTATGTGTGTGTGTGTGTGTGTGTGTGTGTGTGTGTGTGTGACAGCATGTGTGGGGAGGTCAGAGGACACTTACAGGTGTCTGTTCATCCTTTGCAACATGTGGATCCCAGGAACTGAACTCAGCTCATCAGGCTGAATGGCCAGCGCCTTTACATGCACAGCTATCTCCCGAGTACTCTTGTATTCTGTGATCCTCGGGGAAGAAACACAAAATCAGCACCAAGTCAGCCTTGTGTGAGAAAAAACCCAGGGTGGGAACCATTTGACTACACCTGTTGACACCCCATGCCTGTTTCCCCCTTTGTCAAATGGAAAGGGTATCAATGGCTACCTCCCGAGGGGAAGCATGGTCTGCTTTGCCTGTGCTTGCCTACAGCCCGCTGGGCTTATTCCCTCCAGTATCTCATCCCCCAGAATAAAACCCACCAAGGCCTGAAGGTCTTCTCTCTATGTGACATCCATCCTTCTTAGAAGGTGACTGCATCCTTCTGAGCTTCGGTTTCCTAAGCAGTATATTAATTATGATGGTATCTGCATGTTAGATAATAATTCAATATGGACAATTCTCAATAACTCAATAGTAGATATTAATAACTCGAAAATCTTGAATGTTGTTATCAGCTTCACCTGATGGAAATGGCATAACTGTCAATAAAGAAAAGCTACATAGAAAATATTTGACTCTTAAGACGCCATAGACATTCGGGAGTCCATCCCATCATCAGCCACCAAACCTAGATACTAATGCTCATACCAGCAAGATACGGCTGAAGGGACCCTGATATTGTGGCCTCTTGTGAGGCTATGCCAGAGCCTGGTAAACACCGAAATGGATGATCACAGCCAGCTACTGGATGGAACACAGGGTCCCCAATGGAGGAACTA
>NC_034592.1:111227075-111228480 GCF_900095145.1 Mus pahari
GAGAGAGAGAGAGAGAGACAGACAGACAGACAGACAGACAGACAGAGACAGAGACAGAGAGACAGAGAGAGACAGAGAGAGGGAGGGAGAGTGCAGTGAGTGCGGTAGCACCTGCCTGTAAGCTCGGTACTAAAGAGGTGGAGACAAGAGTCTTCTGGTATTTGCCGTCCAACCTGTGCAACCAGCCAGTGAGCTCCATGCTTAGTGAGAGACGCTGTCTTAAAAGTAAGAGAATGGGAATGAGAAGGGATGGGGGAAAACACCGAATGTTGATCTCTGGCTTCTACGAGCATGTGTACACATGTGCATGGGCAGCCACTCACCCACACATACCTACATACAAATACCTACACACAAATACACACATGTAAAAAAATGTCATCAATGATAGATACCAAGAAGGAATAGCTGTCATTCCCAGTGCCCATGGGTTAGCTTCAGGAGACACTCCAGCTCGACAGGGTTCACCATTTGGTCCAAGGCAAGCGGTCAACAAGACCCCAGAGGGCTTTACTCATCCAGTCTCTGAGTCAGCGCTCAGGGCTGAAGAACCAGGATACAGAGAGATCTGCTCCTCTGTGCTGGGGCCAGGTGCTAAAGGAACAAGAACTGAGTCCTGGAACTCTCTATCAATCTACCCTCTTTATATCAATGGCACAGTGATGTCACTCGGTCTAACAGGAGATAGGAATGAAGAGAATGCAATGCATCTGGAGACATGCATTCTCTCAGGAACTGGCTGAATGCACAAGAGTCCTGGAGATCATAAGCAGTTGAGACTCATCCTTTTGGAGTAGTGCCACACTGCTTAAGGACTCGTTGGAAGCTGGGCCTGGGGATGAGCAAATCAGTCCATCTTTCAGGTAGAGATGTGAGGTGAAGCTCTGACAGGCCACAGAGGTGAGTTTAAGTCACTCCACACACCCTGGGCTTTTTAACAAGCTCTTTGCTGCAGAGACGGGAGGATATCGCCTAGGGCTAAGAAGCCACAACTGAGAATGGAGAAAATGTAGCCCGTGAACCATGATTTCAACACTATAGAAGAAAGAACTGAAGATGAAATTGCAAGAGAGGAAAACACAAAGGTGGAAAATGCTAACAATCCAACCAGCGGGAAATCCAAATGCCAGAACAAAGGGAACTGCAGTGGTAATCACAGACACAATGGGAAAATATTTATTTTGTATTTACTAATATGTCCAAGTGTGGGAAGCCTGTGCCTGTATACTAGTTGCTTTTCTCACTGCTCTGACAAGATTTCTGACCAGAATAACTTACTGAAGGTTTGCTTGCCTCTCAGTGTGAGGGTGCTGTCCATCACAGCAGTGCAGGAGTGCTGTCCATCACAGCAGTGCAGGCATCCTGTCCATCACAGCAGTGCAGGCATCCTGTCCATCACAGCAGT
>NC_034592.1:111228926-111230040 GCF_900095145.1 Mus pahari
GGCATCCTGTCCATCACAGCAGTGCGGGCATAACTGCAGGAGCTCAAGGCAGCCAGTCACGTTATATCTGCACCAAGTGCTCAGTTCACATTCTTCTCTTGTATTTAACCGGGGACCCAGCCCATGGGATCCTACTGCTTGCATTCAGGGTAGATCTTTCCTTCTCAGTTAGACCTTTCTAGAAATCCCCTCAAAGATACACATGATACCCTCACAATGCAGGTATTTTTAGAAATACCTTACATATGCAGGTGTGTTTTCATAGTAATTCTTATGCCTTCAGTTCCATTCCCCACATGGGATGGATGCTCTGAAACTCCCTAAACATTCAGAAACATTTTTCTATTTACAGTTGTCTTCTGCCAGAGGAGGAATTGTTTTCATTAGTGTCTACTCTGATTTTGAAAGAAGAAAACTTTCACACATGCAAGTGTGTTTTCCAAACATCAAATAAACATTCAGCAAAGGATGTGCCGAAAAATTGGAAAGGACTTTAGAACCCTATGGTTAAGATTTGCTGCTGCCAAACTTCAGCATCCTCTTCTGTAATTTGGAATAATAAGGCTGAGTACAATGCAAATGTGCTACATGGCCAGCATACCACTGAATATGTAAAGTAGCTGTGGAAGCGCTAACTGCTGCAGTCATGTTAATTAGATCAGTCTCTACCGTCCCTGTAACCTGTTTACAGACAATACCATTAAATATTCATAGCGCACAGACAGTTTCTAGCGCTAATCAGAAAGAGAAGACCATCAAGATTATCAAACAGGCTCCTACCCTGGGGAAAGTCCACATCCAGTTTTAGCCTGAAGCGAAATTAAGAAAAAAACCTACAAGGTTAGTAGAGAGAATATGGACATCTATTATTTTAGTTTGTATTCACCTCGGGGTTTTCACTCAGCTGGACACAGGTGAGCTTGTGTTTGCTTCCATACGTTAACTGCGTGTCGTAATAAAATGATTCTTATCAGTAGTTTGAATAGCTAACCTAAGCAGAGACTGGTCTTCAGCTAGTGCCAAAGGAGGGAAAGTTCATCTGCAGTCCCTAATTCTCCTGAAAACAACTGTAATATTTGGCTTAGAGCTTTCGGATTTAAAAAAAAAAAAAAAA
>NC_034592.1:111230916-111234998 GCF_900095145.1 Mus pahari
CTCTCTCTCTCTCTCTCTCTCTCTCTCTCTCTCTCTCTCTCTCACACACACACACACACACACACACACACACACACACACACACACACATCTCTCTATCAGGAGCTATTGAATGCCTGGAGCTCTTCATGCAGGAGTAGGAATTTCCCCTGTTCCTGTTGTTGTTATGCAGGTCTTGTTTAGGCCGACATATTGTTGAGATTTCATGGGTGCAGCATCCCTGTCAAGCCTAGAAGATTCTGTCCTTCAGTAGTTCTGGTTGAAGAGGTTGTGTTATATGTATACCAAGTGGGGCTGAGCACACCCTGGTCATGTATCCTCTGCACTCTGACCAGTCGTGGACCTCTGTACTCGCCTCCATTTGTTTCCAACAGAAGCTCCTTTGATGAAGCGTGTCGTCTTAGTTATCTTTTCTATTGCCATGATAAAATGCTGTGACCAAGGCTGCTTACAAAATAAATGCTTAGTTTGGGGATTATAATTGGAAGGGTTAGTGTCCATAAGCATCATGGCAGAGAACATGGTAGCAGGCAGGTAGGTATGGTACTGGAGCAGTAGCTGAGAGCCTACATCTTTATCTGAAAATAGGAGGCTGAGTGAGGCAGAGAAATAACTGGGAATGGAGTGGGCCTTTTGAAACCTCAAAGCCCACCTTCAATGCCACCTCTCCTCGAAAAAGGTCACACCTCCCAATCCTTTCCAAATAGTACCACCATCTGGGGACCAAGTATTCAAACATATGAACCTATGGAGGCCATTCTTATTCCAACCACCACCAGGGGAAAGAGCAATATTTATCTGTGGGTATAAGGATAAGTATTTAAAATACAGTTTAGAGCTTTATTGGTTCAGGAAAATGGCAATACTAGGTTCTTGTTTAGGATGTGTGACTCCTCCAGACACAGGTAGTTGGTTAAGTTTACAGTATGTGCCTATGCTGGCTGGTTTTGTGTGTCAGTCTGACACAAGCAAGAGTCATCAGAGAGGAAGGAGCCTCAGTTGAAGAAATGCCTCCATGAGAACCAGCTGTAGGTCATCTTCTCAATTAGTGATCAGTGACAGAGAGCTCTGCCATGGTGGGTGGTGCCACCCCTGGGCTGGTAGTCTGAGAAAGCCATGGAGAAGAAGCAAGTAAGCAGCACTCCTTCATGGCCTCTGCATCAGCTCCTGCCTCTAGGTTCCAGCCCTGCTTGAGTTCCTGTCCTGACTTCCTCCAACGAGGGACAATCATCTGGCCGTGTAAGCCAAATGTACCCTTTCTTCCCCAACTTGCTTTGGGGTATGGTGTTTCATGGAAGCAATAGAAACTCTAACTAAGTGCCTGTACTTTAGAGGGTACAGGAATCCACTGGGAAAGACTGATTTAAGAAAGCTCATGCAGGTTGACCTCTGCCTCACCTCAAGGCCAAGTTGAAAGGAAACAGAAGTATGCAAACAAGCATCGAGCTATCGTCAAATCCAAGTCAGTAAACTGCTAATTTTCTTTATTTGGAGATGGAGATGGAGAATCAGGGAAGTCTGGAAATAAGGATGCTAGAAGCGTAACTATGTAGCACTGTTTCTCAACTACTGCTACTCCAGTTTTTATTGTTGTTGATGTACAGCCAGAGTGTTCTGACTGTCTGCGACTTTAAATGTGGATCTTTAAAATTGTAACAATATCACAGAGCTTCTGCAAACAATGGCAGCTGTTCTGTTTGTTACAACTTTAGGCCTGACATTATATCTGTTTAGGTCCAAGAGTAGGGGTTGGGAATCTCATCTCAGCTCTCATCTATAGAAAAGGAGAAGTGCCCGTGTGGGTGACTGGATGGCCCATGAGTGGCACATGCCTGGGGGAAGGGCGCTCAGATTATCCCTCAATCAAGGATCTTCAAGAACACGGGTAAGGTGGTGGCTGATGGAGCTAGGAAAGCATGGCTGTCAGTCAGCTCAGACAGACTCCAGTGCTGGCTGTATCCGTTTGAGGGTTCTGACAGGGCAGAATGGTAGCTGGCAGTCTGCTTGTTAACTGTAAAAGATTTATTTTTATTATTTTCGGTTATGCATGCTTGTGTGGGTAGGGGGCTAAGTGCAGTAGCTGTGGAGGCCAAAGACAGCAGATGCCCCGGAGCTGGAGTTCCTGGTGACTGATTCACCCAGTGTGGGCACTGGGAACTACTGAAGGGTCCTCTTCCCGCTACAAGAGCAGCATATTCTGGCAACTGCTGAGCCATCTTTCCAGCCCATACTTGTTAAGTTTTAGAACAAACAGGCTAGAGAGACAGCTCAATGGCTAAAAGAATATCACATACTGTCCTTTCAGGGTGAGTGAATTCCAATCCCAGCACCCATGTCAGATGGCTCACAACTCAAGCTCCAAGGAACTTACTGTCCTTTTCTGGCCTCCACAGACACTGTGCTCACATGCTTACACCCCCCACACATAATTAACAGGAAAAATAAAATCTCCTAGAAACAAACAAAACACCTAGTATGGTGACCTGAATGAGCAGGTACTTGCCTAAAAGTCTCTTGGCACAGAAACATCAAGAGCCTTGCTCCAGACAGATCATTAGTGACAGAAGATGCCAGGAGAGGTCACATGTCCCAGATTCATAGTTTATGATGAACTTAAAGCTGCTTTGTTTCTGTTCCTCTAGAGAACTCTGACTACGACTCATGACATGAGAACTATGCTGTTACTTGGTCTTTTTTTCTCTCTGCCCCCTTCTCCACTTACAGGAGCTCAGAAACTTATTGATATCAGGACTCCCATTTTCTCCTTCTCCCCCGCTTCCAACCTTCTCTGTGCATGACTTTTACTAGAAAGACATTAGCAAGTATCTGTTCACTCCAGACAGGACACCATGATAGACCAAAGAAATGATTCCATCCAAGTCTAGCCTACTAACTCAGTGCGATTTGGGGGGAGGGGTACATACAATGCAATAGGTGAGGAGTCACTCAAAGGTGTGGGTCACATAGGCAGGTGTATCACTGAAAAGCCTACCTCAGAAGGGGTCATGACTTTGGAGTTCCCTGCACACTTGCACTGGAAAGCTCCCTCTTATTTAGCAATTGTTCCAGCTTATATAACCTGTGGAGAGACCTTGTGACCTGTAAGTTTTAGAAGCTTCCTGCACCTTGTTGTGTTTGCTTCCTGTGCCTTTGAGTCTCCCTCCAGGAAGGAGTGTTTCCATAGTCACATAATATTCCCTCTTTCCCATACCCAGAGCCCTAAACTATCTATCTGAGAAGGGACTGGGAAAGTAAAGAGGAAGTCGAAATAAAAAAGAGGAAAGAAAATTTTACTCCTGATAATCACATGGGAATGGTGGCCATTTCCTCGGGAGTCTGTGAGCTTGGAAGGAGTCTTAGAGATCACATAGTCAGACATAGCAGTCATTACTTGCTGCTGCCTGGATCAAGACAGTCCATGCTTTCTTCACGGTGTTGGTCAGCAGTGGTAAAAGGGGACCAACGACAGTCCAGAGATGCTCTTCCTTGCATGCTGAAGTGCTGTGCTGACTTCTTGGCTAGGAAGGAGCCTCTGTTTCCCTCAGGTCTACATGCATATATTACTTGGGAACAAAGGCATCTCCCCAAATTATTCATTCAGTGAAATCCCATTACATCAGAATGAATTCGTCAATAATTATTTTATACTTTGAACTATAATCCAATACTGTTGATTACCTTCTTGATTTTGATAAAAAAAAAAGAAAAAATGCTCGTAGCTTTAGCCATGACGAGCAGTTTGTTTAGCTTGTTCTCCAGGTCCGTTTCATAGACACCCTGACACCTCTTCCATTCACTCTTTCTTTTTCTTTTCTTTCTTTTTGAGCATTTTCTTACTTCATGGTTTTTTCTTTGTTACTGGCAACTCTAGATCAGAAAGCCCAGGCTACTCTGTAGAAAATTGTATTTAAAATTCAGTGTCTTCTCCTTGGGTTCCCTCTGCTTCCTATCCAAATCCATAGAATACTTATAAATATGAATATATATTAAGTCATATGCATTAGAAACCATGAGTTTTTTAATTTATTTATTATTTTCTTTATTTACACTTCAAATGCTATCCCGAAAGTTCCCTATACCCC
>NC_034592.1:111235303-111282880 GCF_900095145.1 Mus pahari
GGTGGCTGATGAAGGGATGGATTCCCGGATAGCGTAGTCTCTGGATAGTCCATCTTTTCATCTTAGCTCTAAATTTTGTCTCTGTACCTATATCCTTTTATGGGTATTTTGTTCCTTATTCTAAGGAGGAATGAAGTATCCACACAATGGTCATCCTTCTTGAAACTGTGAGTTTTTAATGATGGCTCCGACTTCAGTATGAACAATAGGGTTCATTTTAAAGTCTTTCATTTGTTGCTTCTTGTTTGTGTCTGTGTTCCCAGGATGTATGTCAAGAACTTCACAGAACAGCTCCTGGTGAGAAACACATTGACCAACTGGAATACAGTGTTTGTCTCTGTAACATTACCCTACATCATCAAATCAAAACAGCATTCCCAACATAGGTCATCCCTACTTTTCTGCATGGCTCTCTATCCACGTGTAGGAAATCAACTTGCTTCAATGTGTAATCTTCTTTCAACTTCCCGATACCATGGCTGATTTCACTTTTACATTTACTTTTTGTTTTAAAGATTTATTTATTATATGTGAGTACACTGTAGTTGTCTTCAGACACTCTGGAAGTGGGCGTTAGATCTTGTTATGGATGGTTGTGAACCACCATGTGGTTGCTGGGATTTGAACTCAGGACCTTCGGAAGAGCAGTCAGTGCTCTTAACTGCTGAGCCATCTCGCCAGCCCTTATTTTTAGGGTCTCTATGGGAACCTGTGAAGTTCCCTAGCCTCATTGCTGTACAGAAAACTACATCTCTTCGGCTTCTTTTTGTTTTGTTTTACTGTTGTGGTTTGAAAATAAAATACCTCTACCCACTCTGCAGTGTTGAAGACCTGGCTCCTAGCTAGCAGCTCCTGAGAGGGGACTGAGCACTCAGACCTAGTCAATAGAGCAATCCATTGATGGCTCCATCATTATTGGTCAATGATGGAAACTAGGAGGCAGGTCTTATTTGGAGGAACTGGGTCACTGGGGCTGTACACTTGAAGAGTCTTCTGTCCCTGTCCCTGTCCCTCCCCCTCCCCTCCCTCTTCCTCCCCATCCCAACCCTCCCTCCTCTCCCCTCCCCCTCCCCCTCCCCCTCCTTTCCACTCATCATGGAGTGAGCATGCTCCATGATGTTCTGTTTCACTATGACCCAGAAGCAACAGGTATTGTCCCAGGTATTGTCTCCTGATGAGGGAAAACTTGGACATTCACCTTTCCCATCCTCACTCCTCCATTTCCATCTCTCCCTCTCTCCCCTTGCTTAGCTGGTACTTGTATTTTTTCCCCACAATGAGTGTTCACGTGTGCATGCTCATACTGCCTTATTCTTATGCGAAGGGTAGACTATAGAGACTTAGACATAGACTTGTCTCGCTTGTGCTGAAGAGCTATCTGCTTTGTGGTTGCAGCTCAACTCACTAAGCCTCTCTTACACACTTGATTTCCCATTTACAATTTCATAATTTCTGAAACTCTGCTCAGAGGGAGAGGGTGACGTCAGCCATGCCTACTTCCTCCTAATCTCATCCACCGAGCAGAATCTGCTCTTGTGCTTTCTTTTCCTTTGGTTTGGTGGATAGCATGTTATCTCCATGTTACATGCATGTGCANGAGCAGCTTTTGCTGTGTGGGGGTCACTGCAACTTTTCTTGTGTTTTCTGCTCCTACCAGGTCCNCCCTTCTCCATGAGATTTTGATATTTTGCATCAATTTTTTTTGATATTTTGCATCAATTCCTGAGGTGAGTCAGGAATCTGTGGTAAAGTGTGTGGTGCTCACCCTCAGCAGCCAGGAATCTGTGGTAAAGGGTGTGGTGCTCACCTTCCGCAGCCAGGAAGCAGAAGGAAGAGAAAGGAGAGGCCACGGACAATACACCACTCAAAGCACACTCCAGTGGCCTGCTTCTCTCAAAGGCCCCAACTCTAAGAGTTACTGCCTCCCAAAAACTATACCCCAAGCCCAGGATCGTGCCTTCCACAGGACTTGTGGGGGACTGTTCACATCCCAGCCACAGCACCAGCCTGCCTTTAAAAACAGCAGAAGACTGGATCCGTGTATGTGCAGAGCAAAGAAAGATGACAGCTGAGCATTCTTCATAAATGTACATCAGCAACATAGTGACTAATGCCAATAATATATTTTAAAAACAAATTGCATTATAACTGAGAGGTATTTATTCCAGAATTGTAAGATAGGTTTTATGTTAAATATTAACCAATAATATAAACAATGGAAGCTGTAATACAAAAACAAAAACAAGAAACAAAAAACAAACAAAAAAAACCTCCAAAGGAGATGATGTGTATGATAACATTTTTGTTGTTTCTGAGACAGGCAGCTCACTCTATAGACCAGAGTGACCGAGAACTCACAGAGATTCCCAGGCCTCTGCTTACCAAGTGCTGGGGTTAAAAGTGAGCACCACCATGCCCAGCCATGAAAAAATTTGACAAAACTCCTGACCAAAAGAGAGAGAGAGAGAGAGAGAGAGAGAGAGAGAGAGAGAGAGAGAGAGAGAGATCTTAGTAGGAATAGAAAAGAATTTTCTTCATTTTGAGAAGGACACATCTATATGTATTTCAGAGTCCTGTCAGTATAACTGGCAGGAGGAGGTGGGGAATCAGGGACAGAGGGAGATAAAGGGGAGAAGAGAGAATGGGGGGGGGAAGAAAGGAAGAAGATATAAAGTTTGCAGCAAGAAATAAAGCTGCCTTAACTCTCAGGTGGAATAAATCTTTTTATTTTTTGGTAGAAGATTTAAAGGGGGGCTAGCAAAGTGGTTGAGTGGGTAAAGGAGCTTACCCACAAACCTGGAGACCTGAGTTCAGCCCCCCAGAACTCTGTAAAGGTAGATGGGAGAACCAATTCCACAAAGCTGTTCTTGGACCACATATCCTGCATCAGGCATGCGCACGCACACACACACACACACACACACACACACACACACACACACACACACACATACACCACAATAGTCAACAAACTAAGAACATGAAATGAAGACCTAAAATAAAGAACTTACCAAACAGAACTCGACAGGATCCAAAAAGCAAGATATGACTGTAAGATGTAAAATTCAATATTCAACACAAAGCTTGTTTGTACATCCTCTCAGTAGGCAACTGGAAAATAAAAGTCAGTTTATAGTATACTCACAAACATGATATATATATATATATATATATATATATATATATATATATATATCCAGCAGTGAAAATTCCAAAGCATAAAAGACCGGAGCACGGAACACTACAGAATATACACAGAGTAAGTCAAGAAATATTAATGGCAAGACACATATCATGTTAGTGTATGAGACTTAACGTTGCCATGAAATGTCCCATGCCCAAGTCAGAATCATCTCCACTTCAGTCAAAATCTTGGTAAGAGTGTTTGTAAACTTACAAACTCACTTGACAGTTTATATGGAAATGCAAGTGATGTAAAACAGCCCACAGAACTTTGAAAAAAGTGGAAGTCACTGGGGGCTGGTGCCAACTGATTTCAAAGCATGTGCCGAGACTGTCCTAGTCCAGGCCTGAGAACGTTGGCAGGAAGTTAGGCAGACCAGCAGAGCACTGCCAGGCCCACTTAGCCCACATATTTGTCCACTCAAATTCTGACATGAAATAAATTAAACAACGAGGAGGATTTTTTTTTTTAATAGCAAGGAAAAGTAGATTCTGAATGAAAAAGAAGCAAGCTGTGGTTTGTCTCCTACTCTGTACACAAATGTTCATTAAAGACCAGCATAGACTTGAATGTAATCAGGGAAACCGTAAAGTTTCCAGAGAAAACAAAAAAGCATCACCAGTATCTACTGGAAGCCACAGTAAACATGATTTCTTAGGAAAACCCAGAGAGCACCAATTGTCTACATTAGCTATTGATAAATTGTTATCGTCTGAAAGACACTCATCAGGACAGAGGCAAACACTAAACCTGGGGGAATTACTTGCAGTGTCTGTGTCTGGCAAAAGGTTTTATCCAGAATGTGTGAAGAACCCTCGGGATGAAATAATGAAAAAGCTAGGATCTAAGTAAAGAGTTCACAAAAGACTTGAAAAGACACCTCATGAAAGAAGATAAAAGAGGAGCCAATGAGCACGTGAAACGTTGCCTAATCTTATTAGTCATAGAGACCTAGAAATCAAAACCACAAAGAAGAACCAACACCCACCCACTGACACATATCAACTGAACTGCTCGATGCCACTCAGCCCCAGGGGTAACGCAGGGCAACCCTGGGTGTCATAACTAAGACATTCGAAATGCAATCATAGAAGCTGAGGATGCAGTGTGATGTTAGGGCATTCATTCACTACCATGCACAAGGCCCTGGGTTCAATTACACACACACACACACACACACACTCACACACAGACTCTCATACATAGACACACACACACACACACACACACACACACACACTAGTTTGGAAGTCTATTGTAATGTTAAATGTACACTTACTCTATGATCCAGAAATTCTGTCCCTAGAGATATGGCCAAGAAATGCACTACATGGTTCATAAATAGCCTCATACAGGAGTGTTCTTAACAGCTCTATTAATAATCCCAAGTTGGAAACTGGAAACCGAATGTTTATAGATATGAAACTAGACAAGTAAACTGTGGTTGACTTCACATAGTGAATCATGTGACACAGCATGTGTGAGTTCTACCGACGTGCTTAGTGATGTGAAAGAGTGTATACCAGATACCCCCATGTATTCGACAGTCGAGGAGAGGAAAGCCAGCTGAGGGTGATATAGTGCAGCAGTCACAATCAGAGAGGGAGAGGGTGGTGCTGAATGAGGAAGCGCAGAAGTTATCTGGGGAACACTGTCTCTCGATTGAGTGACATGGTTCCAGGGGGTATGAACACATGTGAGAGAAATCACTGATGAGTGCTGATTTTTTTTTTTTTTTGTATTGAGAAATGATTTGGTCATTAAAGTCCTCATGCAGCCATGAGGACCCAACTTCTAGTCCCAGGATCTAATGTATCACACAGCACTAATCTTAGTGCTGAGGAGGCAGAAATGAGGATCTCTGTGCCTTTCTGGCTAATTAGTCTTTCCAAAGTGGGGAGCTCCAGGTTCAGCAAAGAGTCTGTTTCAAAAAACAAAACAAAACAAAACAAAACAAAAAACAAACTGGAGGGCAACTGGGGAAGATACTGACATGGAACTCCTGCCCTGACATACATTCACATGAACGCACACGCGTGCATGCACCTCCTCCAAACACTTTAAAAATCACTGAGCTGCAAACTCAAGGTTGATACAGCTTTCACATCTAACAGTTCATGTGCTATATCTCAATGACAGGACTTGAAGGTCTCACTCAAACAGGCCATCCCAGCAGCTAGGATATGTACCAGGAAGTCATTGCAGTTTTCTACATAAGTTAGAAACAGTGAGGTTCAACAGGTCGCCCTATTTGTCTCACCATGTGAGAAAAAGAATCAATGACGAATAGCATCGATGAGGATTCACTAGGGTCTATCCTGTGCTGAATCTGTGTTAGACACTTCAATGTCACATAGAAAAATAGTAATGGGTCCCCAGGCCACCCAGCAGCATAGACTCTACACGGTCAGACTGGTGACAGATCAGACTTCAAGAGATGCGCAGTGGAGGGCCAGCTCTGACAGCAGACAGGTAAGCCCAAAGAGCCTAGACATTCTGCTGCCATCTTGATTTGAGGTCGGACCTTGGGAAACAGGGCTTTGGTGATCTGGTGAGGATGGGCCAGTCCTCATAGACCAATGTAGTTCTTTGGAGAGCTCCCAGACCAGGGTTGGCACAGGGACAGATAAACTGGCTCATGCAAGAACACCTTTGCATGCATACCTTCAGAGTACCCTCTCCAAAGGCAGTAGACAGATTCCCTGAGGTCAGCTGAGGTCACAGTCCTCAGTGATGTTCCTACCACTGTGAGCTTGGACTAGATGAATTGAACCAACAAATTAATCCTTGCACATGTGCTCATTGGTTTGCTGCTGGATCAATGGGGCAACAACCTTCCTGCCTGCGGGGATGTCAGTTAAACCACAGTCGGTGGTGCCACCAGCCAGACTGAAGCAATTGGTGTCGTTGAGGACAAAGCATTTAAGACCAAACACAGGGTGACATGTGGCATCGGTACACAGACTAAGTTCAGAGAACAGAATCAGACTGTCCACACAAGGGCACATATCTGACCTGCTCACTTGAAAGACAGCGCTAACTCCAGATTCACGCCTCTGTTCTAGAGGCTGAGAGGCCCCTTACTGGCTTAGACTCCATTATGGTAGCTCTTGTGGACCCGCTCGGATTCCTGCTGCATTCCTATGTTAGCGTTGGTTCGTGTGTGTGTGTGTGTGTGTGTGTGTGTATGTATGTGTGTGTGTGTGTGTGTGTGTGTGTGTGTGTGTGTTGGGGGAGAGGTGGTTAGTAGGCAAACTGCTTGCCTAACATGCCTGCAGCCCTGCTTTCAATACCCAGCACCATGTAAAACCAGTATGGCAGTGCACATTTGTGATCCCAGTATCTAAGAGGTAAAGGTAGGAGGTCATCCTTGGCTTCTTAGGGAGTTTGAGGCTAACCTGGGCAACATGAACAGAAAAAGAAAGTAAGTTCCTTAGTTCAGCGAAAGATACATAAATGCTTAGTTGGAACTTAGGATATATATTTAAAATGAAGGAAGGCTGGGGAGGAAAGAGCTGTGGGTGTTTTTATTTTTATTTTAATTATGTTCTTGCTTGAAAAATGTTGTGTATAGAACTCAAGTATACCAGGCACTATGAGCATTCAGGGTTCTAAAGGCGATCAGAGAACCAAACTAGACAGATTTCCATGCTGCGAGTGAGAGAGACCAGTAAGGTGTGACAGGGCTGGTTGGTGGACCCACCGCCTTAGGCATCCTGCTCACGGCTCCGAGGATCTTCTACATTCCCTGCACGAGATGATTGTGACACAGGTGTCCTGTGAAGACCCTCCTCCACCCATCAGTGCTACAAGGGTGACCTATGTAATGACCACAGTCACCCACAGCTCAGATGACTGAGCCTCAGCTGAGACAGCAGTGGAGAAACCAAAGTGTGGTTGACATCGAGCAAAGGTAGCCTGGGGCTCCAGCTTACATCCTGTTTCCAGGGCGGCATTACCAGGGTGGCATTACCAGGGTGGCATTACCAAAGAGGAAAGACCCCCAAGATATCCCAGGTCACAGCGGGTCAGTGATTCTGTTCTAGATGCCTCTTCTCTGAATTCACCCCCGACCCCCACTTTCTGCACCCTGTCCTTGCCTTTTGCTCATTGGCTCATTCCTCTACCCGCCAGCCAGGCCCTTCTCCAGCAAACGGCTGCAGGTTCAGGGAAAAATGATCTCAAGGCACAATTTCTTTCCCACAATAAATGTACATTTTTTTCCTGCCTTCTGTGGACTTGTAGCAGTCACTAAAGGCAATCGGGTCCCATGACACAGTCTTCAGCTGGATGGGAAGTGCAGGCTGTTGAAACACAATCTAGCTGACTGGACTCCAGATGCACGCATTGGTGCCTGTACAGTGTATTCAGAGCCCTGTAATTGTATTCTTTCACTTCTTTCCCTGATAGAGCAGCTAAGGAGGAGCTGTTAGGAGAGGGACCAGGCAGCAAACATTTATTTACAGATCTGTTACTGGAAATTATCAAGATCCATTTCAGGAGTTGAGCTTTCAAAAAAAAAAAAAAGTGCTCTAAATGACCAAGGAGAATGTATTGCCCATAATCATTTTCTATCCCTGATGGCTAGGTAATGAAAAGCAGACTCTTCATTGAACATGAAAGCAGGGGAAATTAGGAAGTAATATATTCAATTGTAGAAGCCCTTTGCCAAGACTGTATTGATTTCATGTTCTGACAACTTCAGTTAAATCTCCATGGGGAAACACTTTTGAAGCTGATCACATCTAAGACGTGCATGTTCCCTCCACTTGGACCCCGGGGGGGGGGGATGGAAGTGGTGATGTCCCCACTGGGCGGGGGTGGATGGAAGTGGTGATGTCTCCACTGGGGATGTGGGGCTCCATCTTCTCTTTGGGACATGTTCATTCTGATTATGGGAGAGCATGGGCTGTAAAAGCCCTAGCATGACCATTACTGTCATGATGGGAGAGGCTGGCCCCCTCTGCTGAACCCACTCTATTTCTCTGCCTCCTCCTTGTGTATCTTCCTCTGATCTCAGCACCCAACTACAATGGCCAATCCTTTCATGTAGCCATTAGCCCTGGCCAGACACTCAGACTTGTGCTAGGTGCTGGGGTCATGCGGCGAGCCAGAACAGTAATCACACTCCAGCATCAAGAACGGTCCAGGAGGGCTGTGCCAACTGCGTGGGAGGGTGGAAGAGAACACCAAAACACTGAGAAAAGATACTGGGGAGCTTCCAGGAGGAGGTGAAATTCTTGAAGCCAGGAGGAGGGATCAGGGAAAGAAGACATTCTGGTAGAGAGAATTTTGTGCTGAAATATCTGGGACAGTGTAGCGTTTAGTTTTTGCTATCCTGCTTTAAACTCTGGGTGGACCACACCACCAGCGCCATCGAGGTTCCCTTGGATCTATGGATGAGACACATGCATTATTTTCAACCTGCTTTATTAGCTCAATAGCTGGGTGCTTCAATTCTCCTGTGGCTAGCGTGCCCTTCCCAATACTCTTAGTTAAGCACATCTTAATCTGCCCTTAGTTTAGTCACATTTCTAATCTCCCACCTAAGGAAGCGGCCTATGGCCGCCCTGCCTGAGATCCCACATGGCTGGTCACCTTCTCTCCTCTGGAAGCATGGTGAATTCTCCCTTCCTCTTCCTCTTCCTGCATCTCTTAGCTTGCCTGTGGGGACCTGGAAATCCCGCCTTTCTTTCTGCCCAACAATTGGCCCTTGGCATCTTTATTGATCGATCAAGAACCAGTTGGGGAACAGGAACTTAGCATCAGAACCACCCCCTACAGACAAGGGATGGGGATGGGAAGCTCATGTGGTTGAGTGCTTATCTAGCATTTACAAGGTGCTGAGCCATTCCCCACAGCTGCAGAGACCAAGTGTGATGCCACACACTTGTAGTAATCCCAAAACTCTGGAGATGGAAGAAACTTGTGTTGCATAGCAAGCTTGAGGTGGACCTTAGTTAGATACATGAGCCCCTATTTAAAGAAGAGAGGGAAGTATGTGTCATAGAACTGTTCACAGATGTGTGTGTGTGTGTGTGTGTGTGTGCACGCACGCATGCACGTGCACGCGCGTACCTGCATCTAAGTTTATCTCTTTTGTTACTGTTTCACTCTGTAGTCAGGCTGATCTGGAACCCATTGTGTGGCCAAGGCTGTCCTTGAACTTGCAGTAATCTTTCTTCCTGCTGCTTCATCTGAAATTACAGGTTTGAGACTCCATGTCCAAATATGAGTCCACATTTACTGAGCACACACTCTCACAGGCATTGTTGGCAAGATGGCGCCTTTGCTTCTGTGTGAGTGAGGATGTGGGTCTAAGCCACATCTCAGATAACCGAGGACAAGGTGCCCAGTCATACTCCTTAAAACCCAGATACGCCTATGGTCCATGATGTGGCTTGGAGACAGTTTCTGGACTCTTCTAATCCCCCTCTGTAAAATCAGAATATTTTCTTACATACGATAATCACATTATGCCTGTGCTTGGCACATGCAACGTGCTTAGTGTGTTTTACGAGACAGACCTTTCCTACCATTGAGACATCTACTCTGTGTTTCTCTGAGAACATGTGCTGGGAGTTTCAACTCTGCACCTCAGAAGACACACACACACACACACACACACACACACACACACACACACACCAACCCCAGGCAAGTTTACCACATTCTGGAGAAGGAGGATTCTGGTGCAGTAGGAACTGGTGCCGAGCCAGGGACAGGCATCAGTCTGCGCAGGGGGAGGAAAGAACAGGGTGGCAGAACAGAGTGCCCTGAGATGAAAACATGCTCTGGTGTCTTCATCTCCAACCAGGAAGCTGCATTCTGGAGCCAAGAGCATCTAGTCTGTGTAATAGGGCGCTCCTATGGTCAGTGTGACAGATTAATGGATAAGGGTACTTGCTGCCTACTGTGAAGATCTGAGTCTGAGCCCCAAAAACCCACACAGTGAAAGGGGATGAACTGCTTCCTCCAGAAATGACTGCCCCTCCCCCCAAAAACAGCAGGGTTCTCCAGAGAAACAGAACCAAAAAACATATATATGATTAAAAGAGAGGATTTATTGCATTGGCTCACATTCTCAGAGTGGAGATTTGCTGGCTGGAGAACTTTGTAAGCTGAGAATCATTAGCTGTAAGACCAAGAAGCTAGATGCTTCATACAGAGAGAGGCCAGCAGACAGTGAGCAAGCGCTGAGCCTCACAGAGACCCAGCCAGGAACAGATCAGGAGGAACTGATGAGAGGAAGGGTGAGCTAATCTGCTTGGCTGAAGAACATGGTGGGCACAGAGCACACGGGCTAGGAGAAGACGTGGACAAAGCACTTGCTGCAGCCCTGTTGGGGAAGCCACCATAGGAGCCTTAAAATGGGTTTCTGGGGAGGTAAAAAAGGCAGAGAGTACCCCATGACTTTGGAGATACTGAGGGAAAGCCCGGGGGGGGGGGGGCTGAGACTGTAAAAGGGAGATGTTTGGGTCAGGTGATGTTGGCAAGGAGGAACCATGCCTATCCACTCACCCAGTCCACTGGTCCCTTGGGCCAGACACTGTGCTGGGGTTAAAGTGCCCACATCCCACTGGTCAGGTCAGGAAGGGACCTGGGTGCCCGTGAAACACCCAGAAGAAGGAGACTATCAGCCACAGTGCTGGCCGGCAGAGCTTTATCTAAATGTGCTTTCATTCTCTCAGAACAGGAAAACAGGCAGGCAGCCAGGGCCCTGCTGTGGCTCCGTGGCCAAAGCCTGGCCAGGCTCTTGCTGTTTTTCCTCTCTGCTCCCATGTTGTGAGTTAAACTGTTCCCAACAGAAGGCTATGTTCAAATCCCAACCTTCATGACCCGTGAATGCCAACTTAATTGGAAAAAGGGCCTGTGTAACTATAACCAAGTTATCAGCAAGGAAGTCACCCTGGGGTGCATGGACTTACTCCAGTATGCCTGGTGCCCGGTAAGGAGAGGGGGATACACAGAGGCAGATGCAGGGAAGGAAGCCGTGTGGCTACCAAGATCAGAGCCCCACAGTGGCAAGACAAGGTAGACCAGAGACGGCCACCACCTGAGACTAAGCAAGGCAGGATGGCATCCTAGGATGAAGCTCTGTAGCTATCCTCTGTTCTCACTGCTGTGCTGTGGCTGGCTTGTAGGTGTGGAAAGAACAGGAAAAAAAAAAAAAAAAAAAAAAAAATCTTTTAAAAAAAATAAAAAAAAAAAAAAAAAAAAAAAAAAAAAAGCACGTGCCAGCCTGGGTGGGGTCTTTTCAGGAAAGTGGTGGCTTCCACAAAGTGCCCTGCAGACAATTGTCTGTTCTCACTGGCCTCGGAGGCTGCACATGTTAACACCAGTGACAGAAAAATGTTGTAGAAAATCATCCTCTATATACAAGTATGCATACAGAATGTATATATTGTACAATTTTAAACTTATTAATCTAGGGTATCAGATCACTGAGTTTGAACAAGTGCATGTGGTCAAATAGCTCTTACCAAATCTAGACAGAATACACCCATCACTCCAGAAGGTCCCCTCAAGCCACTTCATCATCTGTCAATCTCTACTTCCAAATATGGTTCCTGTAGAACTCTGAACTTTTCTTCACTATAGACTCACAGAGCCATTTCTTTCATCTCTGTTTTGCATAATTTATTGTAAACTGAATAGTAAGCCTTTTGTTTCTGGCTTCTGTTACTTTACCCAGTGCTTCTGGGATCAGGCAGCTGTGGCTGTGTGTATGTGGACGTTCCTTGTTACTACAGAGTAGAATTTCTTTCTAAGGTCTATTCTATCTGTATGCCCAGTAACCGACTGTTAGATTGAAACCACTTTAGTGATTATGAATGAAACATTTTCTTACAACTCTTACCATAGACAACTTTTTCAGTTCATCTGTGCAAATACTTCAGAGTGCAATGACTAGCTTCTCTGGTGGCTACATGCTGAATTTTTTTAAAGGGACTACCAGTCTGTTTCCAAAGTGGCCGCAGCACCTTGCATCCCTACCAGCGATGCGGTCTCTGGCCGCTGACCGTTCTTACTCACGCTCTGATTGCCAGTCTTACTCAATGTTGCCACGGTGGGTGTGAAATGGCTTCCCACTGTGGTCTCGATTTGCATTTCTCAAACCCTCTCTGTTGTGTTTATTTTCCATTTCAGATACAGATGGACAAAGTGTCTGCTGAAAGGTTTTGCCCATGTGTTTAAGTGGGTTTCCCTTTCATGGTATATTTTTATATAAGTTATTCCTTTCCACTTATCTGTAATGCTGCCTATATATATGGTAGGTTTGTAAAAGTCTGTCATATACATGGCTGGCAAACATTTGCACTAATCTGTTGCCTTTTATAGCAGTGTGCTGCAGGAGTAAAGGACTTATTAAAATAAAGTTTTCCATATCATAGCTCATGAACTTTTTGTCTACCCCAGTGTGGCTAAAATTTTCCTCCTGTGGTTCCTAAATTTCTGTAAGTGTAGCTCTAAAATTTAGGTCAGCAAATCACTTTTGCCCAAAGTGTGCAGTATGGGCTGAGGTTTGCTTGGGTTTGCATGTGTTCGTGCATTTATCCTGGCAATATCCCTTCAGAACATCACTTTCCTGTCTTCAATTACCTTAATGACTGTAGATGTGTGGCTGTATTTCTGGGCTCCCTGATTGTTCCATGCCTCCATATTTCTTTCTTTTTTTTTTAAGATTTATTTATTTATTTATTATATGTAAGTATACATATAAGTAGTAGCTGTTTCACACACACCAGAAGAGGGCATCCAATCCCATTACAGATGGTCGTGAGCCATCATGTGGTTGCTGGGATTTGAACTCAGGACCTCTGAAGAGCAGTCAGTGCTTTTAACCACTGAGCCATCTCTCCAGCCCCCATATTTCTATCCTTATCCCAATTACATTCCACTGTGCTAACTGTAGCTTTATCTTTAAATCAGATCATGTGAATCTTTCAACGTCTTCCTTCCTCAAAACCACCTTTGCCTGTTCTAGGTCCTCTGTTGTCCCTACAGCTTCTATAGCCCTCACAAATTCCTACTAAAGCTGAAAGCTGGCTGGAGTTTTGATGCTGTGTTGACTTTGCACATCAGGATGACAAGTGACATTGTAGCAATATCAAGGCTTCCCATCTGGGAACATAGCAATATCTCCTTTCATTTAGGGGCCTTTGTAAATTTCTCTATGCCAAGGATATTGCAACCTTACAAGAAGACCAACAATGTCAACTAACCTGGACCTCTGGGACCTCCCAGAGACAGAGCCACCAACCAAAAGGCATACACAGGCTGGTCCAAGGCTCCAGGCACACATGTAGCAGAGGACTGCCTTGTCTGACCTCAGTAGGAGAAGATGTGCCTAATCCAGCAGAGACTGAAGTACCAGGGTTGGGGGATACCTTGGGGGTTGCCCTCTCAGGTAAAGGGGAGAGGGGATAAGAAGAGGAACTCTGTGAGGGGAGACCAGGAGGGAAGGCAGCATTTGAGGTGTAAATAATTAATTAATTTAAAATTTTCTGTATGCCATATTTTGGGTGGGGTTCATGTATGCATTTTTACATATTCTATAAGTGTTTCGTGTTTCTGGAGTTACCATAATATTTTTAAAAATATTTTATTTTTTTATTTATATGTGCGTGTAAGTGTATACCACACTCATGCATTTCCTGTGGAAGTCAGAAGAGGGCGTTAGATCTCCCAGAGCTGGAGACAGGCGGTTGTGAGCTTCCTAGTATGGGTGCTGATCCGAATTCAGATCCCCTGAAAGAGTCGCAAGTCCTCTTAACCACTGAACTGTCTCCCCAGCCCTACAGTGGGATTTTCATTTCATGTTTCTAAGTGTTCACTGCTGGGACATAAACACAGAGTTGACTTTTTAAATATTAATCTTATACCTTGTGACTTTGCTTAATTTACTAAAAGGTCTATAATCTTTATTATATATCCCTTGGCATTTTCTTTATAGACAATCATGTGTTTTTTAATATAAAGGGTTTTGCTTATTCCTTCCCTTCCTTCCTTTCTTTCTTTCTTTCTTTCTTTCTTTCTTTCTTTCTTTCTTTCTTTCTTTCTTTCTTTCTTTCTTTCTGTCTGTCTGTCTGTCTGTCTGTCTTTCTTTCTTTCTTTCTTTCTTTTTTTCCTGCCTTATTGCCCTGACTAGCTCCTTCAGCACTCTGCAAAGGAGAGAGGTGAAGGCAGACAGCTTTGTCTCCCTTTCCAGAGGGAAAAAAGCATTTATTCTTTTACTATCAAATATGATGCTAGCTGAGGATGTTTTTAATAATGGTTATCTATTAGGACTGTTTCTAACTGGGCGCATTGCTCAAATCCATTTGAGGTCAGTTTCTGGAAACCAAGGGGAATAGGTGATCATTTACCACATGGAAGGCTTTTTCTCCATGTCCTCCACTCTGTATCTTGATTGTACTGTGACTGCTTTTCATTGGACACTTGAAGAATGGCTGCTGTTTGCAGGCATGTGGTCACCTGTAGTAATATAAACAGCACAGTGGGAAGGATGGCCCCACATAGTTTCCCAACCTAGGTCCCTTGGTAGGAACATAAGCTTTGAAGCCTCTGTGCCAAGTTCCAGCTCCACTCTGCAATGTTAGGCAGATCGTTCAGCTTCTCTGGGTCACCATCCTCTATGCATGAAATAAAAACAGCAGTAATTACCTACCCTGAAGGCTCCTGGAGATTAAGTGCTTAAAGAGCAGTGCCTGATGCCCAGTGCACTTTAAGGACTCAGTTTGAATGTGCCTAGTTTGAACACACTTTGAACACACTTATTTTCAGTAGCTGTTTGTCACCTAAGATAAAGGACAACTGTCGTTTAAAAAGTCTTTCTGCTTGTAACCTCTCACAAAGTATTTTAGGTGGGAGGGTTAATTTCCTTTGTTTTGTAACATTGCTCATGCAGTAACTCTACAAAATAACTCTACAAAATCCCTTGCATAGGAGATGGGGTGTTAGGACTGTGGGAAATGACATTCTCCCATCTGAGGCCAACATATTAGGGGAAAGGTCTACGGGATCCTCTGGGAGCCTTGGGGGGCCCTCTGGGAGCCTTGGGGACCTGCTGCTCTCTTGAGTTGCCTTTCTCTCTTTCTTGTGGTCTTTGAAGAGGCAAAGAAGCCCCCAGAGTCTTTTCCAGCCTGTTCTCTGTCCCTGTTTTCTGTTGATCAGGACAGTGAAAAGCTTACACCCCATATCATACTGCTTTTAAATAGTACCCTGGACTCTATGTAGAGCACCTATCTGCACGCTGGTTTGTTCTTTCCTTCTGCCTCCCTGTGATCTTCAGGAGAGCCTCGCCCTGGCATGATTCTGTATAATGACTAGTGTTGCCAGACTTTGTTTGGAAACTTCCAGGAACTTCCGGAATCTGTGAATATCCCACAATGTGCTTAAGAGAGCCACTGGCCTCTAGCCTCTACCTTCTCAGCTGGACAGTGACACCAGTTCAGGGGATACTGATTGAGGGGTCATCAGCACTGACAGGGTCTGTCCTTGCCCTGGACTGTCATAAGATGTCCTGTTAGATGTGGAGCTCAAGGCTCACATGACATTCATGGCTCTCCTGACCATGCCCACTGCCCCAGGTCCTCATATTGAATTATACATGGCAGAGGCTTTCTGCAGAGCCTTTTTTTTTTTTTCCACTAGCACACAAAGCAGAGTTGGAGGAGGCGTCTGACACAGTGAGAGCTCCAGGCCCTGCAGAGGCAAAGCTACCAAAGCTGGTTACTTTCCGTCTGAGAGGCCTGTCGGCTTGGGGGTGATGTAAGTGGGAAGTGGGGACCCCAAGTGTCACTTTCTATTTGAGAGTTAGTTCCTTGAGAACACACACGCAGAATCACTCAAAGTTCAATATCAAGTCATTTGGCTTTTGAGACAAAGAGAGACAAGGAGGAGCAAAGGAAAGGTCAGAAGTACCAAATTTAACTGTCTACTCTGGTGAGGTAAAATGTGCCTCGGGCTCCATGCACATCTGACCCACAAGGTCTCAGTTGAATGATGTTCCGTGGCAATGCCAGTGATGCCCACAGACACCCAGTGGCTCCTGTTAACTCCTCACGTGGTTCGGACACAGAGAACACTAGATACCAACGTGTGAGATGTTACAGACCCGCAGGGAGCCATTGAAAGCAAAAAGATGCACTGGATGACAGTGGATACAAGGAGGGACAGGGGAGTTCACATGAAGTATTACATCTAAACAGTCAATTTGGTCTTCAGGCACCCACGGGTGAACCTACTACTATTATTCTGAGAAATGTACATAGTATCGAACTATCCACTGTTTATATCTCTATATCTACGTATCAGTGCACCTATCACACCTCATAAGAGACATTTCTTCATACAGTGGTTGGTGTTTAACACAGAAACTCACAACTGGTCATAGTGCAGAGGATGAACGTCTGTGGAATGCTCAGCCACAAATGGAACATCTGTATCACCACCCCCATCCCCACAAAGTTTCAGGAGCGGTGGTTAAAGGTGGGGGACAGAAGTGAGGGAGGGCTGTCTGTGTGGCAGGACCTCTGCGTGAACTCATAGCAGCCATGGTTGCCTACAGCAGACCTGAGAGTGGTCAAGCCATGCAGCACTCCAGCCTGGAGGAGAGAGGGGCTCATGAACCCCACACTGGACTGAGGACCAGTCAGATAATGGCTTTCAGGGGAGGGAAAGTCAGTTTCCTTTATTGTGGGTGGCTCCTGGTAAGCTTACTACACTGTAGTAAATGTCCCACACCTGGGAGTATATGGGCAGCACAAATTAGACTTGGTGGGTTATTTAAGGGGGGAGCATGAAGTTGGGGGTGGGAAAGTGTCAGTCAGTCTGGGAGGGGTTAGGGTGTAGACTAAGAGGTCAAAACATGAATGAAAGTTCTCAAATTTTCATAAAATATATATATATATATAAGAAGAATTGTCAGCTTCCAATGGGATAGTTATATCATCAAATCTTTGAGATCATGGCAGATGAGGGGACAAGAGATTGAGAGAGACAGCGGTGGTGGGTGACTTGCAAGCCAACGGTACTTTTGTTTTGTGGTACTAAGCATTGACCCTCACACACACCAGGCAAGTGCTCCACCACCAGGTCATATTGCCTGTCTTCTCTTCGTTTCTTTTCCTTCCTTCCTCCCTCCCTCCCTCCCTCTTTCTTTCTTTCTTTCTTTCTTTCTTTCTTTCTTTCTTTCTTTCTTTCTTTCTTTCTTTCTTTCTTTCTTTCTTTCTTTCTGTGTGGGGGGGAAGGCAGGCATACAGGGTCTTCTCCCTACGTTGCTGAGGCTAGCTGTGAACTTCTGCTTCCGTCTCTTGAACAACTGAGATTACAGGGCCCGCTCCAAATTACTCCTTGAACATGTGTTACCTCTGAAGTATCAGGCATGACTAGACATCATACCTGCTGTGTGAGGACTTCACACACACACGCACACACACATACACACACACACACATGCATACACAGGCACCCATGCTTGCATGAACACATGTATGCACACAGCACACACACATATATAAACGCATGCACACACACAGGGACTGGACTCCCTGGACAACATCCAGGATAGTCATTCCACTCACGAGTTGCTCTTGCAGGTCCTGAAGACTCTCAGAGACTTTTCACAATACCCAAGCTTAGTGTAGTATTGACAGTTTGGATATTAACTGGGTCTGTTGGTAAAGGCTGGTAAGCCTAGCTACTTAGAAGCCTGGGGCAAGAAGATCACTAGTTTAAGTTCACCACAGATAACTTAGTGAGAATCTGTTTCAAAACATAAAGAACAAGGTTGGGTTGGTTGATATCATTCAGTCCATGGGAGAGTGCTTGTCTACCATGCATGAGGCCCAAATTTCAATCCCCCACTACACACAGTCCAAAACCAAGAAAGGGAAATTTCAAGTTCATTTTTCTCTAAATATTATTCATTTCCCATCCATTTGACAGGTGGTGACCAAGAAGGGGGACTTCTTCAGCGCCTGGAACTCCTGTATGCACCATGTCACCTCATTGTCTCTAGCACACATTCACAGAGGTGAGTTGGCTCTTGAATGAATGTTCATGGTTGCATGGTTCAAGTTTCTGAATGCCATGGGGGAACATAAGTCTATAGAAGGGAAATCTTGACATCAGTCTGAGCCTTGCTGCTGGATTTAGAGCCCCGAGTAACTCCAAGAGGCTTGAAGCCTGTTGTAACTCAAAGCCCTGTTTATTAAGATAAGTAGCCAAATAATGGTCAGAAAGCCCACCAGAACACACTCACCAGACAGGAGCTAGTTTGTACACAGCAATCTTCCCAAGCCCTTTGTCCAACAACATCTGGAATCTCTGAATAAATAAACGGAGAGGATACACACACACACACACACACACACACACACACACACACACGCAAAACAAAACACTAGTCTGGTACAAAGGCTACTGGCAAGTTCCAAGCACTATAATAGCTGACTAAACCCAGTCCTTAAATTAGGTGGCTGTGTCAACCCATAAGTCCCTGATTCTCAACTAAAGACAGTTTTACCTCAAGGGAATATTTGACCATGTTTGAAGATGCTTGCATTGTTTGACGGGGGCAGCATTATTGGCTGGTAGTAGGTAGATGCTTAAATAAATGTTAGCTGTCCTATAGGTCACAGGCCAGTTCCTACAGTCCACTATGTAAATGACACTGAGACTAAGAGTATTCATTTGGTCTAAGGAAACAAAATAGCACAAGAAAATGAAACATTAAATATTTGGATTCCTGTCATTGAAATTATTTAATGTTGAGAATCATTTTATTCACAGCATGACTTCACTGTGTGAGTAAAAGTTATTACAAGAGAAAGCCCAGGCTCTCACCAAGCCTGCTGGCTATGTGGGACTTCTTCCATCACACAGAGCCACTGAGGGTCATGCAGAACAGGGCCAGGTTGACCCCCCAGCACGACTGCAGGGGCATGGCTTCTGGTGCTTCTCATCTCAAAGGAGGGAATTCTTAAGTGGAAGAGTCAAGGCAGGTACTGTGGCCAACAACCCAGGAAATGAACATATTTGACGAAACTTCCCAGCCTGCCCACCATTTTCCAAAAAGAACTGTGTACCCTCAGGGATGCCCAGCATCCCTCAGAACTGAACCAGCGGAGGTGCTTTCAGTTAGAGGGAGCGCGGCTACTTCCCTCTCTCTGAGGTGTGACTCTGGGAACTTTGTGTGCTAGAGCGAGCACCATAATTCAGGCCGGTGAGCACAGGCTGGAATGAGGATGTGCCAGCAACACAGGTTCTTCATGGAGAAAGGAAGCAAGTGGCCCTCAAGAGGCCTCACACACAGTGACCCGACCCTGCAGTAGCCAGCAGGACATCAGCAGCCCTGATTCTGATTGAATTCTACCTTCTGATTCTTTCGACAAGGAGGAAGAGCAAGGTGGACAGACAGGAAGGGGAGTGGGGGCAACACTCACACTGGGTTTCCTCATTTAGAGATCCAGAAATTTTATCTGTATGCCCTGACATGAATTGGCTGTGAGGAAACTTATTCACAGTAACTGAACTTAGAAACGACTGGTATAAACCAGAATGCCAGTTTATTCATCAAGTCAAAACCCACCTGCAGATCATCTGCAAGTCATCCTTCCCATGGGCAGAACGACACTTGGAGTTAAGTGGTAACCAAGGAGGTAGGGCAGGTCACACCATCTGCACAACTTATGCTTTCAGGGCGGGCTGCCAATCTGAGCATCCACAGTCAGGTCAGCTGCCAGTGATCCTGTAGGCCACAGGCTACCTATGTCCCCGAACCAACTGTGGTTCCAGCCACATTTGCTTAAGAAATTTGTATAAATCACCTTCTTCTATTAGAGGTCTTGTTCATTTGTGTTTGTTGATTAGGCTGAAACACACTGAACACACACACAGCGCCCCAGCCCATACACCCTAGTCAAAGGCAGGTATGTCCCAGACCTCTAACCACAGCATGCAGCATTCATTGGCCTCCTTCTGGGAGGTATTAGGGCCCTGGTGCTGGGGATCTTCCCTCTGGGTCCCTGTGTTCTGACCACAGATACTGTCTATCCCAAAACCCAGCTCTAAGGTGAAGGCATGGGTCCCAATTCTCAAACTTCTCTGAATAGCCGTTAATTTTGTGTCTGGGGCTTGTATGGTTCACCTTAGAAGCAGGATTGTGACTCATCCAGTGACTCTGCATATTACAAGTATAGTTGAGTTTGCTGTGAGGTCTGAGCTAACTTGCTTGCGAGGCTGGTTATCTGGGTTCATGCCCTGGCTCTCCTACCAGCTCTGTGACTGCAAGAGAGATGGATGCCCAACTCTCTGAGATTCACTTACAGAGACTGTGAGACTATGGCAAAGATGAATCCAGAGAATCCTCTCAAGTCCTTGTCTTACTGTCTGATTCGTTCTGTGGAATGCAAAGAAAAATGCTGTTAAACACTATTCTAAAACAAAACAAAACAAAACAAAACTTAGTTTCTGTAGCTGAAGTAGATCTTGTCCCTTAAGAGGAAGTTAAACAAGTGTGAGTGTTTGAGGTCTGCGTGTCGGGAAGAAACATCAAAGGCTTGCTGTCTCCTCTGCAAAAAAGAAATCCAACCCATTTCGAACTGTCAGTTGGCTAATTTTTTTTTTTAAAAGAGAGTGGTTGTTTTCAGAAAATTACCGTCAGGTTTAAGACCAGATACAAAGTTCTTGGGTATATAAAGAAGAACATTAACTCAATGACAGTGTTTAGGGAACTCAGGAATAATTTGTAGTAGAAAACTCTGTAATGAAAAGGTTTAGGGGCTATGGCGATGTCTCTGTGGGTAAGAATGCTTACTGCATGCATGTGAGGATCTATGCAGCCAGGTGTGGCTGTGTGTCCCTGGCCAGTAACAGGGGATCACTGGGGCTTACAGACTGCTAGCCTTTCTCCAGGTTCAATGAGAGACCCTGTCTTAAGGGGGGAAAGTAGGAGACCCCACATCCTCCTCTGGCCTCTGCATGCACAAGAGTGCACTCGACTACACACTCATGTGCCTACACCACATACAGAAAAACAAAGCGTGCAATGCAAAGGTCTGCCCAGACAGACCTGTGTCAGGCCCTCAGGATAGGAAGGCACACAGCCTGCAGCAGGCAGGTAGATGGAGCCTCTGCTCCTGTCTTCACATCCTGCTGCCCTCCAGCAGAGGTCTCCAGGGGAAAGGAAAACTGCTAAGATCCCAACCGTCTTTGCTGACCTGCACAGATGTTGCTTGCAACACTTTTGAAGGAAGAGCACACAGAAGGAGAGAGGGGAATCAGTCTGCTAAAGCTTGGACCTTAACATCTCCCCAGATGGAAATGAACTCAGAGCCGAGCCACTTTTATTAGGAACAAATGCGGAGGAAGCGCCTCTGGCATCAGTATCAGTTTGTCACCTGAAGGCTGGGGAAAACTCGGCTTGAGATAAAAATGTTAAGCAGTCTCCAGTGGCTTCTGGAGTGGGATGTAACCATTACAGTGATAAATTGATATTTTTCTGTGATGCACGTATTTATCTTGCCCTAGAAAGAGCAGCTCTGAACCTCATGGTATCTGAACCCCTAAGGGTGTGCCCCGTTCCAGGCAGAAAAGAAAGGAAGCTCTCATTAAAGAACGGGTAGCATCTACACTTCCCAGCTCCGTGCAGAACCGTCTGTGACGTTTCTCAGAGCTGGTGAGCTTCATGCAGCAGGAAGCCCCTCTTCTGCTTCTTAATAAAGTGCCTGATAATTTTGAATGTCCGCATTAAGGGCAGGTTGTAATTATAATTGGAACACAGAATGCCGTGGGGTTCTGCTTACTGAGAATTAATTTCAGATTCCTTTCAAGGATGTGTGTGTTTTGAAACGAGGCTTTCTTTGTTAATAAAAACATGATCGCATGCATTATTTAAAACAGCGTGTCGTGTTTTGCCCATTAGTGCTGATTCCAATATTCTTCGTGGGGCTAGCACTTTCCTTCCAGTTGTGAATGGAGTTAGTCTTTGAACAAGTTGCATTCGCCTTACTTAGCTTACGCTTGAAACCATTTTCTATAAAATTATGAAAGTGGATTTACCACCTCCTTGAATGCCTTTTAACAATATGGAAGCATTGAATGTCACCTCTTCAACACAATCCTGTGTGAGTCTAGGAACTTGTCACCCATTATAACTACTGAAGTGAAGTGTCACCCCATGCCACCCTCAGCCCTTAAACCTGAAGGACATGGTTTTCCTTTGATAGAACCAAAAGGTGCAAGTGCTTATCTTACTGTGTGGATAGTGGGTTTGCACAGTGTTGTGTTGTTCCTGCTGGAGATTGGAGGGTATTGTCAGAGGGGTGGACTCAAGGCCCTGTGCCAGCTATGACGATGTGCTTCTTCTCTCGACACTAGTCCCCATCAACCTGACACACAAGCTTTACCACAGTGGCCTGTGCAGATCCCCATGTCTCCGTTTCTCTTCACAAAACAACTTAATGGAGAAAGGTTGTTTCTCGCTACAGTCCAGGAGCACAGTGCTGAGGTCCAGGCAGTGGGAGCTTGAAGCATCAGGTTACCTCTCATCCACAGTCAAGCAGAGGGAATGAACACAAGCTGCTACTCAGTTCTGCCTCGTTGTCTCTGCAGTTCAGGATCCTAGCCACAGCGGCAGGGTTTCCCACCTCAGTCACCATTATTAACATAATTCTGCAGGGGGATTCCAAGAGGCCCATCTCTCAGAGAATACTAGATTTTTGTCTAACTGACAATGGACAATAGTCATCACACCAATGAGATGCAAGTGGCTAATGGGAAGGAGTCCTCAGTATGGCTGTACCTGGTCTTATATTCTCAGTGTGTCTGTCCGCATCAGATACGTGAATGGTGGAACTGGCCAGGGATCTAGGGTGCTGAGAAAGGGCAGATGTAATTGACTCACAGTTCTCTGCAGAGCTGGGCTTTTAGAGACCCCAGGAAGGGAAGGGATATACCAGCTTGTCTTCTCTTTCCCAGTCAGATGTTCAGTTCCCATGAATGTATTCTGAGAGCACAAGGTGCTCATTGTATAGGGTCTATGTCCTACAGAATCTCCTATGGCTTGTTGGGGGAATAGTTACACATGCTGTGTGAGAGCCCAAGAAGTCCTGGGCCTCTGGGCCTCTCCCAGATGAAGTCAGAAAAACCCAGAAGGTGGTAATATGAGAGAAAAGAGCAAGAACCCATGTTCTCACTACACATGTTCAACAGGGATAGCCATGAATGTGAAAGCCCAGGGCAAGCCTTTTACATGGAATCCATTTTAAGTGGGAGTGTGAGGTACTTTGTGCTCTTCAAAAAGAACATGATTAAGGACTGGCAAGATGGCTTGTGGCTCACCCAGAATGCTGTGGTTCAGCTCCCAACACCCACACAGGCAGCTTACAGCTACCTACAACTCCAGTCCCAGAGGATCTGATGTCCTCTTTGAGCTTCCAAAGTCATCTCCATACATATGGCACACAGACATACATGTAGACACACACACACACACATACTAACACACACATACACACACACATCTTTTTAAAAGAACTCTGTATTTTGATTGGTTGTGTTTTTCTGTAATGGTCTCTGTTGCAAAGAGAAATTTCCTTGATGAGGCTGGAGACTATACTTATCTGTGGGTATAAAGACAAATATTTAGGATGTAATTAGAGATTATGCTGGTTTAGTAAAGAAGTGGCGTTAGGTCTCTTCCAAGATCTATGACTTCTCTAGCCTTGCATAGTCAGCTGGCTTCCAGTATCAGATAAGATTTTCCTCTTGTTGAGTGGGTTGTAAGTTCATTTGGAGAGCTGTTGGTTCCTGACAGGCATGTGTGTCACTACTGTACCCTTGGAGGTATCACACTGGGCTGGCTGTAGCTATGTCTCATAAATGGTAAAGCTGGGTAGGGCTGTGGGTCGCTTCCCACCTTTGGAAGTTTTCATGGTGTCTTCTGGTACCAAGAAAACTAGTCCTCAAGGAAGAGAGTGATAGGTCATTTCCAAACTCAGGGGTATCTGGGCCCTGTGTCTGCAATGCCTGGTGTCTATATTAATACCTCCTACCTCTGGGAGACAACCAAGGACAATAGCAATAGTCTATAACGTTGTGAGACTTTCATGGACAACCATGACCAGCAAGCAGCTCAAAAAGGGCTTTTCATGCCTGATGTGGGGGTTTCTGTTAGATGGTCTTTGGCTCTTGGAGAGAGCATTGTCAGTCCAGATGGAAATTGTTCATTTGAACTATGTATGTGTACTTATACAACTCAGGGTATTTTAGGCAGATAGTTGACATTATGATTCTTTTTGGCTTTTTCCAGACATCTTTACTGCTAGTCTACCCTCCTTCTGTAGTTACCTTCCTTCCCGCCCCTGCCCCCATTAGCTTCCCCTTTTCCATTTTCCTGATCAGATCACATGTACTCTGCTATTCTCTCTATCCCTCCCAGCCCCGCCCCCCAGGTCAATGGTACCCTATTTTCTGAGTTTTGCAGTTACTCCAGGCTATGTGTGTACATCTGAAGATTTGGAACTAGGAGCTCCAGATGAGAGAATCCATGTGATGTGTGTCTGTCTGAGTCTGGGTTACCTCATTTAATGTGTTCATTTCTAGTTCCCTCCATGTACTGCCAAGGGTCATGACTTCAATTGTCTTTACCACTGAGTAGCATTCTACAGAGTATATGTCCATTTTCATTTGCCTCTTGTCTGTCTAAGGCTATTAGGTTGTTCCCATTTCCTAGCTGTTGCGAATAGAACAGCACTGCATAAGGCTGAGCAAGTGTCTGTGGAGTCCTTTGTGCACATGCCCAGGAGTGGTACATCTGGGTCACATGGTGGTCTGGCTGCTCAGAATCACTGAAAGGGCAACAGGAATGTACCCTCCCTGGTTTGGAAATAAGTTCCTACCCCTTTGTTTCTCACCATGTGATTTAACAATTATACCTTGTACAGTAAACTGCAAAGATCTGTGTCAGCATTCAGAGCTGATTATAAGTAAACACGTAGTGTGTATAGGGGAGGGGGAAGGACAAGGGGAGGGAACAGCAAGTCATCTCAAAATAAGATTCCCCGAGTACCCACGTGGATGGAGAGAAGGTAAAAGAGTAAAACAGAATTGATGGGCTTGTGTCCATGAGCGTCAGGATTAAGAATAAGACCTTTGGAATCCAGGCAGAATTCCTGGAGTTTCTCGGTTAGCCGGTCTAGCCCAAGCAGTGATCCCAAGTGTAGGGACAAAAAGCTAAGGTGATCAGACATTGGAGATGACACCTGACATCAACCTCTGGCTGCAACATGCATGCACACACTTATGGGCACACACAGACACACATGCATACATGTACAAATGCATACAGAATAATTCAAAATCTTTTTTTAAAAAAAGATTAAGACCTTCTACACCATCAGTAAAAAATAGATGTTGCACAAACTATGGCCTTACTATGGAAATTCTGGATATGATGTTTGATTTAAAACAACAACAACAACAACAACAACAACAAAACATTGCCCCCTAGGGCACTGTAAATTTAGAAATATTTGCAAGGAACACACACTTAAACATGAGTTTTAAAGGGCAGCATATTCTAGTCTCCAAAACATTTAGCAAATAACCTTTGAGTTCACATGAGCCACCCACACAAAAACCAAAATGAACTACACAGAAAAAAATTGCAAAAGCAACTGTCTGTTGACAACCAGATTTTCTTTCAGCCCTCAAGTTCTGGTCTATAAATAATCTGTGTGTTTCGAGTCTGACCATTGTCTTCAGAGGCCCCTCCTGACATAGTCTCAGTTCAGGGTGTCTTAAAACAAATATTAAATGTGTAAATCATGGAAACTATTATGTTTTTAGAGGAGAGCTATTGGAGATATGTGCTTTTTAGATACCCAAAGTGTCAAAATGAAACATTAAGATGATGTATTCTTTCTTTGGAGCATCTGTTTATCTTTTGTGAGATCTCAAGCTTGATAAATCACCAGAGATAAAAACTTCATTTTTAACTTATTGTAAATCCCAAATGCTGAGAGGAAAAATAGTGCTGAGTCTTCTCTATATGAACTTACCTCTCTCTCTGCTGATGACTTACAGGGGTTTGTTTGCAGAGAAAACACACGGCTTTGTTGACTGTCGAGATGATGGCTTTTGCTCAGAAACCTGAGAACTGAAGGGGAAAGGGGGAAGCATGTGTTGTCAGACTTGATAATTTAACGTGGTTTAATATCTGCCTAAAGTGGCACAGGGTGTTATACAGAAGAAAGACCACAAGGTAATTCAGAGCGAAGTCTTAAGAATATTTGAGTTTTTATTTTTCAGTTTGTGTGTGTGTCGGGGGGTGTGTGTCTGTGTCAGTGTGTACCTCGTGTATGCAGGTGTCTGGGGAGTACTAAGGAGTCAGATTCCTGGAGCTGGTGTTACAGGTGGGTGTGAATCATCATGTGTGGATGCTGGCAACTGAACTTGGGTTGTCCACAGTAGCAGCAAGGACTTTCAACTGATGAGTCTTGCTCTCTCTCCACCCCTTAAAGTAAGGTTTTTTTTACCAGTATCTTACCTTCATCAGTTGACATTTAAAACCTCTGAACTGGCAGAGTGGATATTGAATACTTGATGAAGATATGAATTTTAGATTAATCCAAGTAACCAATGAAGGTATCTTGATTATATATATATATATATATATATATATATATATATATATATATATATAGAGAGAGAGAGAGAGAGAGAGAGAGAGAGAGAACATAAACATTATGTTCATATCACACAAACACACACATACACACACATGGTTTTGTACCTCAAAAATCACTCCAGCACTCTGTCTTAATTGGCAGTCTGGCTAATTAAGAAATCCCTACAGACTTTAAATATACATATAGTACATATGAAGACTGTTATATGAATATTCTTCTGTATCCAAGAGGACCATACCAAGAAAGTATAGCGATGGCTCTCAGCAGTTCTTACTGTGAACTTAAAGATCATAAATGAATTAATCAACAAAATGGCAGGGCATGAATGTTCAAACTCACTGTGCCTCCGTGTGTAAAGAGGTGCCTGCTGCAGTGGTGCCCCAGTGTCTTTCCTTGCCCTTATGCTGTTGTTCTTCAGCCCTGAGCAGGTTGAGATAAATTTAATTGTGTGCCAGCCTATTTTAGGCCACAGTTGAGGTTTTTTGTTTTTTTTTTCCTGATAACTGCCACAAAGAGCTGTTTTAAAGAGATGGCTTCTGTCCTAGGTCTCAAAGGTTACTAAAGTTCCAATAGCACATGACCAGTGGCAGCTGTGAGCAGGTGACCTCAGTTTCCCTTCTCTCTCTTCTTGTAAGAAGCATGCAAGTCATGATAAGGAGCAGAACAAGGCATTGCCTCCTGCCATGGGACTAAGACAGCCAGATGTTCTGGAGTTTCAAGCCTCCCACCATTTTCCCAGACCAACAGATATACAGTGGGCTAGTCTTTAGAGCAAGAAGCTATTCCACCTGAATTACTGTATCAAAGGGTTTCAGTCCATCATGGTAGGAAAGAAATGGCAGGCCAACTCTATCCATGGGGGCAAGAGTGTGTGGTAGATGTTCTCGCCACAACAGACCAGGAATCACAGAGTAGAGTGTTCGGGGAGGCAGCACCAGGAATTATCTTCAAAACCACCCCTAATGGTCTGTCTCCACTAGCTAAACACAAATCCAAACGTTTCTAGAATCTTCCAAAATAGCACCTGGGGACAAAGCATCTAAACAGAGGTCTCTAGGAAACCTTTCAGATTTAAATCTTCTCTCCACCCATGCAGGCTTTGTTCAGGTTGGGATGGAGCCTAGGGTAGTGTATCACTGTGCCGGGTTGGTTGAGGAAGCCTGCAGTGTTTGTATGCAGGGCTCCACGTTGGTAACTGGCAGCAGAGCAGTGGTGAAGGACAGGTGTATGAACCCAGCACTGAGTCCAGCAGCAAGAGGGCCATCCAGACAGGTTAGACAGCAGAGGGTCCGTCCATCCCTGTCAAAAGAAGAGGACTGAAGTCCAGGGATGGCAAGGAATTGTATTAGGCAAACCCCTTCAAAAGTGAAATAACACAGTCAGAACCACAAGTAGGAAAAGTCTATGTGCTTACTTAGATAAAAACGGTGCTCACATTAGCAGGCCTTTGATGAGAGACTGGCCTTAGATACAGAAAAGAGGAAGGTACTTTATAGAAACTGTAACATGCCCAGAACCAGTAAGGCTAATTTAAATATCCATTAAAATATGTTCTATGAGCCACCTTGTGCTTCTCTGAGCCATTCTGTTGGAGAAGGTTGAGGAAAGATGACTAACTACATCTGGGGGATTGTGAGGCTTGCTTGGATCAGCATCTGGGGTCATATCATGCTTCAACCACCTAGTGAATTAATGCAGTGGAAACCACTGTGAAAGAGGGCAGTTGAAGGTAGATACCGAGGCACCAAGGCTGCTGGGATTCTCTTTACGGAGTCACTGGACTGGAGATTGAGTGTTTTCTCAGGATGGCTCATGCAGTAGCTGAACACAGGACTTTCTGGTGCTTCCCATGGATGTTGGCTGGCTATAATGGCCTTGTGATCTGCCCAGACGACTGTGGGGAAGTCACTGACAGGGATTTCAGCCCATGTAGTGAGCAAGCAGGGAACTCTACATGCCCCCCAAGCAGCCACACCCAGCATGCCATGTGTTTTTGCCATAACCACGAGGTTGTCCCCCACATGGAGGTGCTGGCAGTCCCCAGGGAGGCCACTCACCTTTCTGTCTCTTCCCTTCCAGTTGCACTAGAACAGTTCGCGACGGCAGTGAGGCAATGTCCCAAGGAGGACCAGGCTTTGCTAATGAAGGTAGGTTATCAGAAATTCTTATTTCCTTAAAGCCTCCTAGCGTGTTTTTTTTTTTTTTTTTTTTTTTTTTTACAAGCGGGAGTAAATTTATCATCTCTGAATTTTGTGCTCCACGGGGATACGCTTGTCAGTGGCTGGCGGGAGGGTGGCTGGTTAATGAGCACAACCACAGTCTGTGGAACACAGAAGTGACAGGGAAGTGGGTGTCGACAACTAGCAGGGAGCCTACGTGATTCTCAGTGGACCTGGTTGGTTTTATTTAAACTTATCTGACAGTCTCGATTCTTTCAGCAGATTTATGAGACTTGGCCAAATTCCATGTCTCCGACTATACTTTTTAATTAAGACAAAGGATCCCACACCTTCCCAGTTGGCCCTATCCTCCCTTTCGTCACCAGTGGGAATGCCATACAAATCAGACCACTTGTGTCAACCTGTCGAGACAGTCAACTCATGTCTTAGGTTCTTTGTCCTTGAATCGAAAACAAACTCCTTTTCTTCTCAGGAATGAGCATTTTATTTCTTCCATGGTGGTGTGGACAGAAGTGCAGTGTAACCTATATTTAGGGTGTGCATTTAGGAGAGCCGAAAAATGTCAGGCAAAGAGCCTGTGCAATCTGAATAAAAACTGTGTCTGAAGGCAAAAGAGCGGCTCACAAGTGCAGAGACACACTCACATTTCCACTGATGACTAAGCCTCCTGTTTTCACCTAGAAATGCACATACTGACCTTGAACACCAGTGTTTCCATGATGTCATTTCCATCCTGTGCCTTCAGGAAACCGTGTATACCAGGAGTTGCATTTCTTTACCTAAATACAGTTTCTTTACCAGGTGTCTTCTGACTTGAGAAATGGGTGGGAAAAAAATAGGATGTTATTCTTAAGGGATTTTTCAACTCATTTGCCTAAGGGGTGGTATTTTTGGTCTGTCTATTTTTTTGTTTGTTTATGTATTTTTTAACTTTCAGTGATGTTTATATAATAAGTAAGGTCTGCTGACTCCAAGTGTTGGGTTGATCAGGGAAGCCCAGTTCATCTGAGTCCAGGCTGTGTGAGGCCCTGACTTGGCCTAACAGATTCAAGCCCATGAGATGTTGTGGTAGTCTGAGGTCTCCCACACTGATGTTCATTCCCTGTTATGAACTCCATGCCTTAGCCTGTCCATTCAAGGACTGGTTGGTTTCCTGTGACCTTGAAGCAGCCTTGGTCACAGACACTCACCTTTTATCCATCATCCATTCATGATTCAAGACACAGAATCCTTTTGTCCTCTTCCTTTGCATTCTGCCCGGCATCTTTTTCTCCTCTCCTGATCACCTGGACGCATGTTCAGGGGGAGAGACTCCCCTCTGTCCTTTAAGTGAGCCTCACTGAAACTTATGTGGGCATCTCAGAGGCAGTATGTTTTCAGAGAACAGAACCACTAAGCTCAGGAGGCCACACCATCCGGCTACTTCTAGTTGTCCTTGTGGTTATATGTCTGAGTCCCTCTCTTGATTTCTTCTGGTCTAAGACAAGTAAGTAAAAACAGAAGCTACCTGAAGGCTGCCCTCCCTCCCAAGATTCCTCCTGTTGCCTCTCCTGGCTGGACCAGGAGAGATGGATCCTTTAGTCCACTTGGCTAGACACAAGCACATGGACTTGGGAGAAGATCAAGCTTTCCCAAGATGTTTTGGAATGTGTGCACCTCTCAGAATTTTGTGTTTTCCCTCATGTTTCTTCAGACTGTATGACCACACTAACTGAGAGAGCTGTCTGTGGGTGTTTTTACAGTATCTTTGAGATATTTGAGCAGGCCTCATCAAAGAAGTTTCACTGAACAAAAATGTGTGCTTTGCTCATATCTACGAAAACTACTTTGTAATTTTTTTTCAAGAGATTGAGGTTTCTTTCATGTCACCTATGAGAGGCCACCATGTGGGCGTGACAGGAATGTGTAGGATTTTTTTGTGGATATGTATAAAAGGATGTAGGAGGACAATAGAACATTTTGAACACTCTCAATCAGCTGACCCTCGATGTTCACTTTGGTGTACGTGGAGTTTGTATGTAGTAAATTTCTTTTTGTGTGTGTGTTCATGCATGTGTGTGTGCGCATGCGTATGTGTGTGTGTGTGTGTGTATGTGTGTGTGTGTAGTTGAGTATTTTGATCATATTCATCTCCCTCCCCCAACTCTTCCAAGCCATCCCCCTTCCCAGCCACTGTCAATTGCCAATGGCTCCTTCGCTAGGGGTGGAACTGTGTGCCCAACTCCCCTCTCCACACTGGGATTTGGTCTGGGTTTGCACAAGCCTTTTGCATGCTGTCACAACAACTGTAGTTCATATGTGCAGCTGTCTTGCTGTGTTCAGAAGACACTGTTTGAGTGTAGTTATCCACTTTCTGGCTCTTACAATCTTCATATAACCTCTGCTACAATGATCTCTGAGCATTGAAAGGAAGAAATGCATTATAAATATTCCATTCAGAGCTGAGCATTCCAAAGTCTCTCATTCTCTGCACTTGGGACAATTGTGGGTCTCTGTGTTAATCACCATCTGTTGTGAAATAGAAGCTTCTCTGATGAAGGTTGAGAATTCGTTGGCCTGTATGTTTAATGATACGTCATTAGGAGTCAATTTAATACTGTGACCACTTAGAGAATAATAGTAGCAGATTCTCACCTAGTTCCTGTGACCTGCATGGCCATAGGCTCTTGGCCCATTATCAGGCCCAGTATGAGTTTCAACATATGGAGCAGGGTTTAAATACAATGAGAAAGTTGTTAGTTACTTTCATGATGTTCCTGCCACTATTGCATGTCTTGCCAAGCTAATCATTGCTGTAGCTCACAAAATTCACATCTATATAACATTGATGACTACTTTTCTTCTCTAATAGTATATATAAAACTTTTCAGAATGATGAAATCTAGCCAGTAGGGATGAAGCATCCAGGTTAGGACCAGTTTGATTTTTCCATGCTCATAGAAGTGTGGTTGGTATCTATCTTCAGCAATAGGGTCTTACTGCAGCTTCTGGAGTGTGACCTACAATATTTGAGGTCTATGGGACCTCATGGGCCAACAACTCCAAAAACAAGTAACTCATTCTTAGCACTAGTCTTTTACTTAATAGACTATGTGTCTAGTAGAGACATTGTCACCCTGTTTTGGATTAACTCTATTTTAACTCATTTTATGTTCTTTGAAAGGTCCCTAGTGTCATTTATCCTTCCCCATATTCCATCTTTTACCCTGCCCTCTCTTCTCCCACCACAATCTAACACTTCCTATTCATTCCTTTATACATTTCAATTTTTGACTTCTCCTTACAATAGTTTCTTGGGGTCCAAACAACAGCAACAAAAACTAAAATGTACCTGTCAAGAGTAGATCATGGGGGCTGGAGAGATGGCTCAGCGGGTAAGAGCACCCGACTGCTCTTCCGAAGGTCCGGAGTTCAAATCCCAGCAACCACATGGTGGCTCATAACCATCCNTAACAAGATCTGACTCCCTCTTCTGGAGTGTCTGAAGACAGCTACAGTGTACTTACCTATAATAAAAAAACAAAAGCCGGGCGGTGGTGGCACACGCCTTTAATCCCAGCACTCGGGAGGCAGAGGCAGGCGGATTTCTGAGTTCGAGGCCAGCCTGGTCTACAGAGTGAGTTCCAGGACAGCCAGGGCTACACAGAGAAACCCTGTCTCGAAAAACAAAACAAAACAAAACAAAACAAAAAACAAACAAACAAAAAAAAGAGTAGATCATGGCCAAGAAGGTGATGTTCCCGGGACAGTGCTGATTCACTGCATTTGGAATGTACTGACCCTTGTTGGGAAACTTGATTTATAATTTATGGTAGTGGAGGAGTACACTTTCAACACACACATGTGGTAGTGCAGTCCAAATATATTCCATTTCCATGCATACTGTTGATTCCTACTGTGATCAAACATTACTGAGACCAGGTGCTTTAGTCTAACCTGTGAAGATGTTCTATACATGGACCTCCAAGAAGACAGAAGAGTCGAGCAGAGAGAACACACAGAGAAGAGACGAGCAGAGAGAATACACAGCTGCACCAAATTCAGATACCCCGGGAAGAAACAGAAGCAGCAGAACTCAAGGTGGAAGAAGCTCAAGCTTTTGTCCAGATCAGAATAAGCAAGAAGTGCCAGAAGGTTCAATTTCTGGATCCTTTGGCCTCTCCTTAGTGCAACCACCAGGATAAGAGGACCGACAGAGAAGCCCTGCTTCCAATACCTCTTCCTCCCCAGCACATACAGGAAGCCAGGCTTTGATGCAGTCACAAGACACACGACAGGCTCGCACCGCCATGAACGCTGCCATGCTTTCTGAACCACAGAAACTGAAACCTCTGGAAACCACAAGGCCTTTTCTCTCTTAAATTGTTTCTGTTGGGCATTTCAGTGATGGCTTTGTGTAAGTAACTAATACCCTCTCTCAACCAAGTAGTCCTACCTTGCCTCTCCAGCTTCTCTCTCAGCACTTGCAAAGACTCTTCGGTCCCCACCAGGTTTGTCCTGACACTTTTGAAACTTACATGTCTTTGGAGGGTGACAGACTATCATTGGTCAGTGTCTAGGAGACACTGCATTTGGACTGTCATATTCTAGTCTGACAGTCACACACACACACACACACACACACACACACACGCACACCGCCCCATCACTTTGCTCCTGCATCTCTTGCTCTGACTCATCTAATAGGCAGAGTTTGTTTTCCATCTGGGAAGTCAGGAGCCTCCTTGGGTCTAGAAGGTCTCAAGGCCTTCAATTTCCAGGCTTCTGTTCCTCCCTTGGATCAACTAGAAAAGTAAGTAGCATGCTCATGGGACAGTGACCCTACTGGGGAGCTGCCACCTCTCCTAGCTCAGGTGACAAGAGCAAGTTCTGAGGACACTTGGCTTATGCCATCCCTGAAGCAAGACAGTAACATCAAGGTACCCCCTAGCCACTGAGTGACCAGATTAAAGCCCCCAGCTTGGGCCTGACTCAGTTTCCCTGCCTAAGGCTAGGACACCTTGTGAGGGTGAAGATAGCCCTTCCTGTAGGTAGCAGCTGACATCACAGCACATGGCCCACAGGAAACAGTTAAAAGAATGAAGCTGCCTGTGAAAATAACCAAATAAACAAACCAACAGGTAGCCAGAGGGGCTGGCTTATCACGTAGCCTTCCACCGCTGCTCCCAAACTGCAGAGCTTTGGTAGGGCCTGCCTAGGAAGTGGTAACCACAGTGTGCTGGCCTGATCCCCGGAGTGCTCCCGGGTTGGGAGGGAAGCTGAGCTGCCTCGTGGTGGGATGGCGACACTATGGTTTAAAGAGACATGATGAGCATCCCTCCTGGTTCCCATTCACCTGGCAGCACACGCTGAGCCCACTGAAGATGGTGGACACAGCTGTCAGGTGTGATGCCTGGGCCAAGTAAACCCACAGAGATCGTGGTGAGTTTGCAAGGCCAAATGCTTCTGGAAGCTTCTTTAGTGCCATACCACCCACAAAGCATTAGTGCTGCCCCAGGTGCAAAGAGGAACCTGGGCAGATGTGGAAAGAGGGCCCCCCTCTCACACGTACTCCTACCACTAAGTCTGGCCAGATGCAACTGTTTTCCACCTACCAGTGTTTGAGAGACCAGAGACACCAGAACTTCTCTTCAAACTAGAAATCTCCTAGCAGCAGTCACGACCCATCCCTTCAGCCTTCCACATTTACCAAGTCAACCTCTTCCAGAAGCAGGCATTTTCTCCTAGCCTGGTGGAATCCTGTCAGGAATAAGGGCTTTCACCAGGAACACAATGCCTGTGCCTTCACTTGGAAAGGGCTGTGCTGAGGAGAAAGGAGATTTTCCACATGACGGCTCCACTGCGCTGCCCCCCTTCAGAAAGTTCAGAAGCACCCAGCAAGCTGGTTGTCTAGTGTCTCTTAAATTATCATTGTCACAAAGATTCTTTCTGCTTCACTTCTCTCAAAGTTCCCCTTCCCCCCACACTGCCTGGCCAAAGAGGAGTGCCTGAGCCATTCAGCATCCAGTGTGGGGCACAGTGCTGGGCCTCCGCACAGGTGCCCTTTGTGTCCCTTTGTGCTTAGAAGAGACCTTTGGTTCCCAAAGGGTACTCACCAAGGCAACTAAGGCTCCGAGCAGGGTTTTCAGAGGGGACTGTCCCGCCCCGACAGGCTTCTGGCAAGCAGCGATTTGCGCCTGTCAAGTGGGCGAGGTGGGTTTTTCCCTCTTCCCTGCACTCTAACTGCTCTTTCTTCCTTTTCTCAATGTGTGTAGGAGGTAGCCAGTTTAAGAACCAAACCTAGCAACCAATGGTTAATTACAAACACCTCTCCTCAAGCGCTAGGCCAAATATGATGCCCTTTCTTCTGCAGGGGGCCCTTTTCAGGCCCAAAGACTCCATCCCTTGTCACCCATCAGCAAAAGTTTCCCCTTGTCCCTCAAGCTATGGCCCTTTAGGGGCTGTTTGTTGTACAGGCTGCGTGTCCCACACATGCCCAAGACCACCAGTCAGTCAGTCATCTGAGACTGGTCATGGGATTGAACCTCCCACACAGGAAGAAATGAGTTCTCATCTGAAGCTTGACTGCCTGTCCAAATCCAGTTCAGGATGAAGAGTACTGGTCTGTGTTCTGAGTTCCGTTCATGCCCTGACTGGTGTCAGGGACTCTGATGGTGAAAGCCAGCTTTAAGCCACTGTTCTGTTCCCATGGTCTTTTCTATTCCTTGCAACCAAGGGCCACACAGACAAGAATGCATGAATGACCACAACAACCCTAAGAAATGTTATGTAACAAAAGTTGGATGGGTTCCTATTATGTGGCTGATAAAGTTTCATGCCTGACTCCTTTGTAAACTTTTGTCTCTATGCTTATGCATATCACACCTGGAGGGCTTCTTACAAGTAAGTGTGGCAAAACTCTGCAGAGATCTGCTTAAACCACGCCACCAAATCTCATCCCAGTGTAATTTTCATTCTGGAAGTAATCTCTGGTATGGACAACTAACCTTTCAGCTTGTAGGACGTTTAAAGTCAAGGAATAATGGTGGACTCTTGGGCCCGGTGATGAGCAGGCAGAAGAGTCATTTCCCTTGCTGTTGTACATATTTGCTACAATTCCATGTCTAAAGCATCTGTGGGTGCCTGTTATATGTCAGACTCTGTGCTAGGCACTGGATGTGCAAATGTCAGTAAGACAGCAGCTACTTCTGTATAGACCTAGGTGACTAGTTAGCGACATTACCACACCCAAATATGCAAACACCCTGGAATACATCAAGCTCTGAGGAGGATAGTCGGCCATAGGGGAGCACTCAGCTAGACTCCAAGTCAACATGTATTTAGGGAGGACTCCTCAGAGGAGGTGGCATTGGAGCGAAGTGTCTGTATCTCTACAGGAAATTAGACTTAGCTGACTGTGTGCTCCACAACACTTATCGGTGTTGTTGACAGCACAAAGGTATGTTCTGAGTTTTCCACATATAGAGTCATAGTTTAAATGCACCGATGTGTGATGTGTGCCTTGAAAGCTGATGCACAACAGTGATCCTGACAACTGCCTCCCCGGAGGAGGGAGCCCTGAGTATTTTGTTCCAATCTGTGAATTTCCCCCACCTGACCCAGAGGTGACTTTAGACAGCATTTAGTATTCCTTCCTTGGCCTGAAAAAACTGGTCTTCTTGAGTGGGTATTGAGGTGCTCTGGGAGAGAATCTAACAAAAGCTGCCATGAGTAGTTGTCCTAGAATTGTTCTGAGAGTGAAGGCTCTAAGCCAGAAGCCAAGGGAAGAGAGGGAGGGGTCTGAGCACTGTGGGGGGGAAGGTAGAAGGGTCTTGTATCATAACAAGGGGTCTGCTCTGCTGTGGGATTCTACACTCCAACCATCTCCTCACAAAGCTCTCCGCTTAGGAGAAAGGGGCCAATGTCATTCTGTACGACCATCATCAGGCTGCCCATGTCCTTTGTCACCCAGGGGACACACACCCAGATGGAAGCGGTTGCAAAGTTGTGCACATCTAACCAGCCCTTGTTAGATTGTTAAACATCTAAATCAACAGCTAAGCAGAAAAGCAGCTAGGTGGCAGAAATCCTCATGTTTGAAAATGCAGCAAGCTGCTCCTCCAAGCATGACAGGCTCAGCTCTCTGGGGACCTACCCATGCATGCCACGCACAGGGCCTGTGATGATTAGGCCTCCTGGCGTATTCTGTCCCCCATTTCCTCTGTGCACAGATGTACCGAGTAGATTTCCTTTTAATCTGCAGCTCTAGAAGACAGGGCAAGAAGCCGGCGATCACTTGGAGCAAAGGAACGAGAGGCATTTGGTGGGAATCACACGCAGGAAGCTGAGAGCAGCACTTGGCTCTGAGAGACAGGGCAGTGTATTGAGGGAAGAGAGCCCGGTAGACACTGCCCATTTCATCAGTACTGAGGACCCAGCCTAGAAGACAGTCACACAGCTGTCCCGTGTCTAGAAGAACACCAATTTCCCAGAAGACAGCTAAAGGGACACTGGTGCTACCTTTATGGGGAAAAGTCACACTGGGTGGCTGACAAGGCGGTAAACTCCAGCACCCACAGGAGACAGCTTGCCACCAGTCACATCTGCACCCTGAGTGATAACAGGAATTGTTTGAAAGTTCACGACTTCTGCTCTCTACGCCTGATGAACTCTTCCTTTTGTCCTTACTAAATTGTAGTTGCTTAAATTTGGTTGGTTTTATAATGTTTAACTTTCCACTAAAGAAAAAAAAAAAAAACCCAGGGTATCAGTTATAGTATGTGGTGGGAAGGGTGAAGGACTAGTTAGGTTTCCTGCTTTCTTCTGCCAGAATCTAGGCAGGCAGCAAAGAGAAATAAAAAGAGGGAGGGAGGGAGGGAGGGAGGTAAGTGGATTAGTGGATTTATATTTTAATTTAATCTCCACCTCCCATAAGACAAGGTTTCTTGTATATAGCTCTGGTTGTCCTGGAACTCACCTGGCCAGAAACGCACAGAGGTCTGCCTATTTCTGCCTCCTGAGTGTTGGGATTAAATGTGTACACTACCACGATCCATCAAAAATGTATTATGTTTAGACTAAAATAGTCTACATGAAGACACCAGCTAAGCAATTGCTGTCCTTTCTCAGTCTTCTGCTGAAATCTTTCCACCTTTGAGATAACCTTTCTTCCTTTTCTGTTCCTTTTGGACTGTCAAGGATTGGATGGGATCAAGGTAACTTGTATTCTGAAGCCATAGCCAAGTGGGAAGGGCAGCTAGGAACAACCCATCCACGGGTGTCTGGTTAATATATTACATTTTGGAAGGGCTTTTTACAGAGCTGAAAACACTAAATACTATGACTGGGAGCAATTATTTACACAAGGCTGGCTTGCCTTTTAAAGTAAAAGACCCAGATTATGTAAAAAACAAAACAAAACAAAAAAACCCTCAGACATATGCATGGCTATTATTTCTGTTAAATGTAAGAAGTCACTTAAAAATAGACACTGGAAGACAGACAAGCTGGAACCCTGGGCATGGAGTGCACATATGGAGTTCTCCGCATCCTCAGAAAGCTTCATATCCCAGAGTTGCCAAAAACAACATAGAAAGAAACCTGGAAAAGCCTACCTTATACTGCCACAGGGGCATGAGGAGGAAGAGGGGGAGGAGGGGGAGAAGAGAAGAGGGCTGCTTACTAAAAGGTCCAAGAAGGAAGCAGTCCATAAAGAAAGTGCCTTTGACATCAGTTCCAGAATCCAGTGCGATAAGACAAGAAACAGCAGAATACAAGCTGTATCCTTTTAGACAAGAAAGAATGAAAGCAAACACTACCTACATATGACATGCTTGCTTATCTGTTTAAAAAGCCCTAGGAGCTGGGCCCAACTGGGAGCCACATTCTCCAGGTGGCCTAAGGTAGCTATGAACATACCCAGTGCAGAACAGTAAATGTACTTAAAATTTCATGCTTTTCAAAGAAATACATAAGTTAATTGCACCCTTCTCAAATATAAACCCTGTAGATGATGATGTTGTGTCACAATGTCAAATGGTTGGACACACTCAGACAAGATCTCAAAACAAGAGACAAGGGGACAAAAAAAGAAAGAAAGAAATTAATTCTTGGAACTTAAAACGGAGTACACCAAGCTATAGGTACAAGGCCAACATGAAAATATTGATATTGTTTTTGGATACTAGTAATGAATGCCTGGATACTGAATTTTTTGAAAGTACCATGTACAATATCAAAAATAAAAAAACCCCATAAGTACCTAGTAATAAATCTACCAAAACATGTGTGGGGGCTTGACCATGTGAGAGTGATTTGAAATGCTGATGAAGCAAATCAAAGTAGATCTATGTAAACGGAAAGACTCGTCTGCTAGAGGCTTCTATCCAGTAAATATAGAAGTTCTTTTTTATCAGGACGTACAGGTTTAACATAACTCATATTTTAAAATCTCTTATTGCTGGGCACAAAATCATTCTGAATTTTTTAAGTAGTGAAAAGTACCCAGAAGAGCCTAAAAGGTCGTGAGAAGAAAATGAAGTGGGAGGCATCCGTCAGAACAGTTTCAACTATTGTAATTAGAGTCATCAAGACTGCGTTGTTGGTAGACGTACATGGCTCAGTGGTTCACACCATGCAGGGAAATGCAGAAATATGTCCACAAACAGGGCCACCTGGCTTGTTGAAACATCAACAGCAAATCTAACAGAAGGAAAGACAGCCTCTTCAACAAATGGTGCGCAGTAATGGGAGTTCATAGACAAAATAAGATAAGAAAGAAGCCAGAGATGGTCGGGAACTGAGGATGACAGTAAGCCAAGTTGGGATCAGTCTGATTCCAGGTTAATAGAACCCAGGGAGAAGAGCCTCACGGAGCTGAGCACTTATCCACAACTCTCCAGTTTCGATGATGCGATAGGGGTGTGCTTCTCTGCCAATGTGTGAGTCAGCTTTCTGTGACTGTAACAAATACCCAAGCTAATCAACTTATATAGAAAAAGGGTTAGGGGGTATAGTGGTACAGGCCCATCATCCTGAGAGCTGGGGATATAGCTCAGTGGTAAGATCCCCAACACCACAAAATGAAAGGGGAGAAAAGAGGTTAAAGCTCTGTTTTGGCTCATGGGTCAAAGGTTTTGGTCTGGGATTGGGTGCCTTGCTTTTGCGTGCCTAGTTTGGGAAGCTGCGTAGTAGAGCAAAGCCATTCATTTTGAGCCAGGATGCAAGGAAGGACAGAAGAGCCCTGCTCCCGGTTTTGGGCCAATGACCAAATACGTACCACCATGCCCTACCTCTTAAGGTTCCAAGTTGGAGCTAAAACCTCTAAGAAACAGGTTTTGGGAGAACATTTAAGAGCCAGACTATCTCAACCAGACCGCATAGTCAGCTATGCAAGGATCCCCTGGGTGCGTAGCCTAGCATGCATGGCTAGCTTGCTGAATTTGCTCTCCATGATAAAATCTACAAGGTGGAGGGTGGGCTTGCCAGAGTATGGCAACCTCAGGCTCACAGTGTGTCACCAGGTTGCAGGAGAACCATCCTCTATCATCCTCACTTGCTGCTCAGACAAGGCAGTGCTCTGGTCTCCCTGACGCCCCGACTCCTCACCAGCTCATAAAAAGATGGCCTCCGCCTTGGTCTCCTTCTTCACAGCTTTCTGTCATCTCCCCGTGTGTGCATTGATCTCATTTCCTGTGCTTTTCATTTTCTGTCATCTGGAGACCAGGATGCATCTGCATCCAGACCTATCAGTAAGGCAGACAAAAGGTTGCTGGGGTGGGGGGAGGGGGACTGTCCCTGCCTTTTGTCAACTCCTGTGTGTTTGGTTCACCATGACCCCAGCACCAGGTGGGCCATCCTGAAGAGAAGTCACCTCTACTACAGAACATGGAGCTAAAGACAGAGCCAGCCAAAGAGCCACATGAGACTCTGTCCCCACCTCCCACTCCTAGAACACCTAGATTGTGACTGGGTTGGGTTTTGTAAGTAGAGACACATCTCCAAATAGTTTGGAAGCTGAACTTTAATTATGAACAACTTCCTCAAATGGTCAAATAAAAGGACATTAAAATGGACACCACACTGCCTTCCCCGCTTTGGGGTTAAAAATGATTATGGCTGCCTTACCTGAGCTCACAGCTGAGACCTGGAGGGGACTCAGTGGGGAACTTGAAAGCTCAGAGGTAGGCACTGCTCCAGTCCAGCCCAATTTAAGTCACTTTTCTGATATAAGGAATGCCCTTAGAAATCGCAAAGCTGGTATTTTCTCGCTAATGCTGACAGAAATTCCTTAAACCGGGAGATCTCACCATTGCCCATCAATTTTACAAGGCAATAACAGGGATCCCAAGTGGCTAAAGGCTGAGGCCGGAGGCAGACCACTTCATCACAGTGAGAGAACTGGGTTGCTGCTGGGGGAAGCTGTTCAGTACTCACGCTGCTCTTCCTCTGTGTTAATAAGCTTTGTTCATCTTCTCTGACACCACAGGCCAACTAGACCCGTTTGCTTCATCCCCCAGCTTATTATGCAGTCGGGCTATGTATGCAGGCCACCAGCTTGTCATAAATTGCAGGCAGCCCCCTTAGTTCTTCTGTGGCGAGTCCCAGTAGGCCTAGGCTCCTGGGAACCAAGGCTCTCAGAACTCATTGGTTTCACAAAATGCACATGGGGCCCGGATACTGGCCTGGGCACAGTGGGGCACTCCAAGATGCATGAGTGTTTTGATCATGTTGTGATCAAGGAGTGAATCACATGCCCAGATAATTACACCAGCAGGCAGATTGTGTAACGGAGGGGAAAAACATGTAGTTGTGAGAACCCAAGAGGCAAGAAGCCATGATAATGGAGGGGTCCTTGGACAAGATTTAAGATACAGAGAACTTCTAAGAATGTGGACATTTCAGCTTGGAGTTTGCCAATTCAAAAGAGAGGGGCGTAGGCATGGAATGAGAGGCAGAGACTGTATAATACATACCCATTCCTTGTTGAGCGATGAGATACAGTCTGAGAAACCCTACGGATCCTGACACACTCAAAAGACAGAGCAAACAGGAGATGAGGCTGTGACTGGCCTAAGGCTTTCACCATCAGCTGCTTCTGTAAGAGGGAAGACACTACAGATGATGGCATGCAGTCTAGTCAGTGTTCAGATCAGTACCACACACCACACAAATTCATTACTATCACAAAACACGCATCATTGTATTGTTAAACCCTTCAACAGTTGGTAGCGCCACAGGCGTGTTTGCAGCAATGTCACTGCAAACAGGAGAGACACTTTGTTCTGCAGTGGCAGAATGTCTGCATCTCTGAGGGGAAGTTGTCAAATCACTAAGATCTTTTATTTTGTCTTGAGACAACGTCTCGCTCAATACCCAGGCTGGCTTAGAACTTGCTAGACAGCTCAGGTGGAATAAAGCTATTGTTCATCCTTCTATCTTAGCTCCATCACTTCCATTCTACTTATATGAGTTCATGGGTGGTCTGTTGTAGACTGAAGTGTCAGACTTAGAGTTTAATTTTTAAAATATGTATTTTTTAAGTTACTGTGAAGCCTGATGATTTTGTTCAAGGATTTATAGAACTGTGAATTTTGATACACAAAGATTTATGTAATTTAACCATTCCTAAAATAATCTTCTGCGATGGCTTTATAATTTTTGTTTCTCCTTTCTAATGCCCCCTGGAAACCAGTGATATAGTCTCTGTGGCTATAGTTTTCTCTTTTTAAAAATGAATAAATGGAAGTTCACAGCCCTAAACTTTTTTATATTCACATCTTTCTCTTGCCATGATGATTATGAGATTCAGCCAAGTTGTTGTAACGATCAGTGGATAATTCTTTTTTTGTTGCTGAGTCATACTCTATTGTATAGATCTACAAGTTTTTCTGTTCACCCATTAGAAAATGTTTGCTCACTGAAATCTCCCTGTGTGGGCTGTTATGTGAATATAGGCCTTAAATTCTCTAAGACAGCTTTTTTTCAACTCTGGTGCATCTTTGAATGGTAAATGTCTCCCAATTGGTAAAAGTCTAATGCCTACATTGGCAGTGTAAGAGATGAGACCCTCTGAGAGGTTTTAGGTTACTATGAGCATGTCCGGAAAGGGTAGGTATGACCCCAGTCTCTTCCTTTGTTTTTGTTTTTAATGTATCAGCGTATTTTGCTATATCATATACTCCCCACCAGAGGCCCAAGACTCTGGACTCCAGAGTTCAAAACTGTGAGCTCAAATTAACTTTATCTCCCTATCAGTTGGTAAAAATCATGTATCTGTTACAGTGGCAGAGAGCTGTTATACTCACGTGTGTATAGATACTCAGCCCATCCAGCCTCAGTGTTTGGTGAGGAAGTGTTCCTGCCCCCCTGCAGGGTGTTTGGGGGTATCCCCAGCTTCTACCTTAATAGATGCTAATAAAATTCCTCAATTCCAATGAGCAAAATGACTACATACATTGCCAAGTGTAAAAGCCACTCGTGATTGAAAACCACTCCTTCTAGGCAAGCGCACTAGGGTGAGCTGAGAGCTGTAAGAGAAATAAATCCTCTCATCTCCAAGATGCTTTTGGTCATGGCCTTTAGCACAAGAATAGAAGCACTAAGCATGAAGACAGCAGGGTACCCTGCTCTCGCATTTTCCAGAAGTATACACTTAGTGTGTGCACGCAGTGTTATTCTTTATTAGATATAGGTGTGATTCACCAACAAGACCATCATGCTTCAGGGCTGTTTTCCAAAAACTTTAAAAAAGGATGGATTCAATTTCTTTAGTCTTTTAAGACTATTCTAGTCAAGTATTTCTTATGTGATTCTTGGTAACATACAATATTCTATAAACTGCTCTATTTTAAGTTGAGAAATTTGCATGAGTGAAGCCCACGGTTTCCCATTTTTCCTTTTAGTTTCTGTGGGGCTATGTAGCTCTCTGCTACTTCATATATGATGTTAATAATTGGTGTGTCTCTTTTCACATTCTCAAGCCCATTAGGACTGTGTTAATTATGTTAATTATAATTTAAAATAGCAAATGTTGGTTTTTTTATCTCAAATGATTTTCCATTTCCATTTTTACTGAATTTCATATATATATATATATATATATATATATATATATATATATATATATATCCTGTATTTCTCTTTTGTTGGGTTGCTTTGGATTTATTTTACTCTTGGTTTTCTAAGATTCTTGAGGCTGACACTTCCCATCAATTTTTCTTCTTTAAGTTAAAAATCTGGTATGAATTTGCCTCTGAGAACTGCTTTCTCTATGTCACACAAGGATTTGCATATTTTGTCTTAATTTTCTTCATGGCCCTTGAGATTTATTTCTCTATTTATAAATTATTAAGAAAGATTCAGTTTAGTCTCCAAGTGTCAAAAGACTGTCTTGGTTTCTCTTGTTGTTATTGGTTACTTGATCTGCTCTATGGTAATTACAGGATATACAATGTTTTTAATATCAGAAAAGTATGACAGTAGAGCAAAGAAAACATCTGGAAATAGAGGAAATTATATCACAGTAACAGAGTGATAAAAGAAGATACAATAATGCGAATTCGCTCACAGATATTTAAAGTGCATGATGCAGGGGTGGAGGGTGGCTTGGTGGGTAAGCAAGCTTGCTCGGCAAACAGGAGGAACTTAGGTGAAACCAACACCCACATGAACAGATGGGCCTAGCTATGGGTGCCTGAAATCTCAACATTGGCAGGACAGAGACAGGCAGGTCATGAGAGCTCACTTGCTATCCGGCCTAAAATAGCAAGCTTCTTCTAATTCAGTGAGATACCCTGCCCCGAGGTACTAAGGCCAAGATGGATAGAGAAGACACTCAACATCCCCTCTGGTCTCCACACCTGTGCATATACATGCCTTACAATCAGGTGCAAACACACACACACACACACACACACACTCACACTTAATTTAATTATTTTAAAGCTTTTTAAAAAATCGTTTTGAAAACTCCTGTTTTGATTAGTGTGTTTAGGCATATTAAATTTACGGATGTTTATGTCCACATGTCATTATTGATATCTATTCCACCGTTTTATTCTGCTTCTATTTGTTTCTTCAGCTAGCTGATCCTTTGTTTCCCTTTACATATTGCACTAACCTGCTTTGGCTGTTCCATTCAGATTGTCTACTTACCTGCCACTCACTGGCCACACTAGTTCCTGTATTCTCCTCTGTCCTCAGGCTCAGTTGTCATAGTCTTTTTGATGCTTAGCATTATTGGTTCATACTTGTACACCTATGGAAGTTCACAGTTTTGTGGGTCTGTTTCCCCAAGCCCATCCTACATCCTACCTATAACTGTCTGCTTCCCTGGGGCTCCCCTTCCAGCTAGAAAACCATGGCTTAGTTAACCTGCTTCTGTGCACCTGCCTAGAGGAACCAGCTGCGTGAAGGGGAAAGGGGGAAAGGTCCAGCTCACCACCAGTTCAGTCACATGTGCTTTGAAGTCTGGTCTTCCCCAGTCTGGTTGCTACCATTTATTACCATTTTCAGAATTTTCAAGTTGTCTCTCTCTTCATACCTTCCAGGAAGTGATAAAAACCATCTATTCCAATTTCTTAGTTTCTATCCTGTTGCTGTGACAGAACACTCTGACAAACGTGATTTAAGAGAAAAAAAGACTTATTCTGGCTTACAACTCAAGATTACTGTCTGCTCCATTCTGGCCAGGATGTCAAGTACAGGAGCTTGAAGCAACTGGTCAAATTATATCCACAGCCAAGAAGCAGACAACAATAGATATGCGTTAATGCTCAGCTTCCCTTTGCTACATACATAATCCAGATGCCAGCCAGGGAATGGTGCTGCCCATAGTGGGCAGGTCTTCCCCCATCACTGGACACAATCAAAATAATCCCTTCCCCAAGCCCGGGCAGAGACTTGTCTCCCAGGTGATTCTAGATTCTGCGAGGTCAACAACTAACATTAACCATTATGATCATCCTACTCCAAACTAGAACCCATATGTTTTTAGAAAAAAGTTATCTCATTTCTTTCATTAAGCGCTGTAAAGGTTCTATGGTAAGCACTTTACAAACTTGAATGTCATATTGTATCAGGTGATTTAATCAAAATCCTACTACATCCTTAAGTAGATACTTACAAATTTGTTCTTTTAAAGCTGTCTCCATGATGTGTCTTACCTCAAGCCCTTTGAAATCACTATGGATTTTGATTCAATCACCTGATACAATATGAATAAAAGCTGTTCATAGTAGGAAGGGTGTAGGTGTAAGTATCAAATGATCAAATATTTTTATAAACCAAATACATATGACACTTTTCCAATTTATTTATTTAAAAATATTATGTGACTGTTTGAGAGTACATTGTATTTTGCTTTGCATATAAAAGCATAGATTCCAAACTCAGGGCATAATGAAGCTGCAGGGACCACTGAGATTCGATAACATCTCATTTCCTCTTTTCTGACATCTTAAAAAGAGAATGACTATCTAGAAGCCATCAGGTTCAAGAAAGCACAAAAACTAAGCTTGTAGGAAAAAAAAGTGGCTTAGCAGTCAAGAGCACTTGCTGCTCTTCCAGAGGACCTAAGTTCGATTTCCAGCACCCATATTAGATATGTATAACCACCTGTAACTTACAGTTCTAAGGGATCTGACACCCTCTTCTCCTCTCTATGAGCACCCTCAACACAATGTCACACACGCGCATGCACACACACACACACACACACACACACACAATACATGCACGTGCATGAACACATACACATAAAATAAATCTTTTTTTTTAAAAAAAAACTTAAGTTTATGTAGTAAAAGGAACGTAACAGTTAAGGCTGATTATATTAAAAACAAAAAGGCCAGGTGGTGGCACTTGAGAGGCAGAAGTGGGCAGATTTATGTGAATTTGAGGTCACTTTGGTCTGTGTAAATGAGTTCCAGGCTAGCTAGGGCTATATAATGTCACCCTGCTTCAAATAGAAAAATAGATACACAAAAAGTTGAAAGGGATTGGAAAGATGACTCAGTGGTTAAGAATGCTTATGGTGCAAATGTGAGGATCTGGGTTGAAGTCCCCATGTGAAAAGTCACTAGGGGGTGGACAGACAGATCACTTGGGCCTGCTGGCCACCAGCGTCACTCCAGGTTCAGTGAGAAACTCGGTGCTGAGAGAATAATGTAGAGAGGGATAGAGCAGGAACCTCCTTCCCACCCCACCCCCACCAGCATCTGTATGTACATGCATGGATACATATACCACACACACATGCACACAAACACACACACACACCATGCACACACATATGCATACCACATACCATGCACAAACACATGCACACTACACACATACACACATACACACATGGCACATACACCACATATAACACACACAAACACACACACACATGCACACCACACACAACACACATACACCACATACAACACACACCCCATACCATGCACACACACATGCACACCACACACATACACACATACACACATGGCACATACACCACACACACCACATATAACACACACACACACAC
>NC_034592.1:111283010-111297868 GCF_900095145.1 Mus pahari
ACACACACACACACACCACATACCATGCACACACACATGCACACCACACACATACACATATACAACACACATACAACACATACAACACACACCTCATACCATGCACACACACATGCACAACACACACACACACACACACATACACACACACACACACGAGAGAAGAATGCCTAGAAGTATGAAAGTCTCTGTGTTGTTAAGGTCTGGTATTTAGAAGTTGTCACGGACTCCTGATTTGTTTTGCAGGCAGCAGAAGTCACAGGGTCAGTAGTAAATAGTATGAATCACTGAAGATCGTCCCTGGCAGAACCAAGCAGGAAATTCCTGTACCTCCTAGAGCTCCTCTAAGCTCATTCATAGCCTTAGTCCCCAGTGAAGAAGAGTTTAATATAAATGACTTTTCTGGCACTGAGAGTCCCTGAAGAGCTGGACACAGAAGGGACTAAGCCTGGGTCCTTGGTACCTCTACCTAGATGTGATTATGGTAACCACAAAGAGCCAGCACCCATCCTGTTTACATGGACAAGCCAGGAGGACAGCCTCTACAGAGTCTGAGCTGCATTACTGAAACAAGCAGAATTTGAAAGCCAATTCAGAGTCAGCAGGAAGGTAACCCAGAACCTAAAGAGAAGAGCAGCCAGCCAGTAAGTGCCCTGAGAGTCTGGCGTAGGTGACAGTACGGCACTAAGCCTGCATTGTGTAGGCAGAGGCTGGCTTGCCAGTAGCTTTCTGCAATTCAGTGGACTTTGACTTGAACTTGGTAGGACTGGATGAGAGGCTGATGCTAAAGCCAGGACTTGTGATGGGTATCTTTTTCTCTCCAGTTCTACTCTCTCCTCTACCCTGGGTATCCTTGGGAAGCTGACCCACTTAGCGTACACGGATGTGATCTATCTTAGTTTCTTTCCTGTTGCTGTAACAAAACATGCCAAATGGATACTTTATGAAGAATAGAAATATATTTGGCTCACAGCTGTGTGGGAGGCTGGGAAGTTCCAAGAGCATGGTGTCCCCATCACATCCGGTGAGTGGCTGGCTTCTTGCTGCATCCTAACATGGCAGAGAGCATCACAGGACAAGGATTCTAGTCCTGTTCTCTCTCCCTACAAAAGGTGCCATGCTGGTCTCAGCCTTTCAAAAGCTCCGCCTCCAACTACCATTAACTTGAGAATTATGTCTCCAGCTGGCGGGCTTGAAGGAAACATGTTGAAATCACAGCAGATCCTTGCCCTCTCGACTGTGTTGGATTCAGACTCTAGGGCAATAGTACAATGTTGGAATTTCTCTGTCTCCTTCTTACCTCCCTGAGGGGAGCCACCTTGGCTGATGGTCCACAACTCTCCTTAGAGTACTTGTGTGCACTCTTTCAGACTACGGCAGGTACCCTTTGTATTCATCTTCCCATCGGACTCTCCCAGCCAGAGTTTCCAGCTGTAAGAAACTCCATTATTCCTCATGCTTTTCCTACATCTTGCCTACACATATACTATATCTATGCACATGTTTGTGCACCCATGTTTGAAGATACCACATGCCTATGGGAGGGCAGAGGTTGGCTAGATTGGCTGTCCAGTGAACCCCCTGTCTCCACTTCCCAGCTCTGGGATTTTAAACATTATCTACCAAACCCAGCTTTTACTTTTTTAAGGGGATGATGAGGACCCAAACTGAGCTCTTACACATGAGGCAAGCACCCTGTCACTGAGCTGTCTTCCTACCTAAGGCCATCTTCACAAAAGCCATTATCTTAGAGATACGAAGGTGAGGTGTGTTTGCGGTAGGCCTGGGCTTTGTGCCACAGCACTGCGGAGGGGACTTGAGTGGGTGTGGAGATGAAACGAGCAGGTCAGAGGTCTGATTGCTGAAGCACGGGTGGAGCTGAGAAGGCTCCTGCATAGCACGCCCCCACGATTTGAAATGACGGGATAGTAAATGGTGAAGGAGCCTCTGTAAAATGAGTTTATTTCTGCGTGGTGGCTGCCTGCGATGTCACTCAGGGTGCTTGCTTTCAGAAATGTAACAGAGAAAACATCCCGTGGAGAGCTGCAAATGAGGAGTGATGTTTCTGTGAAAGTTTAATCAAGTGCTGCTCAATGGGAAAATATCAAGATGGCATTGCAGGGAATCTTTCATGAATGCAAAGGAAGCAAGCAGAACTACGTGTGTCTTTCAAAGTCTATTCTAAGTCACCCGGTGGGGACAACATGGAGGAAGTTACATGTGAACCAAGGTTGACTGGTGTTAAGATTTCTCGAATGGAACTGATACCAGAGACCCCCTTTTACTGTCTATTCTGCTTTTAGATTAGCTTTCAAGGTTCATCGGAAAGTTAAAACAATAAAACATACTTTTTATCCAAAACATGGCCATTTCAATTAAGGACTTTCTGGTTTTTGGAAACGGGATGGGTTGTCCCACATCCTTACAGACTCCGTTTATCTAACGTTTGTTTATTTCCTGTCTCTCACTCTTCAGTTTTGTCTGCTGTATGGAACGAAGCTGGTGTTCCAGGAGCGGGGCTGGTACTTAGAACATAAATACCTGACCCCCAAGGCCAGCATGCGGATCAGGGATCGGGTAAGAGGCGCGGTGCAGAGGAGACACTCTGCGCATGCGCAGCAGCAACTTTTTGGCTCTTGGCTTTCTTGGAAAATGTCCCTGCCACTCTGTCGCCAGTTTCTGAGTGTTGACTTTAGGCCTTTAGGACTTTGTGTGCATAGCTTCAGACTGTGATGATTCTATTAAGTGACAAAGACTAACTCACTGCACATGAGCTTCCTGATGTCGAGAGCAGAGATGGAACGTGTGTTTTCCTTGTCTTGATGGGGATCGGTATTAATATTTTTTCTACTCCTTCCAAAGCATATTAATTCGTCCTTCATATTCAGGAGAAAATCCTGTGGTAATTTTATGTCAGCAATGACAATGAAAGTGAAAAGCTACTTACCACCTTTAAGTAAGATGGGGCCATTAACCCATCCCAGATTGCTGCTGTATGGATAGAGACCACAGACAGCGGCGGCGGCAGCAGCAGCAGCAGCAGCGAAGCCTGTCCCTGGTACACCTCCTCTGCAGAGGCGCAAAGAACCGGAAGACTCAGTAGTCTTCAGAGGGGCTCATTATATCAAGAGTCCCAATACAGATTTGTAAAAACACAAACTGTAGTTAATATGCCCAGTGACACTCAATAAGAGACACTCCTTTGCCTGCAGTTATCAATTATAAGTAGCATCTTTCTTAGGGTAGAGCTGCTTCCCCTTCTCAGTGCTGGGATCCCACTGCCTTGAATCTATGTGGTCTTGTGCCTGATACCATGGTCTCTGTGAGTCCATATGTGCATCAGTCCTCTTGTGTCTGGAAGAGGATGCTCCTTAGTCATCCAAACCCTCTGACTCTTATAATCTCTCTACTTCTTCTTCCACATAGATCCCTGAGCCACAAGAGGAATTTGATAAAGATATACCATACAGGACTGAAAGCTCCAAAGTCTCTCCTTTGCTATACATTGTCTGGTTCTGGGTCTCTGTGTTAATTCCCGTCTACTGTAAGAAAAAGCTTCTATGATGAATCTCCTAAGGAAGGAGAAAGAGTATAGTATATATGGGAAACTAGAATAGGAGGATTATTCAGGAATTTTAGAAGGGACAAGTAATACTGTGTGCCATTTGGAAAACAATATGGAAACCTACTGCTATAGAGGTTTCCTAAAATATATACATGTAGGAAAAGAATCCAAACGGAGTTGCCATATGTTAAGGAGGACAATGCCCAGGCTAGACTTCTTATGCCACAAAGTAAAACCTTGTGCCAGGAATGGGCTGTATCTTGTTGAGTTGTTGACCAAAGGGGTCCCATGGAACCCCTAAACAACACAGGCTATTGCCAAAGCTATAGACAGTGCTACACAACTTGATGGTGGGGCCCTATTGCTGAAGACAACACATGTCATTCATCTTTATCTTATGTGTATAAGTGTTTGCCTGAAGACGTGTCTTACACATGTAATGCAATGCCCTCAGTGGCCAGAAAATGGCATTGTATCCCTTGGGACTGGAGTTTCAAACAGTTCTGAATCACCTTTGTGAGTGCTGAGAATTGAACACACATCCTCTGGAAGAAAAGCCAGTAGGGTAAAACAGCTGAACTAGCCCCCCGACACATAAACTTTGAGGGCACAAGTGGCTATAAGAGAAGCAATGGATAGGTGACACCTCTAAGTCATCCAGGAAATCATTAGCTTCTCTTAAAAATACATTTGGGGTCCTTGGTCAATGGAGGATGTCCAGCAGGAGGGTTCTGATAAATCTATATGAGACAGACAGGGATCCTGTGTCCCTGAAAGTGGCCTAAGTGTTTTCTCCCATTTCTAAGTATTTCAAGTTCCCTGGTTCCTCAGGTGTGATTCTCCTTGGGGCTAACCCATACCCCTCCCCCGGGTTTTATTCTAGCTGTTAGACTTTATCTGAACAGGTCCCTACTTTCTTTGTCATGTTCCCTGAGGCAATTTTTAGTTTCTACTCCCAAAATATATTTAGCATTGTCCTTTACTTCCCTGTGGATTTTAAAACCTTCAGGTAAGGATTTCAGGTTCTTACATCTTTAAACTTTTATTTCCTTTTTCCTACTGTGTCAGCCATGTTATCTTCTGTGTATGCTGCTTGGTGCTTTTGAGTAATATCTCTGTGATTTACGTAAAGTCAATTGGAATTACTTCACCTTACAAGGCACTCTGAAGAGACATTCGGGATGAGGCCAGCCCTAAACTGAATGCCTTGCTTGAGGTTTCTTCAAACAATCCATACACTTCAGGGAGGAATTACTTCACCTGCCTGTTCCTTAGCGTCCAGATTTTTGTGGCCAGGGCTCCTGTGAATGTTTTTACCTAGTGCAGTCCCTGGTGTTTTGCTGTTATCCCCTCTGGCCCTCTCCTCAGTCACTGTCCCTCTGTCAAAGAGAAAGTTCAGGTCTGCTGGAAATGGTACAGGGCTTCAGGGGAAATATGCAATTTTCTCTCTTATTTCTCCAATTTTTCTTAAAATTGCTTTTATTGTTTTGTCAAATCACTGATGCCTTGAAGATGTTTCCCAAATATTTTGATAATATTCAGCAGAAAAGTTGATGTGAGAAAACAACAACAACAACAACAACATCATCATCATCAAAAGCTACTTTCAGGAACAGACAGGGTATCTGGCATCATTCCGCACAATCCTCCAGCCCTGTGAACAGTTTTTGTTTTTCTGCCCTCTCTGATGAGGAAACAGGCTCAGAGTGAAACAGGAGCCAGCCACAGTTATAGAGACCTGCATCTTCCCACCTCCAAGCCTCTTTACTAATGTGCTTGCTAGGAAATGGTACCAGCAAGCATCAACAAACATGCTGGCATCCATTCTTGGCTCCTAGCCACTTGTTGAGAAAAGGAGCAATAAGTCTTGGAAAATGGCTAGGACTGGGACAAAAGGTAAAAATAACTGGGGCTGGAGAGATGGCTCAGCCTTGAAAAGTGTGTATTCATGTGAGGAGGCTCACGCTGGTCCATAACTCCAGCTCCAGAGGCATCTAATGCCCTCTTCTGGACACTTAGGGCACTGCTCTCAATGTGTACATACTCCACACAGAGACACTCACATATACTTAATTGAAAATAAAATAAATCTTTATAAAAACATAGAGTATGCAGAGAAGAAACCTGAAAGATTTTACCATGTGGAAGTGTGTAATATTACTCTCACTAATAGCAAAATTAATATCAAAGGAAGCTTTCCTGTTGATGTATGTTGAGTGAACCACGACCTAGCTATGGGCTACAGATCAAAAGAGGACTCTCTTCAGTATGGTGGAGATAATACTTAGCAAAATGTTGAATTAGGTTCTGTTTCCTGCTGAATTTGAAACATAGATGTCAATGATTCACAGATAATTAAGGATTTGACAGGAATCAAGGGATGTTTGGGAGGCCCAGACTTAGTAAGAGGGCTAATCTTCTACCCCTCAGAGGTCATAGAAAATCAAAAATGAGAATCCTAGTGGTCAAACACCAAAAACTCATTCATAAAATGAGAAGATAAATACCGGCCAGGACTCTGCCCAAGTAATTCTGACACCCCTACCCCACATTCAAGCACATTGCACTACTCTGCCCAAATGCTGTTCTATTTTGAGTTAGGACACATCTCTACTGGAGCTAAGCCCACCCGAGTTCTTCTCCTATGACTCTTAGAATGTTTTCTTTGATGCATCCATCCACAGAAGTGTCAGGCAGAGCCCATGTTTTGCTTTGCCTCACTTGTAAGACAAAGCAGAGAGCAGAGCTGGCAGCCTTGGTCTTCCGTGCAGGAAGAGATGATTCATTTCCCCACCAGGATGGATGAGAGCTTCTAGGGGTCTGCTGATGGGGTGTGACTTGGGCCTTAGCTGTGCCTGCTCCTACTAGAATGACCCTTCTGGCTAGAGTTTAAGTTTCAGTTCAGTCAATCAGATAGTCGAATTGCTGAAGAGAAGGAGCATTCAAGACTAATGGTTGATGGGTCCTTCCTGTAGTTCCCAGTACCACTGGCACGGGGCTTCATTCTTAAATATGGCTTAGAGTAAGAATGTACAGAAGCGTCCCTTAAGCAAGGATCTCCGGGCCACTGTTCAAATTCAGGAGATGGGTAATGCTCATTTATTACATTTGTACCTTACAGGTTTTCATTTATTTATATGTGGTGCTCGTATTCACTCGTTACTCATTCATTTTGAACTAAGCATAGACTAGAAATGCAAATGCTAAAAGATTTGGAGAAGAAAAAGCAGCAGAAAAACATAGGAGGAGAGCTGTAAGTGGAAAAGACGATGTGGGCTATGAACCCTTTAGTCTCAGCCTTAGCTTCCAGAAGAATGTATGCCCCACACTCAAAGTCTTGAAGCTCAGCGAGGGTTCACTTCCTACAGAGGCTTCCTTGGCTGATTTCTGTGCTCCCAGGATGCTCTTTCACTTAGATTTCCCATCCCTGTTTGCCTTTGTCCAAGGCAGCTCAGCAGGTGTTCAGACGGCAAGGTCAGTGCAGCATGAGCTGAGGTTTCAAGCAGTGGGTGTTGAAAAACATCCACAGGAGTAGGAAACTGAGGCAGGGCTCCTTGGCCCTGAAGCCTCAGCTACCGCCTACACTCTCACTTTCCTTTGTGAGAAAGGATCCCTGCTTCCCACCAGTATAAGTCTATCTGATGTGGCTTCTGGCAAGTGCTGAGGTATAGGAATCCCGCTGTGACATCCCTGCCAAAGGGGAAAGTTGGTGAGAGCTAGCCTGCTAGGGAAAGGGGACACAGGTCCTGCTGGGGACCAAGGTCAAGGAGTAGGTAGGGGTGTTGTTTTGGAATGGTCTCACTGGACATGCAACTAGAAAGGCTGTTGGAATTGAAAGGGTAAGCAGAATAGGGCTGAACCCATTGCCTCTTCTGTAGGACTGCTTGTGCATCTCCGGAGGATAACAGGGAAAAACAAGAGTGTCTGTCATAGCCAACCATGTATTCCTAGGACCAAAGACCTTAAAACAGAGAGACGGGAAAACTGTTAGTGTTGTAGGTCACCGCTACAGGCTAGGGATGTCTCCTCCTTTCCCCTCCTGACCCCTATGGGCATCAGTGACATGAAACACTAGCTTAAACTGATAAATTGGAGTCATTGAGCCGAGGTTAAGAAAATACACGTGGGGGTTAGTTTCTTTGGTTTAACCAGTAACAGAAGATCGTGAGGTCATACTCAACCACCCGTCCTGATTTTCACCTGGCAACCACCTGGTCAGATATCATGCGCACAGTAGAGCTTTGTGTATTTGAAAAGTGAACCAGGATCTATTTCCTTCGTTCAAGAGCAGCAGATGAGGCGAGTTGTTTTGCAGTACCCACCCTCTGAGTTCTTCCGGGGCCATCAGCCTGGACCCCTCAGGGAGATGCCTCACATGCTGGGCAAGTAGGACACTCTTCTCTCTGAGGAGTCACACCCTCAACCCAGGATCCACAAATTTCCGATGGTTGGAATTTGTACCTGAGAGTGATTGTGCTGTACCAAGAAGACTTTTCAGGAGATGGACCCCACCGGGCCCCAGTCCCAGTTATGGACAATGATCTTATTATGATTCCTGTAAAATGTAATGGATTTCACTTAAAACAGAAACAATCCTCAGTGTATCCATTTTGACATACGTTAGCACGTATAAAAGCAAATCTCCTTGTGGTTGCCTTTCACTTCCTGAAGGTAAGTTATCTATTCCCTTCCATTCTTATTTTTAATGTATATTCGTTTATTTTTATGAACATGCATGTATATATGCCTGCATGGGCTTATGGGCAGCAGGTTCATGCTATACCTGAGGAGGCCAGTAGAGGGTGTTAGATACTCCTGAACTGGAGTTACAGGCAGGTGTTAGCTGCCGGATGTGGGTGCTGAGAACCAAACCCAAGTCCTCTACCACAGGGGAAAATGCTCTTAACTACTAAGCCATCTCTCCAGCACTAGCTACCGCCCCACCCCTGTGTCTTCCCCCATCTCTGCCTGCTCTTTCATTAAAAAAAAAAAAAAAATAAGTAAATAAATCATTGCTGTGGGGAGCTTAAAGTTTTCCTTTCTCTGGGAGACTCAAAATGTTCAGGACTTAGTAACCAGGCAAGGATAGCATGAGGGGGTGACAGAAAAGGGACAAGTTTGACCTGTGGGCAGGAGCTGGTACACCTGTGGAAGCTGAGGCTTTGGCATCCCCCTTTCCTGGGCAGCTAGTTGTTCATGAGGCAGCCATAGGCTCACATCATAGCCACAGGCACCCATTCTGTTAAGCTAATGAGTTACTGCTGAGCCAGGGTAATAAGAATGTCAGGTGTGAGCACAGGATTATTTTTTAAAGTCTTTTGGGAGGCAGATGTTCTCTTTCTTAACCTGTGTGATAAATAAGTGTGTTCATTCTGGCATAATTTAGCAAGCTGCTGAGCTTAGATCTCTCTGTGCACATCATAGGCCAACTAAAAGGCATAAAACTCAGAGCAGGAGGCTTTGGGGGCTTATATAAAATTCTCTCATTAGAATCTAACTTGAAATTTATGCTATGATTTCTTTGGTCAATTCTTTCTGAATTAAATGTTTTGTTTGGGGAGAATTACATGTTCACATGCACCTGTCAAGAGTAACGCACAGCAGTTTCACAATTCTTTACCTAGTTCCCCTGTTTGGAAATGCCTTGCAAAGCTTTAGAATATCTCTTGCAGGGTAGTGTGCTTCCATTACCACAGGAACCCTCTCGTGGCTCTTTTGTGGTCATACCATTTTCCTTTATTCCTTCTCTTTAATCCCATGTCACACCAATCCGTTCTTCATTTGCATAACCATCTTTTCAGCAATGGGTTACATAACACCCCCGATTCAGAATCAGCTTTCCCCTTCCACATCATTTTCTGGAAACACATCTATGCTGTTTCATGTATCAAGAGCCCAATTTATAATTACCGAATAGTATTTCACCCTGCGGGTTTACAACAGTGTGAATAACCAATCTAGTTTTTAACAGTTAAAACCACTTAAGAAAAAAAAAAAAAGTTAAAACCACTTGGTTTTAAAACGTTGGTATACAGGATTTTGTGTGTATATAAATTCTAATTTCTCAAAAAAAAAAATTCTAATTTCTCCAGAGTAAATGCCCAGGAACTCTTGCTAGATCATCCCCACATGTTGATATTTTAAAGGCCTGGACATCCTTGCTTGCTAGAGCAGACATGACATCTTTATATGTCTGCAGTCATGTGATGCAGCTGTTCTTGTTTTCTGAGCTTGAGAACAGCATTTGGCTATTTTCTATTTCACTACCCTGGACAGGGTGCAGACACCGGTCCTTGTGTGCAAGCCTGCACATAACCAACCACTGAGCATTTTTTACAAGGCTACTTAAGTCTCCACCCATTAGTGCTCTTACGTATGTTGTCTGTATGCTGGCCTCCCTGTTTGTCATCTTCTTTTAGCCTGACATTTTCCTGGCTTTGAGTATGATAAGTGTCTTTTGATTGAGACCTGGATGTTTGAGGCTTTATGTCACAAAACACTCTGGATCTGCTTACGCATCTTTAGCTGGCTCCCTGGAGCACTGTCGGGGAATGGTAAGGGATCTCACCTTAGCACCATGTAATAGAGATAAAAATTCTGAGTTCCCTACCCCATCTCTGCGGATAGATAGATGCTTTAGTTAGTGTTTTAACTGTCAACTCAACAGTCTGGAGCAGTGGTTCTCAGCCTTCCTCATGCTGTGATCCTTTAATATAGTTTTTCATGTTGTAGGGCCTCCCAACCATAAAATTATGTTGTTGCTATTTTATAACTGTAATTTTGCTACTGTTATGAATTGTATTGTAATATCTGTGTTTTCAATAGTCTTGGGTGATTGGTCTCTGTGAAAGAGTCATTCAGACCCCCCAAAGGAGTTACAACCACAGGTTAAGAACTGCTGGTCTAGGGTAACCTGAGAAGGTGGTCTTAGATAAGGGATAGCTCAGATTAGGTTGCTGTGGGGAACTGTCTTAATTGTTAATTGATGCAGAAAGACCCATACCACTGTGGCTAGCACCATTTCCTGGGCTGTATAAGAAAGCTAGGTAAGCATCCATGAGCCAGCAACAGTGTTTCTCCACTGTTGCTACTTCAAGCTTCTACTTCGGTTCCTCCCAGATCTGAGAGTGTAATAATAAACCCTTTCCTACCCTTGGTTGCTTTAGTCAGAATGTTTAAACCCAGCAACAGAAAGGAAACTCTAGGGTGTAGAGGGTTCAACTTGGCCTCACCGAGTTGAGAGAGACAGGAAGATGGTATCGCTTTCATGTTAATGCTAAGTGCTCACCAGGCCTTCTCTGAACTTGTGTGGGAGAGGAAAGGGGCTCTCTACTGCCAGGAGATAGAGGGCGTGGCTCCCCACGAGGATCTTGCTACAACCTGTTGGGAATAGAAGACTAGCTATGTGGCCAGCTGAGCTATTGGGGGTGTGGACACAGTGTTCTCTGTGTGGCTTGGATATACTAGACCAATCATACGGCACAACTCTGTGTAGGGAGGCTGCCCTTACCTGATGCTCTGGTGAGAGACAGCATATGTTTGTTGGGGTATTCGTCAACACCTGTTGGTATCTCTACAGTGGGGAGCTGTGCGTCAGAGAGAAAATTCTAGGAAATTACTACCATCGCTGTATTAGTTGGGGTTCCATAGAGTCACAGAACTCATGGAATGTCTCTATATATTAAGGGAATTTATTGTAATTATTTCCAAATAACTCAACAATGGGCAGCTGTGAGTGAGAAGTCCAAGAGTCTAGTAGTTGCTCAGTCCGTGAGGCTGGTTGTTTCAGCTGGGCTTCTGTATGCCTCGAGATCTAAATCAAAAGCACATGTCATCCCATGTGTCATCCCATGTGTCATCCCATGTGTCATCCCATGTATCAGAGATCTGGGTCAGGAGCCTGTGTCTTCCAACCTCAAGATCTGGACCACAGGTGTGCCCTCCATTTCTGGACTGTAGTTCATTCCAGATAGAGTCAAGTTAGCCACCAGAGAAACCATCCCAGTCACCCAGGAGTCCATAGGCCCTAGAGATCTGTTTCTCTCTTCATCCTTTCAAGTCCTCTCAGGTTTGTTTTACTAAAGTATCTAGGGTTTCCACTGCGGTTAAGGGAATAGGGAATCTGTCTTCTCAGAATGAGCATTGACAGTGACTTCTGCGCAAAGGATAGGATGGGATTTACTCAAGTGTGCTGGAACTGAGCCTCAAGCGTGCTAGAGCAGCATGCTCCCACTGAGCCATGGCTGTGGCCCAGTCAGAGTCCTTTCTAGAGAACTTTCTGAATTCCTCAGGCCCTAGATCAGTTGACTCTTGGAGTCCCATTTTACCTGAGCCATTTCTTGTCCCTTGGCCTCATGCTAAAGAGTCTTCCTTGATGCCTGTAGCTTTTGCTTCCCCATCTAAGCTCCAGGAATGGACCAGGCCACCAGCCCCTGCCCAGAGAATATTGAATCCAAGGATGAAAAACAGACACACACAGTTGTTCAATTTCAGCCTGCCTTATTGGCTCAATTGTAGGGCATTATTAATGTCTGAGGCTAGCATGTCCTCCCCAATACGTTTAGCTCAGCACCCTAAATCTGTCCTCAACTTTAGTTGCTCAGTTACCTTTAGCCTCAGCTCAACACCCCATCCCTCTCATCTGGAGAAGCAGCCTATACCCGATATTCCCGAGATTTCACATGGCTGGTCACCTTTTGTCCCTCTGAAACATGGCCAAAACTCTTTCCTTCCCTTATGTCTGCTAGCTTGTCTGCAGGGGTCTGGAAGTCCCGCCTATTCCTTCTGTCCAACAATTGGCCCATGGCATCTTTACTGATAGATCAAGAACCAATTGGGCAAGAGGACCTTACCGTCAAAACCACCCCTACCCTTGCTACACTCTTTGACCTTGGGACCTTTTTGCCTTTCATCTAATCTAGAGCATCACTCCCAGTCATAGCTGGCCTTCCCTCCAGTCATAGCTGGCCTTCCCTCCCAGTCATAGCTGGCCTTCCCTCCCAGTCATAGCTGGCCTTCCCTCCCAGTCATAGCTGGCCTGAGCGCCATACAGGCCAATTTCCAAACTGGGGAGATCCCTCTGGGAAGGGTAAAGAAAACAAAATGCATTGCATTTTCCATTTTTAAAAAATGTATTATTGGACTAGTGAGTAGGCTTAGTTGGTCAAAGTGCTTGCCACCAAGTCTGATAACCTGAGTTTAGTTCCTGAGGTCCCCATGATGGAAGGGGGAAAACAGACTTCCAAACTACCAAAAGTTGTTCTCTGACTTCCACATGCAAGGTACAGAATGTTTTAACACACACACACACACACACACACACACACACACACACACACACCACACACACACACACGCACACACTATAAATGTAAAACTATATTATTTATATATAACTATATATTAGGAATCAAAATGCACCCTTTATATATAGTGATGGTAGATGCTATATTCTGTTATCGTTAACAAAAACTAAAGTTTAAAGTTTGCAGTCATATACTGCTTCCCCTAAAATTGACTTTGTCTTTCTTTTTCGTCTACCTTAAACATTTTAATTAAAAATTAACGTGGAAAAATGGGGCTCATTTTGCAAGCACTGAAATATGGAAATTTCAGTATTCTTTGGTGAGTTTTCACAGAGGGCAAACACAGAGTTTAATCACGTTGGAGAAAGTGTCCATTGTTGGAGAAGTTTCTGGGAGCCACATTTCAGTCCCTCCCTTCCCTGTCCCCTGCAGTTCTGACTGTGTGTGTAACTCAGTTCTCCTGCTGCAGAACTTGGGAGAGCAGACAGACTGGCTCCCTCTGTGCAGTGTATGTCTGTGATGTGTTAGTCCATTCTTCTGTATCCACCCACCCCCCACCCCACCCCCACACACATACACTAGTATTTCTTTATGTAGACTTCTCTGGTCTCTCCCTGTCTCTTCTCCCTCCCCAGAGCTCTTTGGTCTAAGTCTCTGCTGTGTCATGGCCTCCAGCAACTGGTTTTCACCTCCAGGTGACCTCAGGCACAGTCACTGATACAGAGTCCCATTGTCCCAGAGAGGCAGCAGTCATGGATGCTAATAGGCATGCTATCCCGCCATGTTAATATTCATCTCTCTGACATCTGATCATTATGATAACCCTTTCAAGTGTTTACTACTCATTGACATGTCTTAATATTTTTGTGAAATATATGATTTTGTCCTATTAAAATCTGCATAATGCTATGTGGTAGGAATTTGCTAGATACTGTAAATATGACAAGTTTTAATTTTCCCATCCTATGGCCAAATCATTTTCTTAATATCCTTTGATAAGCATCAGGCTTTAAGTTTGGTATGTCACCAGTTTTTAATTCTTGACTAGTGCCCTTGTGGCTTTTCTGAAGGCTTTCTGCCTGACTGAGGAATGTAAAGGTATACCCTTATGCTTTCCTAAAAGCAAACGGCATTTGCTTTTACAACGCTGTCTACTTCCTATCTCAAATTAATTTCTGAGCATAGGATGAGGTTGAGGTAGAAGTGGGATAACTGTCATAAAATTAGGCAAGTATCTAATCATGACATGTTAATAAACTTGCCTTTTCCCATTCAAGTATTTTGCCTTCTCTGGGGAGAATTGACTGAACATAAGATTGGGAGGCTGTAGGGGATTTCATATTTAACTCCATTCATTGACTTGTCTATTATTTTTACTAATTTTATCTTGATTGTTATAATCAATCTTATATTGGATAATACAAATCTCCTATGTATTGTATCTATCCTTTTCAGAATAATTTTGGCTATCCTATTTTTTTAAATTTCTCTATACATTTTAGAATTGCCTGTATATTTCCAGCCTGCATTTACATTGACTCTACTCTCCATTTGGAAAGAGCTGACATTCTAACAGTCTGTCAAACATGAACATGGCATGTCACTCCATCCGGTCATTTCTCTCCAGCAGATCATTTTAGTTAGCAATAGAATTCTTGAGCATACCTCAATACATTAAGCCTTAATTTGCATGTTCTTAAAGGTATTGAATGGCACATTTTAATTGTAGATATTCCAGTTATGTGTTACAGATATATTGTAGACACAATTATTATTGTACATTGGCTTGTACACCTAAGTCTACTAAGTCCATATCCTACTGGACTTTAGAGTATGAATTTATCATTATTACCAAGAAGGTATGTGTCCTGGACTTTTGAGCTTCATGGATGTCTTAGTCAGGGTTTCTATTCCTGCACAAACATCATGACCAAGAAGCAAGTTGGGGAGGAAAGGGTTTATTTGGCTTACATTTCCATACTGCTTTT
>NC_034592.1:111298238-111319821 GCF_900095145.1 Mus pahari
TAAAAAAAAAAAAAAATAGGACAAAACAAAAATATTGTCCAACACATGAAACCCTATCTTAAAACCACATACACACACACAGGAGGAAGAGGAAGGTCTACAGAGTGAGTTCTAGCAAAGCCAGTACGAGTAGAGACTGAAACAAAAAAAAAAAAAAAAAAAAAAAAAAGATAAAGAATCTGGACAAAGCAAAACTGTATGAGGAAGCAGCGCTTCCTCAAAATGATGAAGTGGCTTTGTAGAGAAATGAGGTCCTTGGGGATAAACCAAAGCCCTTGATGCTTCAAACACGGGGTGAGCGACTGTCTAGAATGCAGATGGACAGAAATGTGGCCTTACCTATGGGAGAGACTCTAAAGGAAGAGCCGAAACATCGAGAACCAGGAAACCTGGAGCGCAGTAATGGTGTTGCTCCAGTACTTCCACTGTGTGGAATATTAAACTGGTGGGGTGGTGAGCACAGAGGTGACCTGAAGGGGCAGCAAATCTCACTGCATTTCAGCTAAGGGATTTAAGCTCACACAGTCTCTGTAAGAAGGTATCTCAGTCTCAGAAGCAGTCCCTGGAGACGCCGATTGAATGGCTATATTTAGTGCTTTATGTCATGCATTTGTGAGGTTTCTGTCCTTGAAGAAATTTTTGTGACTGAAAATCGCTCCCTCAGTTATGTGCTTATCAGACTAAACCATCAGTTGATTCAGATACCATATTCTCTGGTATTAAAAGGTGTGAAAGTGCCGTGCTGCAGCTCTGTGACAACCACCTAATTGAGTATTCTTTCTCGTTTTGTGTAAATGCCTTTGTCTGTTAGAAATGCTACCAAGCGCAGCCCTGTGGTTACTTTAATTCCATTGCTGATCCTTTCATATGGTTTCCTGTATTCTAAAGGGAAAGCCATGCGCACTTGACTTCTGTAGAAACTTTTCCTCTTATGAATCAGCAGCAGTTTGAATCAATGTCAGACGCTTTTATTAAGTGGTTAAATCGATGCCTCTTTGTCAGCACTCTTGTTTTAGGTAATGGTGATTTAGCATTCTCACTAAAGGAAATGCCAGCGCATAAAGAAATTATATTTATTGCTAACTAGAGAATCTGTGATAATAATCATGGAAGGGCTGGGCAAACATGAAATACTGGGTTCAAGCCTGTGGATTACGAATCATCACCACAACCACCAACACCATCATCATCACCAGCAGCAACGCCACCATTTTTTTTTTCATTCTCATGTGTGTGCAGCATGTGTGTGTATATAGATGTGTGTGTATGAGTGTTTTTATATTTGTAGGAGCACATATGTGTGTGCTCACTCATGTGTATGGACATGCGTGTAGAGGCCAGAGATTGATATCAAGAATTATCACCGGGCATGGTGGCACACGCCTTAATCCCAGCACTCGGGAGGCAGAGGCAGGCGGATTTCTGAGTCTGAGGCCAGCCTGGTCTACAAAGTGAGTTTCAGGACAGCCAGGGCTATACAGAGAAACCCTGTCTCGAAAAACCAAAAAAGAAAAAAAAAAAAAACAACAACAAGAATTATCTTTTTTTTTTTTTTAATTTGTTTGCTTTTTCATGTTGTTTTGTTTTGGAGACAGGGTTTCTCTGCATAGCCCTGGCTGTCCTAGAACTTGCTCTGTAGACCAGACTAGCCTCAAACTCACAAGATCCCCTGTCCCTGCTGCCCAAATGTTGGGATCAAAGGCATACACCACCATGACCTAGCCCAATATTTTTTAATCCAATCAAGTTGGTATTCAAAATTAGTCACGATACAAATCTTCCAGGGAGACAAATAGGTAGGGACTGAGTCAGAACAAGGCCTCTGGCTGTTTAGTGAAAAGACCAGTTATATGTCACAGCAGGAACAAAGATATTAACCACAAATAATACAGAAGCCAGACATGGTGGTGCACACATTTAATCCCAGCACTTAAGAGGCAGAGGTGGGCAGATGTTTGTTAGTTTGAGAACAGCCTGGTCTATTTAGTAAGTCCCAGGCTAGCCAGGGTGACAGAGTGTGACCCGGTATCAAAAATAAAACAAAAATAATATAGAAACTTCATTTCACTAATAGCTTGAATTGTGTCCCTATCACACTTCTGGATTAAACAACATTTTCTCATTTACTTGAAAATCCCCTTTCCTTTGAATGTATGTGCCTGGATGTAAGTGCGGACTGTGTGGAAGCCAGTGTCCATATAAATGTTTTCCTCAGTAGCTCTCTATCCCCCTCCCTTCTTCCTTCTCTCTCCCTCGTTCCCCCCCCCCTCTGGCCAACAAGCCCCAGGAACCTCCTCCTCCACTCCTCAGAGCTGGCTGGCATGGCAGCTGCAGACTCTACCTGTTTATCTGATGCGTCTTATTTGCTAGCATCGGTATGGGTCCTCTCTCGTGTGTGGCAAGCACTTGAGCAACTGAACCATCTCTCCAGCCTTGAAGATTCCCTTGCTTTTTAAAATGATTTATTTTCTTTTTTCATTTATGTGTGTATATGTCTCTGTGTCGGTGTATATCTGCACACATGGATCCTATGAATTTGAAGTTGCGGGCAGTTGGGGTGCTGAGAACTGAACCCAGGACCTCTGCAAGAGCGGCAAGCACTTTTAACTGCTGAGCCATCCCCAGCTCTGCTTCCTCTTCTGTTTTTTGTTTGTTTGGTTGGTTGGTTTTGGTTTTTTGTTTTGTTTTGTTTTTTTCCTCAATATCTAGGTTCATCAGAACCAATCAAGTTGGCTGAAAATAATGAGCAGGAAATTACTCACTACCAAACAGTCCTTTAGAGATGGATGTCAACTCCATTGGGTTCCTTTCAAAAATGGGGTACAATTGACATAGCAAATTTATTTGCTTTACATTTCTGGGCAGAAGCCATTAACAGTAATTAATTTCAGTTCTGTGAGGCTGAAGTTCTTTGGGTAATCTTATGTGTGATCATTCCTGGGGTTGCAGTCAAGTGGGCACAATAGTACTGGGTTGGGGGGAGGTGAGGTGACCCCCTGCTGCATCAGCAGTGGGTGCAGCCTGTTGGCCTAGGCTCCTTAGCATTTCTTCCTTAGGTTCCCATCCCCCAGCAGGTGATACTGGACAGCAAGCAGTATCAGCGTCACAGGAGAACAAGAGCAGGGTCCTCGGAGCCTCTTCAAGGCCTAGCCTGTGCAATTCACTTTCTTCACCTTCTACTTGCTAAATGAGCTACGTGTCCTCTCAAATACATGGGATGGATATAAAGAGCCTAGCACAGTGTCCAAGCAGGAAAGGAGTCGCTGGTTTGACTAGCTATTCATCTCTCTGTGTGTTTCAGCTTGGGTTTCCCCAAAAGCATCTGGAGCTGGAAACAGAGGCAAGATACACAGCAGCAGGCAAACCCTGCACAGAGAGCAAGCAGTGGTAAAACACACCTTACACAGAGAGCAAGCAGTGGTGGGGAAACACACCCTGCAAATTCCTACATGGCCAGGGCCTTGCTGAATGGAAGTAAGAAAGCTGAGGGGTGGGAAGCTTGCAGACTGCTGCCTCCAGGCCACCTCCTCTTCCTGACTGGATAAGGCAGTACTGGGAGAGTTATTAAACAGGAGAGAAGAAAGAATATATGCAAGCAGGTGGGCGTAAGAGTCAAAGAAGACAGGAAGCCCGCCCCTGGGTTACAGTCACATATCCACACTCAGGGCCTCCTGGTGCCCCATGCTTCTGCTTGCTTTCTGGTTTGTATTTGTTATCTCATATGTCTCTGTGCGTGATTGCTAGGCTGTATGTGACACACACACACACACACACACACACACACACACACACACACACACAGGCCAGAAGAGGATGACAGATCCCTGGGAACTGGTGTTACAGGTAGTTGTGAACCACCTGACCTGGGTGCTGGAACAACTTGGGTTCTCTGAAGGAGCAAGGGCTGGTAACCACTGCACCATCTATCCAGGCCACATTCAAGCTTTTTTTTTTTTTTTTTTTTAAAGCAGATTGTATCTTTGAAATTTATTTTTGCTTTATGTATATGAGTGTTTGCTTACATGTATGTATGTTGGGCTAGAAGAGGGAACTCCATCCCCTGGAACTGGAGTTAGGGACAGCTGTCAGCCACCATGTGGGTGTCAGTAACCGATCCCAGGTCCTCTACAAGAGTAGCAAGTATACCGTTGAGCCACATCTCCTGCTCCCTACCCAAACCGCTTTTTTTAGAGCCCCTGAAACTGCAGTAGCTTCCCGCTGTAAGAGGCCATGACTATCTGCAGTGTGCGGTGTGCATGTAAGCTTTTCAAGTCCATGGTCTCTGACGCAGGACAGTACCACAGTTTGCATACTGGGAGTAAAAGGAGGCTCAACATTATGCTCCTGATAGGAAAAGACTGATGGGCATGCTGCGTGGGAGCCCCGCCCCACCCCGCCCCTCCAGCTATGTTTTCTGAGTTCTGTTGAAGTAAGGATGGGAAAGCTGGAGGATGCTTCAGACTACGCCAGAGCCTGAGGTTTAGAAACTATCCTAGCAGTCAACGTTTGATTTCTGTAGCCAGTTCAATGCTCTTTTCTGACACCTGTGGTGAGGTCTCACTCCTGGAGAATGAGGAGCACAGAAATACTGTTCTTCACCAGCATTCTGTCTTTCCTTTTCTTAAAAAAAAAAAAAAAAAAAAACAACTCTTTCTTATAGCAAATAAAAATCACTTTCTGTAATTTCTACCTCTAACCTTTAAGTCTATATTTCACACCAGACAAACCAAACCCATGGTGTTCTTTCACAAGCCTTCTTTCAAAGTGAGTTTCCTCCATTGGCCTACATGACAAGAGTTGGCCTCTCTGCCTTAACGAAAGCCGAAGGGGACATTATCTTGAATAATTACATGAGCACACGTGGCAAGTTCAGGGGCTGGGTAGACCATCTCGTGGTTTTGAAATGTGTGGTAAAAAGCATCAAGAGTTGACAGATTAGCTGGGGATTTGTCAAGAGTATTAATTACAGACTTGGAAATCTTGGTTAGTGACAGTCTGTCTTGTCGCATCTTGCAAATGTGATCAAAGTCATTTCAGTACTTATTTGATGGTGCCTAACCACGGTGTGTGAAGAACGAAGCTTTGCATTGGAAATCAATGGGAAATGGGGTGCATTTTGAAGGAAGAGGGCCTTGAATTGCCCTCCCCTCCACACTTCCTCCTCTTCCTCTTTCTTTTGGGGAGTCCCCATTGTTCCTGAACACCTGAAATGTTTTGGGGAGGGCAGATGGGGGGTCTTAAAATATGGATAGCACACAAGGATAAAGTGGGGTCCATAAAAGTGGTTTTTAAAGTCACAAAAAGAAACTATGGCCGGGCTTGGTGGCGCACGCCTTTAATCCCAGCACTTGGGAGGCAGAGGCAGGCAGATTTCTGAATTCGAGGCCAGCCTGGTCTACCAAGTGAGTTCCAGGACAGCCAGGGCTACACAGAAAAACCCTGTCTCGAAAAACCAAAATAAATAAAGAAAGAAAGAAAGAAAGAAAGAAAAGAAAAGAAAAGAAAAGAAAAGAAAAGAAAACAAAACAAAACAAAACAAAACAAAACAAAACTATGAAGCCTGGAGGTTGTCATGATCAGTCACTCCAAGACTTGTGGAGCTTAATGAAGACATCAGATGTCAGAGTACAGTATGAAGTTGCTTAGGGGAAAGGAAAACAGGCCTCTGCCCTTGTTCAGATCTAGAAAAATCATCCTTTATTTCGGCTTCTTGTAGGGGTGGGTGGGACGGTGCTGGCGTCTAAATCATAGAAAATTAAATAGAAACATAGCCCCGTCCAGAGACCTCCCTCCCTTCTTCTGGGAAGTCTGTCCTGATGTACCTGCACTGTTTAGCAGAGTGGGTGGACCACTCGTCGATTCTACGCAGTTGGAGAGGCCGAAAAGTGACTAACGCCGAGCCTTGGTTTGTTTGGTGGTCCGCTGCAGTCTCTAGGACCCTCCTTATTGCCTTCCAGACTCTGTTGGCACCCTTCTGGTGAGACGAGGCAGATCTTTTCAATGGCTCATCTAGTCAGAAGTTCTTGTCAGTTGCCTCTGTGCACCAGAGGGTGGCACTCCAGAGGTGGAGAGGAAGGGCGGGAAGAAGGAAGGAGTGAAGAGGAGGCAGCATTAATTCTCAGAGCTAGGTCTCTAGTTATCGAAGTAGCTTAGCAAAGAGCCGCTACCCTCAGTCCCTTACTGGGGGTTGGGGGGCAAAAACCCTCTAGGTTTCGACCGGACCTGGGGGTCAGAGACTTAAGAGATTTTAAAGAAGTCACAGCTTGTTTAGAAACAATAACTTTCTGTGTTGTGGGGAACCCAAATTTTTGCACTTCTGAGGGGCAGACGGCAAGTCCTCCGTGAGCGCGCCCACACCTGACCTGACACTCTGTGTCATGTTTTGCAGTTGCTGAATTTGTGCGAGTCCGTGAAGGATGACGCCCTGAAGGTGATCTCTGCCTTCAACATTCCACACACCAGCATCCGTGCACCAATAACAGGAATCCCCAACCCCCGGGCTGCGGAGGCCGCCTACCCGGCGCCCACGCAGCCGCTCGTGCGGGATGGGGTGCGCTCTCGACTGGCCAAGCTGTGAGCCAGGCGAGAAATTTAGTGTCCCATCTTCCAAGTATTTGGCCAGAGGTGGAGCAGAGGCCAAAGTGGCAGGTGCAGGGCAGCCACCTTGGGGATTTGGGTCTGGCAGAGGAGGTCCGGCTAAGGCTGACGAGGAGCAAAGCAAGTTGTCCGGGAGAGGGAGCCCTAGATGGATGCCCCAGTAGCACAGTGACTTATCCTGGTCTGTAACCTCGCCTGGCCTTTGCCTTGACTTCCCCCAGCCATGGCCCTGGATCCCCAGACAATCGTCTCGCCTACCGCATGGTGCCACCAAAGATCTCTACTGTCAGTGGTGACTCAGATTCCCAGAGACTTCGAAAAACTCTGGCGCTGGGTTAAAAAAAAAAAAATCAAAACATAAAAATCAAACACCCTTAGGCAAAAGGGGAGGAAAGCTCCACCCTCTCCAAGCTCGGGCAAAAGTTCAGCGAGGTATGATTAGTGAATCAGTCTTGCTCCAGTTTTGCGAGGAAAGGCGCTGGCGAGAGCAGAGAGCTTGAGCCTGGAGTCGCCCTAGTCTCACCAGATAGGCGACCAAGCGCGACAAACGCTCCTCCGCGCTAAACTGTTACCCACCCTCCAGAAAAGCATAGATGTGCAAAGATTAATAAATGATAGAAAGATGCTCCCGCGGCTTGGAGAGGTAGGGATGGCTGGCCTGGGGAATAATTGGAATAAAGTGATTTTGGAATTTGGAGAGATTACACAGGCGGAAATGAATTTCTCATTTGCGTTCTGACTTGGCGTTGCCCAGTTTCGTTCTCATCTTTAGCCATCGACTCGCTTCCCTCCCTCCACATCCGTCGGCAGCCTCAAGAAGGCACGGGTGACCCACTGGCCCTTCCCACGCTGCTCTTCTCTGCTGTCAAATACGGTCCCAGGAGTTCTCCCGACACAGCCGTAGAAAGCTGAATGGGCCCAAAGGCTCGCGGCTACCTGACTTGAGGCACTTGGTGGAAGCTCCCGACTGCCTTGTTCCCTGGTGATGCCAGAGCCTCCGCCTCCAGGCCCGCTTCCTAATTAAGCCCTAAATAAGAGTACATAGGCCAACCCGTTGCTTTCCCCAGTGCCTGTATATTTTCTTTTAGCGTGTCCAGGGTTGCAAAATCGGAAGACTCCAGAGCAGCCTGTTCCTACAAAGAAACACCGGCGCTTCCGCACCCCCACCTCCCACCCCTGTATGGTTCTTTTCTAGTCCAAGTATGAGGCGCCTTGCTCCACGCTGAAGGCGCAAAATAGGCAGACTTGTTACTGGCTTTTGAATCCCGGAGTAGCAGCAGCAGATTGGGCTGCATGGGTGGGGATGCCAAGTGGCCAAGGCACAGTACTGGTTCACAGACCTTGGTCAGACAGACCTGGATTAGCGGTGTACTTGGCTTCATCCACGCCCCTGCCCTGTGCGCTCTTGTAGCGATCACCCCTGACTTCCAGCAAGGGCAAGGCTTTGCCTTGAACACCCCAGCTTCCCTGGGAACCAATGGCTTCTTTGATCTCGCTCAGGATTCACCTGAGATGCTAGACTTTAGCATGGAGCTGTGCTGTGTCACCGTGACGTTAGATCCGCTTACAAACACCAAAATGACCAAGATGGCCCAACTTTGGGACGGCAGGTCGCGACACTTGTTCTGCGAGAAAAGGCTACGTCCTACTCACTGCCAGCCTGGATGCAGGTTGGGTAGCCCTTAAATAGAGTTTCCTTAATCTTCTCGTGAGGGGTGTGGGACGTTCCATTTCCAGAGCAGTTTCTCTGGGCCGCCGCTATGAGAGAAGGGGCTGGGGGTGGGGGGTGGGGATGCACATGGCACCATTGACTTCCAGACTTCTGTTGGGATCACAAAGGCCTCAGGAGGATCAAGGGATTTTTTTCGACCCCCTTATGGTTTTCCCAGCTCGGCCTGAACTCCGTTGCTCCATGGTCGCCCTCTTCAGCGGACCGATGGATAGACAGTTCCTGGCGGTGCACTGTGAGCCCAAAACATTTCCAGGCTCCCAACAGTGCTCAACCGTCTTTCCTTGGTAGCCTTTCCTTGTAGTTATTCTTTTCCAGCTAACTTTCTCATTCCCCTATTTTATCTGCTTGTCATGCCCGCCCACCGCTCCCTGAAGCTTCCCGCTTCCCTTGTCTCTCAACTGTCCTTCTCACCACCACCTCTGCCTCTTAAGTAACTGGGCACTAGGGAAACAAACATATAAAACACAACAACAACAACAACAACAACAACAGCAGCAGCATACACACACACACACACAAACACAACACCAAGGAGAGCCTAAAAGAGGACAGAAGGCAGAAGGCGGCGGCGATGAAGAGTCTCGCTTGAGGTGCAGACGAAGAGGGGTGAGCATCTGGCTGATCTGAGTCCCCCGGAGGTCAGGAATTCTAGGAAAGGACAAAGGTCAGTGCCCATCCTTGCACCAATCTAATCCTCATGGTTTGGGACTGAGAAGCTCTGCAAAGCAAGGGCGAAGGAGCGCCTTCTGAGGCTTCCCACTGGCGCCCGCGGCCGGGCTGGACACAGAGCAGTGTACGCTGAGCGCCCCCTAAGTTCCGCTCTGCGAGGTGGCGGCCACGGGCGGACGGGGAGGGGCGGGTACATTCTGAGTGGAGGATGGGCGTGCATGCAGCTGCCCGCAGGCCAAGACACTAGGGTAAACACGCCAGGGTGGGCGGCGCACGCAAACTGCAGGACAGCCGACGGGGCCACCCTCCCCACTACCTGTCGCAGCCTGCACGCGCCAGCGGCCTGGGGGCCGTGGGGGTGGGGCTTACCTTCCGGCTTTTCGCGGGGCGGATTAATGGGGCGGAGCCCGCTGTGATTGGGCGCGGGAGCCGGGGCTCTGCAACAGCAGAGTCTAAAGAGCAGGCTGCTTTCACTTCGCTCCCCGCAGGCACTGGGTCACCAGCTGGTTGGAGCTCTGCGGTCCTTGCTGTCGTCGCCGTCGCCGGATTCCTGCAGCCGCTCTGCGAGCTGTGTTCCACTTGGATTCACACCACCTCCGCTGCTCCCGCCGCCACCACCTCGGCGCCCTTTCCCTGGCCCTCGTCCACCCAATGTCTGACTCTGATTCTCGGACTGAGAAACGCAAGGTAAACACTCCGTGACTCCCGGGGCGCAGGCTGGGGATGGATAAAAGACAGGCGCCGCAGCTACCTCTGCGGCTTCATCTGCCTCTGCTGTCGCACGTGCGGGTGGAGGCGCTGGTTTGCCCCGCGTGGCGCGCGGCTGCAGGAGGCGAACGCTGGGAGTCGGGTCGAGGTCGCTGCGTGCCAAGGCACTTCTGGGGAAGGGTTGTGGGCACTGAAGCTGCGGGCACTTAGCCGAAGACTGGGTTGGGACGCAATGCTGCAGGAGGGGCCGCTGACGCATCTCTCGCGGACAGGGAGGGCGAGTGGTCTCGGCTTGGAGCCGAGGTCCCGCTTCTTGGTGCGGGTAGTGCGTCCAGCCGGGAAGCGTCGCCGCGACCCAGGCGGCCCGGGAGAAGTAGCCGCGCGGTAGCGGCGGGCGGGTAGACTTAACTCTTAGCTGGCGCGGGTTCATTGCGGAGGTTTGAGTATTAAAATCACAGGCGCCCAGACTTTGCTTGTACCCATTCAAGCCAGTTTGGCCATAGTGGCCAATTTCACCTTTCCGGATGTCCCTGGCGGCCCGGTTCTTTTTGCGAGCGTCCTGTGGATATTGAGGAACACCTTATCTACAGGAGACAAGAAACCCCGTAAACCCCCGGGACCACATAGGCTACGTGTATTCCAAGCCCCAGCCAGCCGACTATTCCTTCTAGCCCGATTGCCCCGGGACCCAGTCGCGTAGGCTGGCGGACCCCTGAACTCGCAAGCCTATTGCCCCCGGGTCAGGCACTGCTTGCGGAAGGCTAACTGAACAGTGAGGGCAGAGGTCTGGATGTGCATGCCTGAGACCCGAGATGGTCGTTCATATTTGGTTCGTGTCGGTAGTACTCGGTAGCACATGGGGGCACAGCAGGTGAAGTTGCTGAGAAGTTCTTCAGGGGACTGCGGAGGCATTAGGGCCTTTGCCCGGAGTATCTTGGAGTGCGATCGTGGCCCCGCGGATCTCCGAGGGGTGCGTGTCTCGCTTTGTCTCTAATGTCCTGCTGCCCTGGCGGCGGGAATTCCCGCAAAGCGCGCGCCGTCCGGGCCTGGCCCAGGGGTGGGGCGGGGCGCAAAGTGAAGCTGCCCGGCCCCCTAAGTTCCAGCCGGAGCTGCGGTGGCCCGCACAGCCCGAGCGGCGCTGGGCGGCGAGTTTGTCAACAATCGCCTTGCCTTCGGCTGCCTGACCCGTAGGCGCCGCCCCCGCCGCCTCTGCCCATTGGTTACGATAGGGAGCGACTGCGCGCGGGCCAATGGGGAGCACTGGCAGCCGGCGCCAGGGGCGCAGGGCTGGCGGTGCCCGCGCCGCAGCGGGAGCTGCGCGCGAGGGGCGGAGCGGGAGGAGGCGGAGGATGATCCCGGCGGCGGCCGGTGCAGCGCGGGCCAGAGGCGCGGCGCGCGAAACCTTGGGCTCCCCGGCGGAGCGTGGCGGAGGGCGGACGGGCAGGCGCGGGGCCCTGGAGCCCAGGACCCGGCTTTGTTTCCCTTGCCTCCTCGGTGGCGACGTGCAGGGATCGTTCGATCGGCGCAACTCGCCGCACTCGGAAGGGAAGGGGCGGACGTGAGTCTCGGCGTGGTGGCCCGGGGAGGGAAAGAGTCAGCCTTGCGCCGGGTATTGCCAAGAGCGCGCAGCTAGGTGTGGAACTTTCAAAGGGATGTCTTTTAAGGCCCCCATTTGGAAGTGTGCACATTCCAGCAAGGTTGCACCCGAGAGAAGTGGTTTTTAGTGTTTGGGGTGGCGCGCAGGGCAGGCAGCAGGAGGGACCTTGCGGCCGAGGGCGCTCGACCCGGGCGGAGCTGCGCTCAGAGTTACAAACTCTATTGTGACGCACTTACTACGACTGACGGCCGCTGCCAAACCTTCTCCAGACTTGCTGCCCTCAGCATTTTCGGCAAACAATGGGGCCGGAGCAGGGAAGGCGGCCAGCCGCCTGCAATCTCTGCATCTGCGCCCGCTCCTGTGCTTCAGCGCTGCATCTGAGCCCGGGAAATGAGAGCCCGCTGGGATTTTCAGACTTGATTCAAGTTTGTCCTGAAGGAAAAGCACGAAATATAGACGTCCCACGAGCTGCTTCTCCTAAAACTTCTGAACTTGTGTGTGCGTGAGTGCACCGACTGACTCCACAAGCTGTGGCGCTGATACTTTGTTTTGTTTGGTAGTCTGATTTAGTTCCACTCTGCGTCAAAATAAACACACCTTCATTATTTTGGGTGCCCTTTTGGTCTTACTTGGAAGATAGTCAGAAAAGTAAACAACATAACAAAGAATCTGAGGTTGACTCTAGAATTCTTAACGAGTGGATGAAATGGTTTTAAAACTTAATTTGCTGAAGATAATCGTTTTTGTTGACCCCCCTCCTGTTTCCTTGCAGAAAAAAAGACCAAATGGCCAAGCAACCTTCTGATGTAAGTTCTGAGTGTGACAGAGAAGGTGGACAATTGCAGCCTGCTGAGAGGCCTCCCCAGCTCAGGCCTGGGGCCCCTACCTCCCTACAGACAGAACCGCAAGGTAATCCCGACGGCGAAGGGGACCGCTGCCCCCACGGCAGCCCTCAGGGCCCGCTGGCCCCACCGGCCAGCCCTGGCCCTTTTGCTACCAGATCCCCACTTTTCATCTTTGTGAGAAGATCTTCTCTGCTGTCCCGGTCCTCCAGTGGGTATTTCTCTTTTGACACAGACAGGAGCCCGGCACCCATGAGTTGTGACAAGTCAACACAAACCCCAAGTCCTCCTTGCCAGGCCTTCAACCACTATCTCAGTGCAATGGGTAAGCCATAGCTGGGTAAGAGGCAGTTTGTGTGTGCTTGTTTGAATATCGGTTTCAAGGCTGTGGGGAGCATTTAAAGCCTCATAGAATCGGTCAAGTGATTCATTCTATATTTTGATGGAAACAAGATGTGTAGAGATTTCAACAAATTTTTTTTAACTTGTAAAGTTTGTGTCGTGAATTTATGGATGTACAAACATCAACTTACTGAGCTGCGAAGTTTGAATCTGTGGCCTTCTAGCCAAAGTTTATTGGTACAGTTGGTTTTAACCACTAAGCTTAGATGTTAATGTCATTGTGTTGGAAAGGAACACTCTCAGATTTATAAAATAGTTTAATAACCACCAGGCATGTAAAAGGAAGTGATGAACAACTTGGTCATTTCTGAAGACAGCCTCTGCAAAGATGAAGTGTATATCAGCAGAGCCAACATAGAACCCTGAAGATGAATTTATGCCCCAATTCTCCTTTAAGCTCATTTTTGCTTCAAGGGATTGAATTTAGTATGGATAGATGAGATTAGATTGTAGATTTTTATTTCAGGGGCTAAAGTCAGTTGTAGAATTTTCTAAAAACTATATTCTTAATTTTGAGATTTCATACATAAAATTTGCTCAGACTCATCCACTTCTCCAACTTCTCCCCTTAACGCCTCCCAGATCAGTTGGAGAATCTTAACCAAGTGGCAGAAAATATCCACGTGATGCCTGGTACAACTAACAAGGAAACAGCTGGTGGGGACAGTGGCATTTTGGAGAGTGTTTACCCCATCAGCATTAAAGTTGCCCCTGATTATGTCCAGCGGGACATGAGTTCTTGGAGTACAAGTGTTTCCATATCACATCATAACCAGGCAAGCAGATTTTGAAGTCAAATATCCCAATCTTTAAACGTTAACAACTACTTTAGATCCTATAGTCACTGTTAAAAGGCAGATTGAGATTTGACTCTTAAGACCTCTTAGCTTGTGCCTTGGGCTATGCACATTTCTGGTACACCCCTCAAGAAAGGATGGCTCTGCATGTTGCTTCTCCACCAAAAGAAAAGCCATTTATTTTGATCCTTATCATCCACAATCATGTTTGGTATGTGTCGGGCCAGTCAGACTTGTAGATGACATTAGGAACTTGACCATGGTGTCAAGAACATGTCCTATATGAACCACTCTGGGGACTGTTAAGCCCTCCTAACAGAAAGGAGCAGGAAGTCTTGTATCTACTACTACTTTAACTATTGCTTTTAGAAGTACTTCTGAACAGGCCCTTGCTACTGTTCTAGCGTGCAATACACCCAGTCTATGGGCATGTGCTGAGTTAACAAAGCTCCCTGGTATAAGTGCTTAAAAACCTGTGCATTTTAAGAACCCTCTGGAAGTTAGTAGAGTCTTAATACTTTGAGCTTAGGTAATGGTCTCTGCATGTGGAATAATCTGGGGAAATATTTTCTCCTTTCCTGTTAACTAGGAGTAGTGGATGAGTTAGAGCATTTTCTGATATGAAGATAGTCACAATTGTTTTGTTTGGGGTCCCATACTATTTAGGAAGCTAATTACAGTGTCATTCATCATAATTTGAGATGACTGATACAGAGCTTTAAAGATCACAGTCTAAATTCTTAGGCAGAGTTAATGGTCATAGCTGTGAAGTGTTAACTAGATTGCACTTCCAGTAGATTGGGATGATGCTAGCTTAATGCATGAGTTTAAACAAGTGACTGGGGTTTGTGTAAAGTTAATGCACCAAAGTAGGTTTTTACCAGTAAGTTCTTGAGAGATTTGTTTGGGGAGAGGGTGTATTGGGATGGGATGGGATGGGGCAGAAATTACTGACAGAATAAGAGGACTTAGCCAGATGTGAGGTTATTAAATTAGATACACTCCGAGTTTTTGTCCACCACTGCTGCTTTTGTGACCACCCTCACAATCTTACTTGTGCCTGTAGACTACTTAGGCTCAGCTAAAACGTGATCTCTTTATCTTTTGGACTTGTTTAATATTTTTTACTCAACCATTAAGATCTTCAATGCTGCTTTTGATAAGTTATTGCAAAATACATTTTTCACAAAGGAGCCTTTATGATTGGTATGAACCACTGGTCGCACAGAGGTCCAGCTTAGCCAAGGGCTCTTCTCCGCTGGCAACTTGAGAGGTAGGAGACAAAGTGTGCCTTAAAAGCCATGTCCCCCTCTCCACTGATGTGTTGAGATTGGACCTAAAGCTTTCCCCATTAGGCAACCTCTCCTACAGGGTAGAGCCCCAGGTCCTTGTATCTTTACTGTAGTGAAAAAGGAAGGGTCTCATTGGAGATACCTGGCAAGCAGATACCGTATTAGGGATACCGGCACAGTTTCCTCCTCATCCCACTGTTTTGAAAACATCTTACAAGAACATTTTGTTGACTGTTTGGAAGTCAGTATGTGAAACTCATTTACTCGGTATCAGCCTCCATATACTCTGGGAGGATTGACTTGCCAAGCCATTTCTTGGTGAACGGCTGATAATCTTAATAAAAAAGAACCTTTCCCACAGCCACCGACTGCCTTTTCTAGTGTGTTTATGCCACATATGTTTCTCGAACCGGTTGATCTTTGCACACACTCTCCATGTGAAGCATAGCCAGTGTGAACTTGGGAATGCAAAGCAGTTGAGTACTGATTGTCAGCAGGGCCTCTGGGGTGCTTGTGAGTGTCTTCAGCTTTGGACTGGCCTAGCAGAGTTCCATCAGCGTCCTATGCCATTGGCCTCTGCTTTGGAGCGAGAGCTTCCTGTGAAAGACGGGACATCTTGCAGATGCCATCGTGGCTAACACAAGACACCTGGATGCTGGAACCTGCGGAGCTCTGTCTGAGCCTGTCCATGGGGTTGTGTTTTGTTCTTACAGTGTTGGGAATGGAACTCAGATCCCACATAAAGCACATATCTATTCCCAGCATATCTGTGGTGACAGGGGAGGTGTGCCCCTATTATAGACAGACACAAGAACATGGATACATATTTACATGAGTAGGTGAAGTCATTTCTTGGGCCATCTCCATAGACCTTCAGGTCATCTGCACATAGTGGGCGGCTCATTTTTTTTTTTTTTTCTTGCCTTTTTTGCACTGACTAGAGCCTTGTGGTCTTGTTTGATAGAAGTGATAAAGGTCATCTGAAGGATTGTCAGTTCTCTGTCTAGAGAGTAAAATCATTAACTAGATTACTTATAGGTGTTTGGGGATACTTGTTTATTTATCTTGATTAATTTTTGCTTAGAATCTTTATTAAGTTTAGGAAATTTTAACCAAACCCCTAAGTTCCTGAGAATTTTCAGAGTTAGGCTTTAATGAAATGTTTGTACCATGATTCTGTTAGCCTGTTGGCATGGTGTGGTACAGTGTTCAAACATTGTTAAGTGCTCTTATATGCCTGAGATAAATTCTACTTGGGCAAAGCATCATTTGTGTACAATAATGGATTGAATATTTTATTATTTTTAAACCTTGAAAGGTGTTTGCTAGTGCTGTTTGCTTTCTATATCAAGGCCTGAATGAGTTGAGAAATATTCCCTCTCTTGTATATCCAGAAGGAACTATGAAGAAGCAGTCTTAAGTTTTAAGGTTTTTTGTTTTTTGGTTTTTTTTTTTTTTTTTTTTTTTTTTCTGAGACAAGGCCTCATGTAGCCCAGGGTAACTTTGAACTTACTGTGTAGCCAAAGGTGTGCTTGGTGCTTGATCTTCTGACCCTACTGCCTCCACCTCCCAGATGCTGAGATTACAGATGTGTGCCACTGTGCTTCTGCCAGAGACCTGACACTCAGCCCACAGTGTCTCTCGGTGACACGAGAGCACCCTTGGTCTCTCCGGTCGGTTTCTGTGTTCAGTCATCCTTTCCCTGAGCCCCTTGGTGAGAACAGACAGTTGCTGGTGAATTCTCTCCTTCTGCCTATTGGGGCTTCCCAGATAGAGGCTTCTGAGCAACCTGCCTGGGCTCTGGAGGTAGTGAGAAGATGAGGAAACTGCCCCAGTGTCTGCGGAGAACCCCGAAGCCCTCGCCTTTCCTCCTTTCCATTTTCCTGTGCTTTGCAGTGTTAGCTATGCTCTCTGATGTTCAAGGAGGAGGGCCTGGCAGTAGAGCTGCTCCTCCCTCGGGGAACAGGTCTCTCTGTATCTTTCACCTAAGTCTTGTTTGCCATTTGTGGGCTTTCTTACGCTGTTTAGATGTCGTGACAATTCCAGGCTGCCTGGCTCAATGGTGGCTCACAACTGAGAATCTTAAGATCAGGTAGATCTGGTGTCTGAAAAGCCACTTGTCCTAACAGCAACATCCCCAGGGTGTCATCCCTGGGGGAAAGGTTATGATGTCTCTTAAGGCACTTAGCACTCCCGGGGGACCCCATATTTTAATACTGATCATTTACTGGCTATGGAACATCAATTTAGACTAAGGTTAACTCTATTGGCTACAGAGCTCAGGATTTTAGAAATCACTTCTCTTGCTTGTGTTTTGCTATTGTCTGCATGGGATAACTTAAAAAGAGATTTAACAGCTGAGAGTGTTGGTGCACGCCTTTAATACCAGGAGGCAGAGGCAGGTGGATCTCTGATACAGAGGGAGTTCTTGGACAGCCAGGACTGTATACACAGAAATCCTATTTCAAAAAAAAGAAAAAAGAGATTAGAAATTTAGTTGCAATCCTCTTAACCACACTGCCTGTCACTCCTCTCACTTGCCCTGTGTGACTTAGTGGCATACTCTCAGGCTGTTCTCTGTTGTTTCCTGTAGGTGTGGATAACCCAGTCTAATTTCAAAATAGATAATGCTCCTTGGGGGCATTTATTTAAAAGAATCCCAAGTCTTAAAGTTGTGTGTGATTGGATTCTAAGATAGAAGAGATGCACTGGAGAAACATTGGTTTAAGTTTGTGTGCAGGTTGCTTGTGGCTTGTAGAGGCAGATTGCAGGGTATCTGTGTGCTTACAGCTGGTGCTGTGCACACACACACACACACACACACACACCCAGAGAGAGAGAGAGAGAGAGAGAGAGAGAGAGAGAGAGAGAGAGAGAGAAGAGAGAATAAGACAGCCTGGGAGACATGCCCTGACTTGTTCTTTTAAAAGATGACAGACTTGTTAATAGCAAGTTTGGTTCTAAAGTTCTTAGGACTAAAAGGAAGAAGAAACTGTGCTTAACTATAAGTAGTACAGATACAGATGTGTGACTTTTTACTACTGAAGGAAATAAATTTTTTTTAAAAATTGCCTGAACAAATATAATAGTGTCTACTGCACATCTGGCTCTGTAACCTTTGTTTCTGGCATTTGCAGCAGCCTGTCACTGGGTATGCATGTCTCCCTTGTGTGTTACACTGTTGCTGCTGGTGAAGCAACACCTCGCCCCAGCCTGTATTAGAGGTCTTCCAGGGACACTGTTCCCCCCCAGCCCCACATCGACTCCTTTGAGGGCTGCCTGTATGTGTAGACTGTCTGAATGGAACATCTCCAGCCCATGGAACGCTGTCAGCTGCCTGCCTTGGTCACCTCTCTCTGCAGCCTTGTAAAACCACTCAGAGCAAGTCTGGGCGGAATCTCCGACTGCTCCTCTGCTGACCCAAGGACCACGGTGCGACTGGGCAAGTCTATTTGAGCTCCAGTTTTCTCTTCCATCCAGCGAGGGCCTGCATTCTCTACATGCTGTGGGAGTTTAAGAATAACCCAGCAGACAGGAGTCACCTAGTAAGGAACTCAGCACTTCTGATTGCCTCCCACGAAGTGTCCAGGTGATCATGGGCATGTCTGATGTGCAGTGTTCTCTACTGACCAACATCTGTGGAAAAGACCAGCCCTTCCGGAACCCACTCACGGGGAACCGTGTGGTCGTGGGAATGTCACGGTGTGTAATTCAGAAGCCCTCGGGTTCCAGAGTAAACAAGCAAAAAGGGAAAATATTTTCTAGAAACTCGCTTGAATAGGGTGGGAAGGGAAGTGTGAACCTGCTGCAGGTCTGCTGACGGACCTGAACATCACCCCGAGGGGAACCTTGGCTTCTTCGGCAAATCTTTGGACCGTGGAGGGACATCTGGAAACCCTACCCACACAGGCTCTGCCTGCCTTGGGGCTGAGTCTAGGCCACCTGCTGGAGACGGACCATTTGTGGCAGAAATTTGACTAGAGTTCAGAAATGTGTATTTTGAAAAGAACGGTCTCAAGACAAGCAGAGGAGCACTCTCCCCTGCCAGTCAGTGTTCTGGAACAGCTTTTCAAAGCAAGGGGTGTGCTTTTGAATCACTGGAAGGCCCACTATCTGAACAGTCAAGACTTTAAAAACTGCCTCCCCCTGTACCTTGCAAGGTGATGAGCTATCCTTAGCTTCGCGTTGCTATAGAAAGTTTCAAGCCCTTCCGGACGAGGCTTTCCCGTGCTGGGCAAACCCAGGATTCATAGCATAAAACAGCATCTACTTAATGGCAAGCCGGACCTGGGTCTCTAAGAGGCCAGGCCTCTTTGGTCTCCAAGTGATACTTAGGCTAAGTCTTTAAGTCCCTGGTGTCTGTGGGAAGCCCTGACTTCACTTTGCTTTCTCTAACTCTGACTTTTGTCCAAACCAGAGCCCCTTGTTCGTTAGGAGAGCTGTGGCCTGTCCCCAGATTGATGTTGGTGATGAAGGGATTCGGGCTCCTCCTGTTGTTGCCCTGGCTCGTTGCCAATGGGACAAGAGAAGGCGGCACTGGTGACGCGGCTCCCCTTAGAACCCATGTCCTTCTGGCTCGTGTGTGTGTGTGTGTGTGTGTGTGTGTGTGTGTGTGTGTGTGTGTGTGTGATTGGGGCTCACAGTTGATGCCACAGCCAGGTAGAGGCACAGTTCCTGTGTGGGGGCATGAAGTGTCTGTTTTGTTTTCTGCCTTTCCTTAATGTAAAAGCTAGGGAGTGCGTTGTCTAATGACGAAACCTTGCCTTGCGGTCATTGGTGCTGCTGCCTGGCCTGTCTGCACAGTACAGTTTACTTGGCATGCTTGGGCTTAGCTCTGCATCTTTGGGAATGAAAGAGGGTTTGAAGCTGAAACTGAAAAATAATAAAAACCATTTCAGCTCAGGATGAGTGTACATGGTAAGTTGAAACAGGTTGAACACTTAACAGTTTTCAGCTGTCAGCCTGTCTTAGGTCCCCACCCCTCGTCTCTTAGAATAGATTATACTTTCAGGTATGGGGTGTAGTTTCCCATGCTTATTCTTAAAAGATCTAAATATAAGAAATTTAGGAATAAATGAGAAATTTGAGAGTTTTTAAAGATTTTTTTTTTTTTTTTTGTAATTTGTGTGTGTGTGCGTGAAGAGAGCATTGGATCCCCAGAAATGGCAGGTACAGACAGCTATGAGCTGCCTGATGGGGGTGCTGGGAACTCAACCTAGGCCCTCTGTAAATAAGAGCAGCAAGTGTTCTTGCTGACCTTGGGAATGCATGTACGTGACAGAATGCAGGCTATACAGGCCGTGTTAAATGTTACTTTTCTATAGCATAACTGTGCTAGAGAAAACGCAAGGGAGTTTCTTGGGGCTCAGTGGGATAACACTTGTCATCACGTCCAAGGCCCTGGATTTGATCCCCAGCCCCACAAATAGTGGGTTCGTTTCTTGTTGATTTCTTTTGGATCCTTGAGAAATTTCTTAGCACAAAATAGTGACGATGAGGTTAGGAGGAATATGATGTTAGGGTATATGAGAATACAAACCTTGGTTTCACTTAAACTAGTGTGTAGATTCTGAACCAGTCGAAGCAGCTCAGTGACTTAAAGGAAAAGATGGACTGTTCAGGAAGAGCCCGAGCTGTCCTGCATGATGTGCCCCGTGGCAGCCACCTCACACTTGCACCTCGGCTTTAGCTCTGTGGCTTCTCAGCTGAAAGTCTGGCCCAGACAATGCAAGCGCTAAGGGTTAGCTTTGTGTCCACGCGCTTCCCGTGCTGATCCTATAATGAAGTCTAGTGTTGGAAAGTTTTAGCCTGTGACCTCCCATGGAGTCTTGGTGCTTCCACTATGATAGTCCCATTATCATGAAAGGTAACTGGAGCTCTTACCTGTCTTAGGAGGGTGTGGAGGCCACTCTAGTGGTCGGAGCACAGGAGAGCAACTCTCCAGTGTCCCATTACACCGGGAATTTTTTTCAGAATGTCCTCGAGCTGTCTTGCTTGGGTCATGAGTCTTGTGCAACAGAGCTGCCAGCCGCTGTGTCTGCCCTGCCTTTGTGGGCGAGCGGAGAGGCATGTCAGGAGCTCACACAGATGAGTGGACTGTCACCATAAACTCACAGTGATGACAGCCGTTTTCCACGTCTTCCTGCACCTGCAGTCGCCGTAGCCAGTGTTTGTAATCAGAATGAACCTATTAATCGTGGTTATAAATTTCACTCTTAACTTTGATCTTTCTTTCAGTCTGGTGTTTTCCCGACTGAGAAGTCACCTGGATGAAGGCGGGGCTTGGAGCCCGGTTATGTTACATTTGTACACTTTGGACTGGTTCTCTGCAACCTTCCTCAGACTAGTGTCACGAAGTTGGCCCGTCAGGTCAGCGGGGAAGGAACTTGGCTCTCACCTCCTCTCTGACTAATTTTATACTCCCTCTGTCGCCACGTGAATTGGCAAGCTTTCTTTGACAGCAGCGTTTATTTAGTTCTTCCTATGTCGTCGTTGTTGTTTGTTGTTGTTGTTTGTTGGTATGGGACTGGCTGCCATTGGCCTGTGTTGTGTCTCTTCACAGAGAGGTGTCACCTTCAGCCTGGATGTGTCTACTATGCTTTGGGGGGGGGGGGTTGTCTTGGGAAGAGTCTCAAAGCCCAGCTGAGACAGACATTTAAACCATTAACTGTCCAAGCACAGTGATTGTCTTTGCAGTTATGCAAAGCAGCGTCTGGAATTAAGGTAGAAGGCTTATTCTTTTCCCACAAGATGGGCATAAAGGAAGCAGCTGCTGGTGTAAGTGGGAAGTTTTCCGTTGTCTCTGTCCTCACGGCGAGTTACCCGCGACGACCGTACATCTGTGTTGAATTACTGCTTCAGTTTGTATATGGCTATTATAAATGCTAAGTTTGTAACTAAGGCCTTCATTAGAAGGAAAAACAAAAAAAGAAAAAAAAAAAAAAAAA
>NC_034592.1:111319832-111344338 GCF_900095145.1 Mus pahari
TGGTGCTGTGCACACACACACACACACACACACACCCAGAGAGAGAGAGAGAGAGAGAGAGAGAGAGAGAGAGAGAGAGAGAGAGAGAAGAGAGAATAAGACAGCCTGGGAGACATGCCCTGACTTGTTCTTTTAAAAGATGACAGACTTGTTAATAGCAAGTTTGGTTCTAAAGTTCTTAGGACTAAAAGGAAGAAGAAACTGTGCTTAACTATAAGTAGTACAGATACAGATGTGTGACTTTTTACTACTGAAGGAAATAAATTTTTTTTAAAAATTGCCTGAACAAATATAATAGTGTCTACTGCACATCTGGCTCTGTAACCTTTGTTTCTGGCATTTGCAGCAGCCTGTCACTGGGTATGCATGTCTCCCTTGTGTGTTACACTGTTGCTGCTGGTGAAGCAACACCTCGCCCCAGCCTGTATTAGAGGTCTTCCAGGGACACTGTTCCCCCCCAGCCCCACATCGACTCCTTTGAGGGCTGCCTGTATGTGTAGACTGTCTGAATGGAACATCTCCAGCCCATGGAACGCTGTCAGCTGCCTGCCTTGGTCACCTCTCTCTGCAGCCTTGTAAAACCACTCAGAGCAAGTCTGGGCGGAATCTCCGACTGCTCCTCTGCTGACCCAAGGACCACGGTGCGACTGGGCAAGTCTATTTGAGCTCCAGTTTTCTCTTCCATCCAGCGAGGGCCTGCATTCTCTACATGCTGTGGGAGTTTAAGAATAACCCAGCAGACAGGAGTCACCTAGTAAGGAACTCAGCACTTCTGATTGCCTCCCACGAAGTGTCCAGGTGATCATGGGCATGTCTGATGTGCAGTGTTCTCTACTGACCAACATCTGTGGAAAAGACCAGCCCTTCCGGAACCCACTCACGGGGAACCGTGTGGTCGTGGGAATGTCACGGTGTGTAATTCAGAAGCCCTCGGGTTCCAGAGTAAACAAGCAAAAAGGGAAAATATTTTCTAGAAACTCGCTTGAATAGGGTGGGAAGGGAAGTGTGAACCTGCTGCAGGTCTGCTGACGGACCTGAACATCACCCCGAGGGGAACCTTGGCTTCTTCGGCAAATCTTTGGACCGTGGAGGGACATCTGGAAACCCTACCCACACAGGCTCTGCCTGCCTTGGGGCTGAGTCTAGGCCACCTGCTGGAGACGGACCATTTGTGGCAGAAATTTGACTAGAGTTCAGAAATGTGTATTTTGAAAAGAACGGTCTCAAGACAAGCAGAGGAGCACTCTCCCCTGCCAGTCAGTGTTCTGGAACAGCTTTTCAAAGCAAGGGGTGTGCTTTTGAATCACTGGAAGGCCCACTATCTGAACAGTCAAGACTTTAAAAACTGCCTCCCCCTGTACCTTGCAAGGTGATGAGCTATCCTTAGCTTCGCGTTGCTATAGAAAGTTTCAAGCCCTTCCGGACGAGGCTTTCCCGTGCTGGGCAAACCCAGGATTCATAGCATAAAACAGCATCTACTTAATGGCAAGCCGGACCTGGGTCTCTAAGAGGCCAGGCCTCTTTGGTCTCCAAGTGATACTTAGGCTAAGTCTTTAAGTCCCTGGTGTCTGTGGGAAGCCCTGACTTCACTTTGCTTTCTCTAACTCTGACTTTTGTCCAAACCAGAGCCCCTTGTTCGTTAGGAGAGCTGTGGCCTGTCCCCAGATTGATGTTGGTGATGAAGGGATTCGGGCTCCTCCTGTTGTTGCCCTGGCTCGTTGCCAATGGGACAAGAGAAGGCGGCACTGGTGACGCGGCTCCCCTTAGAACCCATGTCCTTCTGGCTCGTGTGTGTGTGTGTGTGTGTGTGTGTGTGTGTGTGTGTGTGTGTGTGTGTGATTGGGGCTCACAGTTGATGCCACAGCCAGGTAGAGGCACAGTTCCTGTGTGGGGGCATGAAGTGTCTGTTTTGTTTTCTGCCTTTCCTTAATGTAAAAGCTAGGGAGTGCGTTGTCTAATGACGAAACCTTGCCTTGCGGTCATTGGTGCTGCTGCCTGGCCTGTCTGCACAGTACAGTTTACTTGGCATGCTTGGGCTTAGCTCTGCATCTTTGGGAATGAAAGAGGGTTTGAAGCTGAAACTGAAAAATAATAAAAACCATTTCAGCTCAGGATGAGTGTACATGGTAAGTTGAAACAGGTTGAACACTTAACAGTTTTCAGCTGTCAGCCTGTCTTAGGTCCCCACCCCTCGTCTCTTAGAATAGATTATACTTTCAGGTATGGGGTGTAGTTTCCCATGCTTATTCTTAAAAGATCTAAATATAAGAAATTTAGGAATAAATGAGAAATTTGAGAGTTTTTAAAGATTTTTTTTTTTTTTTTTGTAATTTGTGTGTGTGTGCGTGAAGAGAGCATTGGATCCCCAGAAATGGCAGGTACAGACAGCTATGAGCTGCCTGATGGGGGTGCTGGGAACTCAACCTAGGCCCTCTGTAAATAAGAGCAGCAAGTGTTCTTGCTGACCTTGGGAATGCATGTACGTGACAGAATGCAGGCTATACAGGCCGTGTTAAATGTTACTTTTCTATAGCATAACTGTGCTAGAGAAAACGCAAGGGAGTTTCTTGGGGCTCAGTGGGATAACACTTGTCATCACGTCCAAGGCCCTGGATTTGATCCCCAGCCCCACAAATAGTGGGTTCGTTTCTTGTTGATTTCTTTTGGATCCTTGAGAAATTTCTTAGCACAAAATAGTGACGATGAGGTTAGGAGGAATATGATGTTAGGGTATATGAGAATACAAACCTTGGTTTCACTTAAACTAGTGTGTAGATTCTGAACCAGTCGAAGCAGCTCAGTGACTTAAAGGAAAAGATGGACTGTTCAGGAAGAGCCCGAGCTGTCCTGCATGATGTGCCCCGTGGCAGCCACCTCACACTTGCACCTCGGCTTTAGCTCTGTGGCTTCTCAGCTGAAAGTCTGGCCCAGACAATGCAAGCGCTAAGGGTTAGCTTTGTGTCCACGCGCTTCCCGTGCTGATCCTATAATGAAGTCTAGTGTTGGAAAGTTTTAGCCTGTGACCTCCCATGGAGTCTTGGTGCTTCCACTATGATAGTCCCATTATCATGAAAGGTAACTGGAGCTCTTACCTGTCTTAGGAGGGTGTGGAGGCCACTCTAGTGGTCGGAGCACAGGAGAGCAACTCTCCAGTGTCCCATTACACCGGGAATTTTTTTCAGAATGTCCTCGAGCTGTCTTGCTTGGGTCATGAGTCTTGTGCAACAGAGCTGCCAGCCGCTGTGTCTGCCCTGCCTTTGTGGGCGAGCGGAGAGGCATGTCAGGAGCTCACACAGATGAGTGGACTGTCACCATAAACTCACAGTGATGACAGCCGTTTTCCACGTCTTCCTGCACCTGCAGTCGCCGTAGCCAGTGTTTGTAATCAGAATGAACCTATTAATCGTGGTTATAAATTTCACTCTTAACTTTGATCTTTCTTTCAGTCTGGTGTTTTCCCGACTGAGAAGTCACCTGGATGAAGGCGGGGCTTGGAGCCCGGTTATGTTACATTTGTACACTTTGGACTGGTTCTCTGCAACCTTCCTCAGACTAGTGTCACGAAGTTGGCCCGTCAGGTCAGCGGGGAAGGAACTTGGCTCTCACCTCCTCTCTGACTAATTTTATACTCCCTCTGTCGCCACGTGAATTGGCAAGCTTTCTTTGACAGCAGCGTTTATTTAGTTCTTCCTATGTCGTCGTTGTTGTTTGTTGTTGTTGTTTGTTGGTATGGGACTGGCTGCCATTGGCCTGTGTTGTGTCTCTTCACAGAGAGGTGTCACCTTCAGCCTGGATGTGTCTACTATGCTTTGGGGGGGGGGGGTTGTCTTGGGAAGAGTCTCAAAGCCCAGCTGAGACAGACATTTAAACCATTAACTGTCCAAGCACAGTGATTGTCTTTGCAGTTATGCAAAGCAGCGTCTGGAATTAAGGTAGAAGGCTTATTCTTTTCCCACAAGATGGGCATAAAGGAAGCAGCTGCTGGTGTAAGTGGGAAGTTTTCCGTTGTCTCTGTCCTCACGGCGAGTTACCCGCGACGACCGTACATCTGTGTTGAATTACTGCTTCAGTTTGTATATGGCTATTATAAATGCTAAGTTTGTAACTAAGGCCTTCATTAGAAGGAAAAACAAAAAAAGAAAAAAAAAAAAAAAAACTCAGGGGTGACTTGCAGACTCTGGTTGTCAGCCGGTGTCTTGGTCTCTGTTGTCACTGGGATAAAAACATGATTGAAACCTTACATGAATTTAGGGGGAAACTATTGTTGCTTGTTTTCTGCCACAGGTTTTAAGTTACATACAGGAAGCCATAGTTAACTCTGTAAACCCAGGAGTCTTTATTTTATAGTGTGAATTCTTAACTCCCCTCACCCTCGGCCCAATATGATTTTTGTCTAGAAGCAATTTATAGTTACCGATAGGTAATAACTTGGGGTTTTTGCATCCTTTGTTTCAGGAGTCTTTAAGTGTGTTGATGTATAGGGGGGTGGGGGTTGGATGTTTGTCTTGGAGTTAGACTTTCCTTACATAGCTCAGGTTTGTCTCAAACACACCCTATTAGTCCAGGCTTTCCTAGTGTTTGGGGTTGTCTGTGCGGGCTACCAGCAAGGATCTCAACCCCAGGCCTCACTCGTGCCAAGTGTGTAGGTATCTTACGGCTGAGCTGTGTCTTCAGTCCAGGCCGTACTTGTGGTCCAGGAGAGGAACCAAGGGTTTCAGGCTCACTCGATTAGGAGTTTCCCCCTGCTACAGCTGCAGCCCTTGTGTTTAAAGGATCCCTACGTGGTTCTTCTGATTAATGAAGGAAATCGTGACATGTGCTGTCTGGCTAGGACGGCGTATTGGTTTTAAGTTTTTGTACTAAATCAAGTACAGGGATTGGCCTTTCAACCTTATTTATTGTATTGAGTTTTGATGTTATTTTTGCTTATTCAAGTAAGATGCAGTCAGATCCCTGTAATCTTCTGAACATAAACAATGGCTGTGGGCAGAGATGAAGCTGTTCAAAGACTTAGTGGCACAGGACTGAAGAGATGGGGGCACAGGAGAGTCCAGGGTCCTGCCATAAACAGCGAGTGTGAAGTGCTGCCATGTGCTGTTCAGAGCAGTGATGTCAGCACAGCATGAGAGCAGGCACCTTCCGTTATGGTGGTACAAACCCCCCGGGGCTTATTAATGAGAGGAGCTGGCTTAGGATCCAGTTTGGGAAGTGTGGCAACTTTGTTGATTAAAAAGGGAGGTACTATGCCGGCGAGATGAGTCCAGTGGTTAAAGGCACTGGCTACTCTTGCAGAGGACCTGGAGTTCAGTTCCCAGGGCCCATGCGGTGGCTCACCACCACCTCACTCCAGTTTCAGAAGGTTCGATGCCCATTTTTCTCTACCACATGCAGATGGTGCAAACAGACATTCCTTACTTATACATCTGTATACGCAAAATAAAAATAAGTAAAATCCAAAGTAACAATAACGAAAAGAGGTGGGGGTTGAGAACAGGACATCTGACCCTGAATGTGAGCAAAAAGGCTAAGAAACCTTAGCCACAGGCTCCCACCCATGCTTCCCCTGTGCTTCTCCTGGGACTGAGATGTCCCTGGACATGGGCCCTGCAGCTCAGGCTCCGGACATAACCTCCTGTGTCTAGTAAGTCTGTTAGTGTGTGTTTAGGGGACAGCTCAGATGGAAGCGATAAGGAGAGACCTTCTGATGTGGGATGGAATGAATGAAAAGGCCCCGGATCTTAGTTGCCGCCAGGTTTGGTCTTTATTGCACGGAACAGACCTTGGTGAAGGGGAAAGGCCTTGTGAATACTAGTTTCCACAGCTCTGTCCAGCTTCAGCCTCCGGGACTAGGGCTTTGCAAACCATCCGTCTGGAAATGGATGAAAGCAGCCCATTCCGACCTATTAGCTCAGGGCTACATGACGGCAGCAGGGAGGATACGCCGGAAGAGTGAGTGGGGAAGAGCTGGCTTTGGGTCGTGCACTTCATTATCGAGCATTTTATTCCAGCAGCTGTTTGTAAGGCGCCGGCTCGAATTCATGTGACAACTCAGGCTTGACACAAATGTGCGCCAGAGAAAAACAGACTGACGGAAATCTGAGCTCTTAGGCTGCAGCATGCTGTTGCTTTATCTTTGTCTTTCTTCTTTTTACTTTTTATGTATGTGTTATTTGTATGTGTACCTGTTTGTGGTGTGTGTGTGTGTGTGCACGCTGGTATGCAGACGTGCAGAGACCAGAGGTGTTAAGTGTTTTCCTCCATTCATCTGAGCCTTAGACCTTGAAACGGGATCTCTCACTCACCTGAAGGTCACAGATTCCACTAGGCTGGTTAGACAGTCAGTGAGAGACCTGGGGATCCTCCTGTCTCCACCTCCCCAGTGCTGGGTGCTAAGGACCACCCAGCCTCACCTGCACAGCCCCCACTTAACTGACTGTGCCCTCTTCCTGTAGACGCCTGCATTTTTATTACTAATAGCTTTTATTTTCATCAAGTGGCTCAGTGGGACTGGTAGATTTGTCTGTCAAGAAATAAAATGATGTGAGTAAACATGTAGACCTGGAAGGAGCTTGAGGGGGGTGGAGATGGGGGTGGGCGCAGGGAGACTGACTGGTGTCTGGGTGGGATTTCTGAGTACACTTTTCAGAAGGAGCTTCTGGTGACATTGTGCGTCCCCTCACTGGTGTCAACAGCAATCTCTTTGCCTTTGGCTGACTGGGAAGAGACAGAACAACTTGGTCCCTTTAAGGTTCCTTTGAAAGCTGCCTGAGCACACCAGCCGGCCGCTTCATTCCTTCTGTGGGTATGTCTAAGTAGAGATTACTTCTGGAGATATTTAAGTGAGCAGATTATTGTATTAAACCAGCATCCCAGAATTTTTTTATTTCCCCCACTGAACACTGAGCATCAAAGCCGATGCTTGTATACATTTCCCTGCCCACCCCACCATACTTAAAGTACTTCTTAGGGCTTTATTTTGTAACTGGTTTGAGTCCACAAGGAAGTGGTTCTTTGTAGAGGTCTTTATAAGTTTGAGTGGTCCCCTCAGAGCTAAACAGAGCTAAACAGCACTGAGATGGCTAATGAGAGGTGGGGTTTTTTTTTTTTTTCTTCCTACAGTCCATGGGCCAGTTGCCCTCGACTGTCTGGTGTGTTCTGTTGCGTGTTTGAAAAGATCAACAGTTTATTCAAAGTCACACATTCCACATCTACTTGGACATCAGGAAATCCTTTCTCTGTTCTGAGTTGAATATTGATTTGTTTTAATTCATGCTGGTTACTTTCACGTCTAATCTTTGGGGATTACTGACCATCTAGAGATAACTGAAATTCTCCTGCAGGTTTTGAGTTGGTTCCTGCTATTGCTACACTGTAATGCCAATGATAATGGGAGTAGGAGCTGCCTAGTAGTTAAGGAGACTGAGCTAGCGGGCTCCCAAGCTGAAACTGCACATCAGTGTGCTAGGATGTGTGCTTGTGTTATTTCACTGGGCTGTGGCAGCCCAGGACAACTGACAGAATGGCTGTGAATGTCACAATGTGACCATGGTGCTTTGAACCCATTGCTGCTCACTGCAACAAAGTCTCAGCTTGTTCTCACTAGCAGCCACTTCCCCGAGATATTAATAGGTTCTGAGTTTTGAAGATACCTTGTATTACCTCATGACTTGAAAAAGTGTTAGCCAAGTGGGTGACCCACATCTTGCATCGCTAAGGCCCTTTGGCATCAGGAGTGTCCTCCTTTCTCTTCCCCTGAAAAAATGAATTGGTATGGTGCCATAGGAAATCTTGTTACTGATACCAGTTTTGGGATTTCAAAAGGTTGATTTTTTTTTGAAGTTTGGATAAAAACCCAGTGGGCAGAGGACACTTGGCAAAGCTGCCTGTGTCTGACCCAACACATAAGAAAGTTTTAATAATGGCATTTGTTAAAAGTGAGGAGGAAGAACTGTGGGCCTGGGAAGTCCCCTCTGGTGCAGTCTTGTGGCCTGCAGGGTTGGAGCCTTGCTGCAAGCCTCAGCTTCACAGTATATCTGTGGTCGAAAGCACTCTGCTTTGTCTGCTTGGTGTGGGTGTGTGTGCGCGCGTATGTGTGTGCACACGCGCGTGCACACATGTACGCACACATGTGCGCTCATGCACACTCATGCCAAGTTCTCAAAATGAAATGTTTCTTAAATACTGCAGCTATGTTCTGAGGGTGAAATTTTTTATGTGTGTGCAAAATTTCCTCGTTGATTTAAAAGTGTGGCCCTCCTTAGAAAAGCTTTTGTAAACAGCTTTCTTGCAAACACGTATCAACACTTGGGATTCTCGGGCTCATCACTAGTCACAGAATAAACTATTTGTGGTTGGTTCTTAACAGTCTTAGACTGCATTACCTTTTTGACAGTCTGACTATGTGAGTAAGTGGGTGCATGCAGGACAGAGTGACAGGAGTCGGGAAGGTGGGGTGGCATGGTTTCTGGGCACTGTGTCCCCAGCCCACAGATGCCAGGTGCACCTTCAGAAGATTGACAATTGGGATGTCTACATACTGTGGTCGCCTGTGCTTAGGGTGGCTGTGAAAGGGGACAAAGCCACGTCGTGTTGGGAATGAAAATCTCACCTCCAGCTCACTCCATGCTGTAGAATGGACCGATGGGCCCCATTTGCTCTACTTGTTCTTTTGTGGCACAGGACCAATTATGGAACTCACTAGCATTAGGCTGTTGGGGGAGCTCAGTGGAAAGCTTCCTACACCCCATCTCTGTACCTCAAAGAAAATAGTTTGTCACCTGAGAAATAATGTTTGAAGATTTCGTCAAACCATATGAGTTACAGCTAGTATACCTTAAATATAGAAGAAGAGGATGCCTTCTAAAATACTCTCAATAGAATTTTTGTTGTATAAACTTAGTATATTGTGGCTGAAGGAATGGTTCAGTGGTTAAGAGCACTTGCAGCAAAATCATGAAGACTGGAGTTCGGATCCAAGCACCCAAGTACCAATCCAGACATCTGCCCACAGTTGCCAGCTCGGAGTACAGGCAGAGGAGACAGGATTGTTGAGATTTTTTGACTTCCAGCATAGTGGAGGAAAATGTGAGTCCCCGGGTCAGAGAGAGACCCTGCCTTAAAAAGTAGTAGGCAGAGAGAGATGGTGACACTCCACCCACCCTTCTGGACTCTACATACACCAACAGAAACGTGTACTCACGCACATAGACAAACGCCAGACTTTTTACAAAGTGTACAGCTAATCACAGTGTATAGCTTGGTGCATATCAACTGTGTGCATGTTACTTGTGCCTTGTGGAGTGGGTACTAGCCTTAATTTTCAGTTTACATCAGAGGAATAGTATTTGCACCTTAAAAAAAAAAAAAAAAACAAAAAAACATGCCGGGTATGGTAGAGCGAACCTTTAATCCCAGCATTCGGGAGGCAGAGGCAGGCAGATTTCTGAGTTCAAGGCCAGCCTGGTCTACAGAGTGAGTTCCAGGACAGCCAGGGCTATACAGAGAAACCTGTCTTGAAAAACCAAAAAAAAAAAAAAAAAGAGGGCCAGAGAGATTGCTCAGCAGTTAAGAGAACCGGCTGTTCTTGCTGAAGACCTAGGTCTGATTCCCGGCATGCACATAAATCCATACAGGCAAAAAAGCGCCGCGTGTGTGCGTATGTGTGTGTGTGTGAATTTTAAAACACTATCCTGGAAGCTGTGGCTTGGTGATAGAACACTTGCCCATCACACTAGCATCACAGACAGGGAGAAATAAATATTCTTGATCCTTATAAAAATAAACTACCAGGCAGGTATGATGGTGCATTCCTTTAATCCCAGCACCTGGGGGGCGAGGGCAGATAGATCTGAGTTTGAGGCCAGCCTGGTCTATGTGGCCAGCACCTGCGGGGTGAGGGCAGATAGATCTGAGTTTGAGGCCAGTCTGGTCTATGTGGCCAGTTCCAGCTGGGTCAGGGACTGGGCAGAATGTTAAAGAGTATCTAAGACAGCCCAGCCTCCTCAGCAAGTGGTGTTTATATTGTACAACACTGTTTTGTAACAGCTTTTTAATATTACACCTAAGTGCAGCTGATAGTCTCTTGGCAACCCAGAGCTATTGCTAGCCAATTACAGTTTGAGCTAAGCCTTACCTAACCATTATCTTGGGTTAATGCACTGTCCTGACACCACCAGCATAGATCAGGGCCCCAGGCCTAGCCACTGTTTCTGGTCCTTTGTTCTGTGTCTTTTCAGGATCTGGTGTGCGGACCTTAGCACCTGCAGCCCTCCCACCCTAAGCCTCCTTGCAGGGATGTGGGGATCTGTTTATATCTGTGCACCTACTTGTACTAACAACCATTGAACTGTTTTTTTGTTTTGTTTTGTTTTTTGTTTTTTTGTTTTTTTTAATGGGAGAAGCAGACTGTCTGCTTATCTCCCCAAACAACAGGGCATTTATCTCTAAAACAAGTTGAGCTTGGCCACTAAAGATCCATAACCGCTGGCAGCATCTGTGTGCTTGCTAAGTGCTACTTTTGATAAGTCAGGTTGTGACCCAGTGGTGTTTGGAGTTCCCAGCCGAGCACGAACCAAACCACCTTGTGAAGCGTACGTGTGAGGGAAGGGTTAGCCAGAGTGCAGGCCTCCTCTTCAGTGTGGCGGCATTAATCGGAGTAGGCAGTGTTTTGTGTAACAGAGGAAGAAAATGGTGATGCTTATTAAAGCGTAATTCTCTCTGTATATAAAGAACAGCGTAGCTACAGACATGAGATGCATAGGAAAGACCCAGTTGCTACAAAAGAGGGTCCAGTCAATAAAAGGGGTGAGTAACTCATTGAAGAAGACAAGCTTCTTTGGAGCTCAGAATGGGTTGCTGAGAGCAAAAGCAATTCTCTTTTTCTTTTTTAAATAGACCGCAAAAGTGTGAACTGTGTAGTAAGTATCCGAGTCCAGACAAAGCCAGGGACACACACCTGTAATCCCAGCACTTGGAAAGTAGAAGCAAAAGATCAGGGGCTCGGTGTCAGCCTAGGCTACATTAAACCTTGTCTCAGAGAAGGCAGAGGTGAAGGGGGGGGGGGGGAGAAATTCATAGCCTGTATCTGTCCTCAAGAACTTCACCTCCATGGGCCTCATCTGAGCCTCCCTAGAGCAGCCTGGTTCACGGTCATTTGTTGTACATCACTGACTATGACCACACAGTAAACACTGGGTAAGCGACTTGGGTCACGCCACCAACTTTGATCTATTTTTCACCCATTGTCTTTTAGTACTTGGCTTTTCTTTGCTTCCAACCCCAAAGGTGAAGCTAGATAGCTCTCTTCAGTGTGTGGGGGGAGAAAGAGTGAACTGTGAAGGTAGGAGAGGTGGGTGATGGGACCTGTCATGGTGTCGTGGTGCCTCCCAGACCTGCTCAGCTGGGTAGGTGTGCATCCCTGGGAGGACACAACAGAGGGAGCCCCTAAGTGACTGTTGGACCCGGCTGGCCCGAGCTTGTCATCCCAGCACTTAGGGATGAGGGGTGAGAGAGGCCTGGCCTGCACAGTGACATGGTGATATGCCACCTGTGACACCAACGCCTCACAAAGCTGACAACCCAGAAGGACATGGAACTGATGACTTGCTCCATTCACCTGACAGTGTCAGTCTTTGGTTTGTTTGGTTGGTTGGTTGGTTGGTTTGGTTTTCTGGTTTTTTTTGGTTTTTGGTGGGATTTTTTTTTTTTTTTGCCAATTATTTAAATAATAGTGCTAATATTAGAAATATTTGTGCTTAAAAGAAAGTATGGCCAGTGTAATTTTTGTGACTGGATGTAACTTCCTGGTCTGACTTAGCCTAAAAATTTAATTCCTCCATGAGACTTCCTGTCTCCTGTGTAGTGATGTCCCCTCTGATACTCAGAGTTGGTAGCTTAATGGAGCACAAATCTCCCCGTTACTGAGCTCTTACGGGATATCTGCTCTTTTAAGCTCTTAGTAGTCTATCTGTCTGTCTGTCTGTCTGTCTGTCTGTCTGTCTGTCTCTCTCTCTCTCTCTCTCAAACACACACACACACACAATATAATAATAATTAAATAAAAAAAATCAGTGAGAGCTGGCTCTCTGCCTTCGCCACATATGTTCTGGGGCTCAGACTCAAGGCTGCTGTCAGGCTTGGAAGCAAGCGTTTTACCTGAGCCTTTGCACCAGTCCCGGCTCTGTTTCTTTGGTGATCTTCATTGAATGGTTAGTATTCCTTTTGAGATGGGAGTGTGTGAGGCTGGGCCGGAGTTTCTTTTCATTCTCCTAAGTCCTGAGTCTCCAATTCCTGCCATCACTCTGAAATCACTTACACACTGACTGCTGGTTCTCCTTTGTTTTGCTCATCAACTAGACACAAGCTAGAGTCTTCTAGCAAGAGGGAGTCTTAATTGAGGGATTGCCTCTGTCAGGTTGCCTGTAGGCAAGTCTGTGGGGTATTTTCTTGCTGTGGAAAGGCTGAGCCCGCTGCAGACAGGGCCACCCTGGGACAGGCAGTCTTGGCTTGTGTATAAAAGCAAGCTGAGCAGCCTGTGGTAAGCAAGCCAGGCAGGAGTGATCCGCCCACTGCCTCTAGCTCCTGCATCTCTTCTTGCACTTCCTCCCTGACTTCTCACTGACAATGGACTGTGATCGATAATAATCCCCTTCTCCCTAACCTGGTTTCAGTCCATTGCCTAAAATGATAACTGTTTTCACAGTTCTTAACGCAGGATTGAGAGTCCCCAAGGCCAGGGAGCTTCCAGAAGACAAGAGTGTGTTAGGTTGGTTTGTTCCTGGAAACTTGTGTGTGGTGTTCTAAGTGTTGTGGACCTCGGTGTGATTTCCAGTTTCTTTGTTCCCACACAGCTTCCATAAGGCAGTCTCAGGAGGAACCTGAAGATCTACGCCCAGAGATACGGATTGCTCAGGAGCTGCGGCGGATCGGAGACGAGTTCAACGAAACTTACACAAGGAGGGTAAGGACCTCTTCCCATCCCCAGAGAAAATGAGACTGAGGAGATAATGGCCTCCTTCTGGACCTTATGTTATTTCTTTCCTAACTTCTGCTCTGACCTGATGCATCTAAGGGTTTGGCTTTAATTGCGATACAGTGTGAAGTTGCAAGAGGTATTTTATGTGCAAGAGACCTCAACATATTAGTGCTTAGAATTCTTTCACAAGGTTATTTATACACATGAAATTGCTCCATGGGCACATGGTCTTCAGTTCCCGTCATGGTGCTTCTCCATGTCGTCAGAGCCATTAGAGTCTGTAGTCGCTCGGCCAGGGCTCGCAGCAAGGGAGCCTTGTCCTCAGTCCTGCTGCTGGCTTTTCCCATTTGATTATTAAACTGTCTTAGGAGACAATTCATCAATAGCCTATACTGTGAACCTAGCTAGATAAGGGTAGATAAGAAGACATCTCAGGTGTCTTCTTGGTGTAAATAATAATGATGACAACAGCAACAACATAGTCCAGCATCTTCAGAAGCAGTGTGTTTAAAAACAGTTTTGATATGGAACAAAGACATTTGTCTGTTTGAGGTCCTGCTTCCTGTGGAATACACTTTTGGGGATGTAGGCTTTGGCTCTGAGGTACAGGACTTCTGTGAGTGAGTGACCAGTTAGCAAAGAGTCTGGAGGTAAGTTTGGCTCCTTTTCAAATTCATTCAAATGTAACCTCTCTCCTCTCTGGAGAGATGTCAGTCAAAGGACCCTGAGATCTGTCTTTACACAGACATCTCCTATGGAGCCACCGGTCCACAGTAAGTGGGACTGCTTGAGGAGTCTTGTTCCTTTTGAGTAGCAGACCTATCAGAGAGTCCTGGATCTCAAGGATAATCTCAGCCCCCCTTCCTGCTTTTCTGTGGGATGTGTTGGGGGATATATGGGTGTGCTATAGTCAGGCTTCTGTCATAAATGGGAACTGTCGTGTTGATGAATGGACTGAGGAATTTTTCGTGAAACTGTGTGTAGCCGGCACAGGCTTAGCATCCTCTCCCTGACGTGGATCATGTCACAGAATATGAATTCCTTCTTAGCGTAGGTCCAAACTGGCAGTCTTTTGGGAAGATTGGTTGATTTTTATAATTCACCACTAAAGCTACATCCACTAACCCATCTGCCTTGTTTAAAGAGATTTTAGTGTTTGTGTTGGGGATTGGACTGGTTGGCTGTAAGAAGCCATGGTATGTTTGGGGACCTGGTCCTTCTGTTGAGGGCAGGGGTAGAGGACATGAGACTATTTGAAGAGAATGAGGGGCTACATCTGAGTCTTGGGCTGGAGCTGAGGCCAGAGTCCAGGAGAATATGCCATTTTTGATGAGTATGGAGAGACATGGAAGTGTAGGTATGAACTGGCTATGATGCTGTATCTGTCTTAGAACACTGTAGATGCCCTCAGGGCCGGACCTGGTGGGTGGGCACGCCCCAGGAGGGACGCAGCTGTGGGCAGGCCTTGGTACTGCTGGGACTTGTACACCGAGCTGAGCTGGCGCAACATCCCACTCGAGTTGTGTCAGAGCCTTTGTCTGCAGAGCCAGGCATGCTGATGGACCTTTTGTACAAGTTTGATTTTAAACCATAAGGTAAGGACAGAGGACTAGGAGGCCTTCCCCGATGGGAGTGATGGTTGATGCAGCTCCCTGAGGACTGTGAGTGGTTAGTGATGACATGGTCAGGGTGCATATGGCTACGAAAAGTGTAGTCACATTCTATGGCCGGCCCTCAGGAAGGGGATCCGGGTAATGAGTGGTTCAAGTCCTGTGCAACTAAAATACGAACTGCCCCAGATCCTCCACTAATTCGGTTTGCCTTATAGAAGGTGTGACTATGGCCACGTGTGGTTTGCCTCCTACTTATAGTTTCCTGCTTAGGTATGCATTTTGTGATGGTTGCATCGGTTGTTTGTTTTTTTAAATAAGAAGCAACATTTTTATATCTTATCCTTTTAATACAATAAATGTAAATAAACATCATTGTACTATTTTACAAGATTTTATACTTTATTTTGTATGTCTTTTCATTTGTGTGTGTGTGTGTGTGTGTGTGTGTGTGTGTGTGTGTGTGTGTGTACATTTGCAGGCTACTGTGCATGTTATAGAAGTCTGAGGATAACCTGTGGGAATTAGTTCTCTGCTTCCAGCTAGCAGACCTGCAAACTTCTCAGCAATTCTCCGTCCTTTGCCTCCCACCTCACCTGTCCTGAGATTGCAGATGCACATACCACCACATCCGGGGCTCTTACGTGGGTCTCAGGGGTCTAACCCAGACCATGAAGCTCCTGAGTTGGGGTGTTTCCACCCCATGAAGTTGGGGTGCTTTTGCTAGCTGAGACATCTTGCCAAGCCCTAGCATGTCTTAAGCAATGGGTTAAGACCCACTGTTGAAATCCGGTCACTAATGAAGGACTTTAGCTTTCCTAGTAGGCTGGAGAGAGGAATAGATTCCAGTCTAGGCCCTAATTCCTCTAAACTGAAGGCAAATATTCTCCAGATGGTGAGTATCAGCAGCAGTTCAAAATATCAAACTCTGAACTGCAGAACACAGTGACCCTTAAGGCCACAGCCACCAGCCCAGCTAGTTAGAAGAGCAGCCATTGTCTGTCATCACACCAGTGGTCCATTGTTGAACACTGTGGACAGGAAGCCAGGCAGGAAGTGGGAGAATGATGACTTCAGATGACGGCTGCTGCCTGCCGTCCGTCCTTCGCCTACTTGACAGGATTCATTAGGGCCATTATCTTCTCCCCAGGCTCGTTCGCTTGTATTGCTTACCTCACAGAGCCTGACAGGATATCTTCCCAAGTTACCAGGTAGGGAATTAGAGACACTATTTTGTAGTTGTGTGTCTAATCCATTTAAGAGCAGTGGGGCAGCTGGAGATGGAGCTGTGGAGGCAGAGGCAGGAGGTCAGAAGTGAATGCCCTGGCCTGTATGCCCCTGACTGCTGGACTCCGATCGCCCCACTGCAGGCAGTTATCACTAGGAGCACGCATGCTCTATAGCATGGGAACTTGGGGGACAGCTTTTTTTATTTGGAAAAACTTCAAGAAACATTCAGAGAACTTTGCTAACATGTCGCCTCGGCACCCCCAGTATGTCTTGTCAACATGTACTTTCAATGTGTGGGTTGTTTTCTCCATGCCCCACCTTAGCTTATTCTTAAAAAACGGTTTCTTTGATTCTTTGAGACCTCCATACAGTGTTTTGATCTTATTCCTTCCCCCTCCCCCACCTCCCTACACTCACCCAATTTCATGTTCTCTTTATAACTGATACAAGTATTCACAAGATGATCAGGAAACATGGCTAGGGCAGGGGAGCAACCACAGGAACATTTGCTGTAAGGTTGTGTCATCTGCATAGAACAGGGACGCTGCATCTGAGAAGTCTCAGTATGGTCACCTAAACAAGATCTGAGCAAGGACATCCCCGCCTGACATGCGGGTGTGCCTGGGGGACTCTCACGAGACCCCACCCCGTATTAGCACTGCAGCGTGTGCTTCCTGAGAGTGTGAACCTCCTCTCATAGCTACATGTCACCACATGTCACAGTCATAATCAGCGAATGGATAGTGTCCCCGTGCTGCCTTGGAACTGCAGACCTAAACGTCTTCTCTATCCTGAAATGTCCCTTTTAGCTAGACGTTGGGCGGGGGGGGGGGGGGGGGGGGGGGAAGTGATTCCAGCCCCGGCCTGAGCTCGTGCATTGCATTATGGAGCACTCTGGCCTGGTAACTGCCCTGTCGTTGGAGAGGTGACACTTGCACAGAATTCAGGTACCCTGAGTCTGCAGACTCCCTGTATTTCTTTTACCTGGTGCCTCCATGGGTCGAGAGTTAGGTTCCATGCTTCCGTAGGAACGGTGCAGAGACATGCTGTCCTTGGTTCCTTCCACCGAGAGGTGCGTGGTGGCTGCCGCTGACAGTGTAGAGCCAAGGTGGTGTCTTCAGTGTAGAATTATTAGTTTTCCCCGGAATGGACTCCAGAGCTTAAGACAGAGGAGATGAAGTGGCACTAGGGAGGCACTGTGCCTTCTGAAAGATTTTACTGATTGTTCTACCCAGACGCTGTTCCAAGCTTTCTTAACCACACTCTGCAGTGTGGTACCCATCTTAGGGTGGCAGGGGCTTTGCAGGAGCTGGCTAGTTCAGGGAGTTCAGAGAGAAGCTCAGAGGGACTGGTTGTCCGAAGGTCATGGAGAAAGCAGGCAGTTTGCGTTTAGCTGAGTGCTGAAGGGTCATTCGTATCTTGCAGCCTATGTTTGAAGCCTCTTCGTCTTCGTGTCCGGGATGCATCATCGTTTGACAGTCCGTTTCACACTCATATCCCATAGCTGTCATCAGGGCCGTCTCCATGGCGTAGCTGCTGCTCTGAAGCTCACGCCTGGGCCAGGTGACATCAGGTGCATGTCACATAGTCCTCAGCACCTGTGGGCACTAATTCTGAAAGATGTCCACTTGTGGGCATTTTGGCCGTGGGCTGGGTTGCTGGGAAAGGCCTGCCAGCCCTTCAGGTAGCTGTTGAGGGGATGTCCTCAAAGTGCCCAGCCTAAAGCTAAGACAGACCCCTGCAGATGGGACAATGAGTGAATGGAAACCCTTTGTCTGGTCACAAGAAACACCTTTGGTTTACACTGATTACTTCCCCCTCGGTCTGGGACATGTGCAGGCATGAGTTGATTGGAGTGTACATAGACAGCAAGAGAACCCAGCATCAGATAAAGTGGAGCCAAAACGGGGGTCTACAAGATCAGCTTTGATTTAAAAAAAAACAAGTTTCACTAAAGCGATGTGCACAAGAGCATTTGTGTACTTTAAACTTGAAGCCTGTCCGTCTCACTTTCCTAAGAAAGGGAGCCCACTATGCTATTTGACTCCATGCTTTTAGAAATGACGGTGGTTCCTATAAATCACCAACAAGGGAGAGGCTGAAATTATAGCTTGCTTGGATGAAACTAACCAGAGATGTGTGGCCTCAGGCCATGTTCTCCAGAGGCCTTCATTAATTGAAAGCTGGAGTTTAATGAGATAAGTTGCTTTCTTAAACTGTTGCCATTAAAGGCATGAATATCAATGTAAAATCACACCAGATCTGACTCACGGAAGGATGGGGTCGCTTCACATGGTAGTTGCAGGAATTTATAGATGAGAAGGTCTCTCTTGTAGCAAACACAGTCACTAGGAGGTAAGGTGAACTGTTATCAGCTCTTGTCTGTGACACAATTGTGTGTTGCAGTTGGAGGGAGCGGTTTGGCATTTTGGTTTTAGGCTTTGCTCATATCTGAACTGAACCACACACGCCACCTCTGTTCAGTGACTGGAGGTGGCGAGTGCTTCGGTTTCTCCCCTGAGGCAAGCGGAAAGAGGTATGTTATTCACTCCATAGCAGTGAGATGCTTTTCTGAATGAGAGTTTTCTGTAGCTACCGAGGGCCTCTTGGCGCGCCAGCCAATGCACCCCATCCAGAACCAGGGTGTCTACTCCAGTGTCGGATGTCGAACCTCACGGGCTCGAGAGTCTGGGTGCCATTATCACCCTGTTCTCTGTCACGTTGAGCGGTGCCAGGAACTGTCCACCTGGCTGCCTTTAGATGCTTCGGACGTGCTTATGAAGCAAGTGCGTTGGACCCTACAGTCACAGGCTGCATCTGTCTGGGTGTAGGCAAATACGAGAGGAGACTGAAGCACTGGGGTGTGTTCGAATGGCTGGCGGGGTGTTGGGCTAGACATCCTTGTGTTGATCTACACCACACACCACGTGTGAGGGTGCTGTCGGGCCTGGCAGGTGCTACACCTGCAGGGCTACCCGGCCGTGGTGGGATAGGGAGCCATGAACGTGCAACCAAGAGGAGGGGCAGGTGCCCGGAGGGGAACTTCAGGCAGGTTCTCAGGGTAATTTTTTTTTTTTTTTTAGTCCCTGGAGGAGGAAATGAAGATGCAAAGAAAGGACGGTTTGGCCCTTCTGCAGACACATAAAAATAATAAGGCGGTTGCATCATCCCTTGCCTAGACTTCACCTCGCTGAACCAAAGCGGGAGGTTTTAGTTGTGGTTAAAGTGTGTTACATCCCACTTAGCTGTTTCAGAACAGCGTGTTCCTGCCCTGAGTTGAGTATTTCGTCCCTCGTAGCTCTCACAGAAGACATACTACCCATCTTGAACCCTGTTTGGCTGGCCGTAGAGCAGGACCCCGTTCTGGTTCTGAGACCTGCCTGGCAGGATCCCTACCAGGCAGAACTGTGTGTCATACCTCCAGGGTGGCTAAAGAGATAGCCGCCGCCTCCCCCCCAAACCCCACTGTAAGTAAGGTTGTGAAGTGGTTTTTGTGTCCCTATAAAAGGCCTCCACTTTTCACAGTTGCTGCTATATATGCCGCGTAGGAGATAGGTTACAAGTTTGGTCCTTGAGAATGTTTGCAGCCTGTATGTAACTGTCCGGCCAGCGTGGCCATGGTAGATCTGTGACAGCTCAGCTTGCTTGCCGTGCTGGGGGGTTGTGGGGGAGCACATTTGTTCCTCTGATGTTCAGAGTCATTACGTCATACCGGGTGCCCCTTGTGCACTGACTGTCTCCAGCCGTCGAGATCGCTAAGCTATGAGACCCAGGCTGTTTAGATGCACATGTTCTCTTTGTGGAAAATGGGAAGTGAATGCATCCCTGGGCAGCTGTTGCCTGGCCTCAAGGCAGCCGTGGGCATTGAACCAGCGTGGAAATCACAGTAAATTCTCTGTCTGAGGGTAGAGAGGGGGAAAGGCCTCGTGGCTGCTATACTCAACATTGTTTAGACGGCTGGGTTAGGATCCCATAGAGGCGTGGTATAGCTGTGTTGTGGGTACCCCTCAGCCTCCTGGATGGCTCGCTCAGTGGTGAGGATGGAGGCCGGTGCACCATCCAGCAGAACCACATTCTTAGGAACCAGCACCTGCCGCAGAGACTCTGCCAGAGTCCTTCCTGGTCTCAAAATTCAGTTTCCTATGATTTACTACCTACATGCAAACCTGCTAGAAGTTTAAGACTCTAAAGTGTGGACATTGTATGTAAAACACCTGCCCAACTGAAGGTGTGCCTATTCTCGGATGCTTTTGTCTCTGAGAACTTGGGATAGGATACTGTCAGTCTATAAAGAGGATTTATTTATTCATCTTTTATTTATGTGTATGTGCGCATCATGTGTGTGCAGGTTGTTCTCGGGACAGAGGGCATTGGAGCCCCTGAAACTAGATGTACAGGCAGTTATGAGCCATCTGAGGGTGCAAAGAACCCAGTTACACAAGAATCGCAGTACATGCTCACAACCGTTGGGTTGTCTTTCCAGCCCAATGCCGCCATTTTTTTGCCCCGCTACCTTGACTGCCAGGAAACAGGACTTGAGGTGATATTGCCACAGGTCTCACCCCTGGGTCTCCTCCTTGATGTGATTTGAAAGCTCTCTCAACCTTTACCTTTTATTGTGATATGGTTGTCACTCCAAGCCCCCCTCGCTGTGGGGCGTTGTGTTTCATGAGAGCTCTACACAGGAGGTTGGCATTTGTACTCTACTGTAGCAGAATCTGAGCTGCGTTGCTGAGCTCACTCGCAGTGCAGGGTCTGGTCTCGCTTCCCACTCCACAGACCCAGTCTGAGATTCTCGACCTCGATCGATCAATGAGAGGCAGGCAGCGCTGTGCTGACTCCAGAGTCGCCTCTGTCCACAGTCATTACTCTCCATTCTGGGAGTTTGAGTGTGAGGTCCTAGGTGTCACATGCCTTCTAGGAAGGTGTGAGTGGGATCCAGCGTACCTGTCCTGGCCCTGCCACCTGCAGCCATTTGCAGTGTGGGGCAACCACACTGGCCCTGTGGGTTTGCTTTAAAGGCTTAAAAGCCTGTAAATTTTTTTTCAGCTGGCAGTGGCAGTGAGTGACTCTTAGACACACAGTCCTAAGGGCACTAGAATGTCTTTTCAGGGGGCAGCTTGTCTCTGATGCCTTTAAAAAAAAAAAAAAAAAAAAAAAAAACCCTTCCCATAACTGCATTAGGATAGTAGATCGCCCAAGTATCTTTATGATTTAGTAGTTAATGTCTCCGCAACTATATGGACCGCAAGTCGAACATCAGTCTCAGCAGCAATGGTGTCTTCACAGACCCCCCTCTTTAACTTGTTTGGGCTGTGCCTCTCAATATTTATAGTCACACCTTGCCCCGCCCCTGCCAGTGAGTTCATCTTAACCACCTAGCTGAAGGTCCTGCCCATAGATAGCCATACCTGAGAATTTGGGGGACACTGTGGCCTGTGTAGAGAGGTTGCCAGGAGGGAGACATGATTGTACTTTATTTTCTGCTTCAAGAGGTTTTAATCAGGAGGAGCAGTCTGTCTTGTACCAGACGGCATAGGTGTGGCACTGAGCTGTACCCCCAGTACGAAGATGCCACTGGGAGTGCCTGCATGTGAGTTCCTGATGCAGACACGCTGGACACAGGCCAAGAGGTGGCTCTGCCAAGAGTTGTAGGCCCAGTGAAAAAAGAGCTGATGCCCTCACTCTTCTGTGTTTTCTGTTGTCTCTCTAGTTCTACATAAGCTGTGAAGGACCTTGCAGCACGTAGATGGCTTTTCCCCTGGACACTGACATTTAGCTGATGACACCCACTCCCGCCCCCACTCCCACTGCAGATGATGGTCATTTTTAGGCTTGACATGTCCTGGCCCGAGCGCCCAGGGGCCTGTGCTTCCTCCAACCTCTCACCAGGTGTTCGTGGGTGTGGTGTGGTGTGTGTGTGTGTGTGTGTGTGTGTGTGTGTGTGTGTGTGTGTGTGTGTGCTCGCTCGCTTTGCATGATCCTTTCAACTCTCCTGCTCCTTAAACCAAAGGTTATGGTTAACTGAAGGCTAAGCTCAGCCTTGGGTCCCCTTGTAGGTGTCAAGGAGCCCTGGCTTCCTGGTTTTATTCTGCTTCAGCTTTCATCTCTCCTGCCTTACCACACCACTGGCACCACAGCACACGGCAGCACCACACCGCTGGCACCATAGCACCCGGCAGCAGACACCAGGCTCAGACTGAGGTGCACCTGCAGCAGCCTCATTGCTGAATCTGATGTAAGGTAGAACCGCCCCTCCTCCAGCTGTTTTCTGTTGTGTGGGCCACATGTGCTGGGCCAGAGGAGCAGCTCCAGCCGCTGTGCCAGCTGTCAAGGGATTTCTGGACTGGCACTGTGCTCTGAATCAGTACTAATGGCTTCCTCCATTGAATGTTGTCCAAAAGCAATTGTTCGCTTGTTAGAGGCGCGTGCCGTGCTGTCACACCGGCCCCAGAGGGCGGTACCTCCCCCNCCNCCCNCCCCCACCCCACACCCGCCCCAAGGACTGGGTCTTCCCTTTGCCAAAATTTCCTGCTTTCCCATGTCAGTGCCGCCTTTGTACTTCTCTTCTCGTTAGCCTTGACTGCAGTCACCGTGGTCCACCTGTCAACCTCAGACGGTTAGCCAGTCGCTGTCTCCCTGGTTGTTGCTACAGCTAGAATTTGAAGCTTATCAAGTGTAAGCAGTTGAGGTCCCTCACTTGGGTGACCCATTCTGGGTGTGTTGACTGTCACCACCCAGTCAGCCCCAGCCTCTGGTTATGCAGAGGGCCGCGGTGACATAGGTCGGTACAAGTCTTCCCACTTTGGATTGGTGGCTTAGTCATTCTTAGCACATGCTTTCTTTGTTTTAGTGAACTGTGGTTCCATTTTGAATAAGCTTCTTTCAGCCTATTAATATTCGTCTTCACCAAAATGAACTTTCCCCAGAGTTAGTCTCACACAAAAGGGGCAAAGTAATTTTGAAAGTTAAATCAAAACAAAGCAATCTTGTGTGTGTAGAGCCGATAAAATCGCAGCCTGTGGTCACGGGAGCACCTCCACAGGAATCGCTGACATAAAGCTGATTTCCTCCCATCTTGTTATGGAAAGAGGAGGGGAAATGCCCTGGCCCCTGGAGCTTAAGAGCTGTGTAAACAGTGGGGTGAGGAGAGCTCCCCTCACAGCTGCTGTCTGAGAGGGAGCAGACAGCCCCAGTCTGATTCATGGTAATTCCCAGACGGTCCTTAGGAACCTTTCCCACCAAAATGAGGGGAGGGGTCTGTCGGAGGCTGGGATAGCCACACAGCCAGGTCATTTAGGAAAACAACTAGGGCTTCAGCCTTGACTTTGAACCAGGTTGTGGCCGATGGCATTGAGGCAAATGTGTTCCTCTGCCTTTCGTTGTCCAGTGAGATGAGTTAGAACCAGATGTGAGCACTCTGGAACTGTGCAGGGTGCTCTGAAGTCTTCACATGAATCCGAGGTTTCCTTCCAAACAGTCTTCAGATTGTAACCAACCTACCTATGTCCCAACTAATGATGTGTTGTTCTTAACTGCCCTTTCCTTCCTGGGCCTGATGTGGGAGGGGGGGGTTGACTCAGCCCCTTGTCTTCTACAGTGGGCGGCCCCTCCGGGATCAGTGTTTATCCTTTGCAGCCAGAGGCACATCCCTTCCACTTTATTTAGCTTCTTGGGGCACATTACCCCCAAGTCACTGCTTCGTCAAGCCAATCACAGTGGCCAGACTCCACCTCTGAGAGAGTCCTGGCATGTCTGAATATCAGTGAACATGGCTGGCAGTAAAGAAACGCAAGTTCATTCTTTTGATTTTCCTCTGCTCCCGCACACCCTTAGCCACGTCTCCTGAGACACCAACCATCAGTGACCTGGCTTGGCTCCTGTCCTGTACCCATGTGAAGGTTTACAGTTCCGGGATAACTTTGGAATAATTTGATCTTCTGTTCGCTCTGTTTTCCCAGTGTTGGAGAGTTCGCTCGGTACACTTGTATTCCATGAGGTCACATCCTTGCCCCCTGGCAGCACAGATAGAATTTGAGTCTCCCTGCAATTCAGATGGGCTATGTCTCTTGCCTTGCATGCGGCTTCTCCAGATTACTAGAGAGTAACTAAGAACTCCGCTTCTGTCGTTGCAGGTGTTTGTAAATGATTACCGAGAGGCTGAAGACCACCCTCAAATGGTTATCTTACAACTGTTACGCTTCATCTTCCGTCTGGTATGGAGAAGGCATTGACAGGATCTCCATGCAGCCAGGATACATGGCGGACATGGCTCTTGTTCAGACTGGGAGAACCCCCCCGCACGTCCATCTCTTGGTGCTGTGACAGTACGTCCGGTGGTTCTATCCCAGAGAGGTGTGCTGAGCGCGGACAGCGCTCTGCACTGTGTCGATGTGAACGGAACCTCTGTTCATCACCACATGGCCGAGTTTTCAGTAAATATTTGTTGTGAATGTAAACAAGGGAGGGCTTTTCTCTTTTTAATGTACAGATCCTAGGAACAGAGAAATATGCAAGAGAGGTGTTTACATGTGGCGTGTTAATTTTTTTAGACCCACTTTCTTTGATAACTGTTTTTGGTTGTTTTTTTTTTTTTTTTTTTTTTTCTCGTTTTGTTTCAGAAAGGAAAACTTTGTGGCCAATTTATGGCTGATTTTTCTACTCAAATTCTTAACCCCACTACCTACTCAGAG
>NC_034592.1:111344427-111352199 GCF_900095145.1 Mus pahari
TGGCGTGTTAATTTTTTTAGACCCACTTTCTTTGATATTTTTTTTTTTTTTTTTTTTTTTTTTTTTTTTTTTGTCTCGTTTTGTTTCAGAAAGGAAAGCTTTTTAGCCAATTTATGGATGATTTTTATACTCAAATTCTTAACCCCACTACCTACTCAGAGGATTCCATAACCCTGCAGTGGGAACTGAGCCAGCTGATTTATAAGGCTGCCTTAGTTTATTTTTAGAGATACTGTACAGAATTTTTTAAACAGGAAGAGTATGGTGTTGCCCTCTCTCCTCTGCCATGGCCTCTTTGAGTTTCCTTTTGACTTATTGCTACCAAAACAGTTCTTAGGAAATGGAATGAGTTCGAGCGGCAGAGGCTCTGTTCTGGTACGCCACTTCCACTTTGTAAATATTTACCTCCTTAGCTCAGTTGCTCCTGTGGCAGAAATTCACACTTTTCCTGCTTCCCTCAACTCCTCAGACCCCTGGATCTGTCTCCACACGGAGGCACAGCTTCAGCCCAGGGTATCTTCAACTGTATTGTGTCAGCAAGAGCTAGGGGCTGCCCGGATTGTGCCCAGCTCCGTCAGTCAAGCTGACTCACGGGAAGGGCTCTCCTGCACTTCACTTCACTGGGTGACTGTGTTTATCTCTTTTATCCTGAGAGGGCAAGGGCTTACACACCGCTTGCTGAAACCATTAGCGCCACTGGTTGCTGGCTTTGCTGCCACCATAGACTCTGCTTTGCCATGTTTACCAGATGAGCTGGAGCCCATGCTTTCTTGGGGGCTGGCCAGGTCATTTCAGGAGCAAGGAGCTCAGGTGATCCTTTTCCATGCTTCTTGGAATGTAGCTCTGCTCACCCTACCTGGCCTGTGATTCCTGGATTTCATCTCTATTCCCTTGAGTTAGGGGCTGGCTCTACTTCTTTCAGTTTCCATACATAGGAAACCTCCATTATACCGAGTAAAGCATTTGTCTTCCACAAGATGTCTGCCTGCTTTGCTCTTAATACTTGGATCTTGTTGGGCCACTTGTGTCTGGGGTGGGGGTGGGGTGCTCTTTCTTGGTCCCTGCCCCTTAGGACCACGTGTACCAGCAGCCCATACATTGGTCAGTTATTTCAAGAGCAGGCAGGACTGGAAGTGCATAGCCAGGTTAGAAAGGAGCACTTTCTAACCTGTGTAGAGGCCCTGTGTCCCAGCTCCAGCTCCTCCCAAAACAAACAGCACACCTGTAGGCAGACAGCCAGGGGAGATTAAAAAAAAAAAGGACCAAGAGGAAAGAACATGGGAGGGGTGGGGGTGGCAAGCCCTCTAACTTGTGAGAACTTAAGATATCAGGCAGCTTGCTTAGAAAGGTTTATGAGTTTCCTCGCAAGTCAGCCGGTGCCAACGACTGTTTGCTTTTGGCCTGTAGAAAGCCAGTGGTTTTTCTTACGTCATGAAGTAGAGAAATCCATTTGTTCATACTTTCCTCTGTGTGTGTGTGTGTGTGTGTGTGTGTGTGTGTGTGTGTGTGTGTGTGTGTGCGCGCGCGCGCGTGCATGTGTTTTGTGTGTGTTTATATGTATATATATATATTGCCTATATGCTTCCTTCTAGATTGAGATCATGTGATCCCAAACATCTATAAATTTCCCAGCTTCCTTAGATTTGCAATGGTTTAAAAGCTATTTGGCGTTCTCCTTTCCTGATGTATTGAGCCGGCTCATGGTTCCCATGAGGCCTGTGGTTGTAAGTTGGTGTTAAAAGTACAACCATGGCTCTGACACACACACACACACACACACACACACACACACACACACCAAAGACATACTTGGTCCTGGGCCATCCCCTCCTAGGACCTCCATTCTCATGTGCCAGTCTCCCCGACTGGAGCACTTTACTGTCTCAGCCCCGTGGCTCTGTGGTACTGCATGAGCAGGTGCAGAGGCTCCCAGAGCCAGGTGCCAGTGACAAGTTTGGCCCCCAAAGCATGCTTACCTCCAGCCTGGGGCTAGTCGCTGAAGCAGCTCATAGGGAAATAAGAGATTCTATGAATTGTAGAAGTATTCAAGAACAGGATGCAGCACCCAGAACGTAAACATGACTGGATGTCCCTGTACTGTATCTGTTTCTTAAAGTGCAAGCGTCGCCTGTGGACAGTGTCCCTGCTTACTGTGGGTAGGCCTTTGTACTTAAATATATTCTCTCTCTTTTTTGATAGGACAGAAACTAGATCTCCCTCCCCATCGTTTGTGTGTGTGTGTGTGTGTATGTGTGTGTATGTGTGTATGTGTTTGTGTGTAAACATAATGCGGGTTTTGTGCCTTGACAACCTCCCCATGTGAGGTTTGTAAATAGTGTCCTGTGACTTCACCTCAAGTTGTAATAAACATACAAAATGGCATCCTGAGTGATTCTTCAAATTTCTTTTCCAGAAAAGAATTGATGAATTGGGGGAAGGGGCAGGGGTCTGAAAAATCTGTTTAAAGTCTCTCTATTAAAGTATGTAATGGGTAATGTCCGCTTCTCCTATTTCCTTCCACTGTTGTATATATTTTGACTATTTATTAGATTAGAAAGTCATGTTTCACTCGTCAACTGAGCCAAATGTCTCTGTGCAATTGTGTTCCCTTTACCTTTCTTTGTAAAATATTGTACAGCATAAATGAGTAGAAAAAAAAATCACTGTTTTTCCAAACTTCTCATAATTAAGGATTGTAAATACCATAGGTTCTTCTGTGTAATGTGCCCTACTGTTTCATAATGCTGTAACTTGTAGAGATGTTGTATATTTATTTTCCGCTTATTTAATGTCTTAAGTTCTTGAAAGTGTTGACATCCCTATCCCTGACACCCACCCCTGCCATGCCATGAATTGCTTCAGCTCCTGATAAAGGAGGGGTAGTGGCTGGTTCTGTCCCCCTGCGGTGGCTTCTGCTTTGGCTTCTGGCATTCAGTGCTTGGATTCTGCCGCCTTTCTGATGAAATGAGTGTTTTGCTGCTGGTGGTACCCTAAGATGCTAGCCTGGAAGATTGGACTCTAAGAAAATCCCCATCGAACCCATCTGTGCAGCAGCTGGCTTCCGGGGAAAAGCAGATGTACTGAGAAGTTGGCCATATCGTTAGGGAAGTATTAGCAGCAGATGGGGAAATTTTTTTTTTTTCTTAAATTGAAAGAGTATCTTTGACAACTCAGTGTTGAGAGAAATATGACCCTGCTGCCTCTTGAGGTACTGCTGAATGGCTGCCCTGGTAAGAGAAGGGCCGGTGGGACCTGTTTCTAGAGCATTTGCCAAGGCCACTTGTGTCACCAGGACACTCGCTGGCTACCGTCCCCACCTGCTGTGTGCTTACTATTTTGAGGTCTGAAACTCAACTTTCCTATACCATTCAGCTCCCTCTCCCCCCCCCGTTTGCTGCATTAGGCCAGCCCACTCCTGCTTCCCTCAACAGAGGTCGGTCCGAGTCCCTGTCACTGAAGCTCTAGAGCCATGTGACTTCATGGAAATGATTTTTGTCCTTCCCGCTGGTTTAGCCTGGTGCCTGTGTGTGTCCATCCGCTCAGTACGTCTGCGTGCGGGTCCTGTCCACACGTGTCGCTAAATCAGTGGGGAACTCCCCCTCAAACAGCGTTGCACAAAGCATCCTCAAGTTCCCAGCAAAGTACTTGATCTCTTTCAAATGTGTGTTATTGTCTAGGTTCTGTGACCACTGGTTTCTGTCCCCAGACCTGTCAGGTATCCTTTAGTGAACAGCACTGATCTCGTCCCGTATAGTCCCGATCACTAATGTCAGAACCCAGCGTATGTAGCATTTGTATTGCAGTTTCCCTGGCTTCCTTTACGTTTTGCACTGATGAATTTTGACAGGGTAATTGCCACTGTACCTGTGCAATACTGCTGTAAATAACTGCAGATTTTTTTTTTAAGAAACTCGATCTTTTATGTTCTTAATGAATTTTATATAAATAAAACTTGCGACTAGCTTTCGTGAACTGTTCGATGTGTGTTCTTAAAAATGGCCGACAACCGAGGGTGCATGTAGATAACGCCCCCTGCCTGATATCAGACAGAGCGCACTAACTGCAATGGAGAGCTTGTAACTCCTTGCTTGGTAATGAGTCTGTGTAGTATATATAGTTAAAAGGAAACCATGCTGGACAGTTTTGAAGCATCCCGCCCACGGAATCAGCCGTGACTCAGTACTTGGGTGGGAAGGTGTTGGAGGTAGTGGTAGGCCGGGAGAGGACTGTTTCGGGTCAGCTTACAGAAGGACTGCTCATCTCTGGGTGTAGACTAAATTAGAAGTGAAGAGCCCCTGAGACACTGTTGAGGGGAAGTAAGTTGTAAGGTTCACGTGAATGATTTGACTGTTTGGAGCTGAAACAGTTTTAAACCAGGCATCTATTCACGCTGTTAATTAATTAGGGGCTTTGTAAAATTCATCAACTTGTTGCAAAGGAGTTGTTTGGGCTACGACCCCAGTCTTCATCTGGGTAGAAGCCTACATTTTTCCAGAGCCCTTTTCCGGCCACGTGGGTGCACACACTCTTAACTACATCCTTTACCTAGCAACAGGTCACAGATCTTTCTAGAATGGTTCTGCTTCACCCTGGCTACTGCATCCGACTCTGGCCTGGCTCGCCAGCAGCTGCCACGAGAATGCTCACTCACCTTCTGAGGAAGCTCTTGTCAGTGGCATGCTGGCACCTGCCTGGCGTGGGAGGAGACACTAACCCTCCTGATTTAAATGAGACCGACCTGTTCACAGCTCCTATGACACCGGGTCCAGTTGGCACTGTCATGTTTGAAGGCAGTGGGCTTATTTTCAGCGACTTGTTTCACATTTTCCTATCAATGATCAACTTGTTATGCATAATGATTCTTCAGTCTGTTGTTTCTTTTCTTCTTACATTCTATTGTGAAAACTTTCACGCACATGAGAAAGTCCACTAGGTTTGGCAGCATCCACACAACTTCCTAGCGCTTACGCTGAATGTTATTCTGTGGCGACAACATGCAAGCATCTACCGATAGGTTTGGTGGTTTTTTTTTTCTTTTTCTTTATGCATATTTCAAAGTTAGAGTCATCAGTAAACTCCTTCCTAAATTCAACATACATGCCATTTTTTTTATTATCATTAAAGATAAAATTTACATACAATAAAGCACAGATTTGGGGCTGAGCGGTTAAGAGTGCTTCCTGTTCTTGCAGAGGACCCAGGTTTGTTTCCCAGTGCCCATGGTTGGTGGATCACAATCATCTATAAATCTATTTACAAGGGATCAATGCTCTTTTCTGGCCTCAGATCCCCTCCCCACAGACACACATATGTAAACATGAATAAAAATAAACATTAGGAAAAAAACTATGTATTCAGCATGCGTTTATTAAGGTTCAACTAAGGGAACAACTGTCACCCATGGACCGCCACTTGAGAAAGTTCCTTCCCAGGCCGTGCTGTCCTCCCCACCCACCCCTGCTACCGTAAGTTACTTTTACCTGCTTCCCACCTTCAGATGAGTGGACTAGTCTGTCTGGTTCCAGAGTTGTGTTATGAGGCCTAGCAATCAGTACTTGTCTAATGGACACCTGAACTTTTTGACCTTTGTAAGTCACATGTCTGTGACTGTTCTCATACAAAGCATCAGTTACCAACCAAGAAGCCAGATTTCAGTCTCTTGTGTTGATTTCTGTGTTTTGTCCCTGCTTGTGACAATCTCTTCATGTCAATTTTTAAAATATACTTTATTCACATAACCCCACAGTTTGCTTTTTCTTCTTAACCCACCTGAAGTTGCTTTTTAGTGACACACAGTATGGCTGTTTCTACACCCCATACAGTTATGGGGTGACTGTTTCTGCACCCCATACAGTGTCTGCCTCCATCTATCCTGAAGCGGCCTCTTACATGTCATCTGTTTCTCCACTCTTCTCTCTCCTCTCTCCCTACAATCTTTTTATTCATGTTAGTTACTAGCTTTTTGTTTTCGGTGTTCTTCCCCACCCCCCACCCCTTCTGTTCTATGTGCGAGTCTACATTAACTCAGGAGCAAGCTCCCATTTCACCTGTGTCTTAGTCAGGGTTTTACTGCTATAAACAGACACCATAACCAAGGCAAGTCATATAAAAACGACATTTAATCGGGGCTGGCTTACAGCTTCAGAGGTCCAGTCCATCATCATCAAGGTGGGAGCAGGGCAGTATCCAGGCAGGCATGGCACAAGCAGAGCTGAGAGTTCTACATCTTCATCCAAAGGCTGCTAGTGGAAGACTGACTTCCAGGCAACTAGGGTGAGAGTATTAAGCCCACACCCACAGTGACANACCTACTCCAACCAGGTCACACCTATTCCAACAAGGCNACACCTCCAAATGGTGCCACTCCCTGGTACAAGAATATACAAACCATCACATTCCACTCCCTGGCCCCCATAGACTAGTTCAAACACATGAATCTACGGGAGGCCATATTTAAACATAGCATAATGCAAAATGCATTTAATCAAACTCATAGTCTATAGCAGTCTCAACAATGTTAAAAATCCAAAGTTCAAGGACTCTTCTGAGATTCATCCAATCACTTAACTGTAATCCCCAAAGAAAGACAGGAAACCAGCTGGGCAAACTCCAATCTCTGCATCTCCATGGCTGATGTCAAAGGGGTCTTCAGATCTCCACTCCTTTTTCATCTTTGTTGTCTGCAACAAACTGCTTTCTCCTGGGCTGGTTCAACTCCCTGTTAGCAGCTTTCCTCAGCATGTATCCCGTGGCTCTGGCATCTTTAACATCTTTGAGTCTCCAAGGTAATTTCAATGTTACAGCTTCTTGTTTCAGTGTCTGGGATTCCACTTGATCTTTTTGGCTCCCCAGCTCTGCCCTCTAAGCTCAGGTTGATCCATTCCATTATGGCTGCTGTTCTTGGTGCTCATTCCATGGTACTGACATCTCCAATACCCTGGGGTGTACCACTCCAACTAGGCTTTACCAGTAGCTTCTCACAGGCTCTCTTCATGGTGCCAAGCCTCAAATCCTTTGCATGACCCCTTCATTCCTGGGCCATCAACTTCAACTGAGGCTGCACCTTCACCAATGGCCTTCCATGGACTCTCCAGTGCCAACTCTCAGCTGCTCTTCATAACCCCTTCATGCTTTCAAAACCAGTACCACCTTAGTGACTCTTTCCCATTACCAAGTACAGCTGCAGCGGGAGGTACAACCTTAGTTATCTCTGGAACACAGCTTCTTTGTGCTCGAAGAAAACACTTCCCAGAATATTTTGCTTCAGTGATGCTGGTCTCTTCTTAATCACCACTAATTTCTTAGCTCCAGCTAACCAGCATCGATTGTCCAAGAAGTCCCTTCTATTATTCACTCTAAAGCCAGAGCCACATGTCTGAAACTGCAAAGTTCTGCTGCTTGCAGGAGCTGGAACATGGCCCCCTTGTTCTATTGCATTACCACCAGCTTTCCCCAACTTCTTCACTACCTAAGATTGGCTGTTCTGGACCTTGCTCTGTAGATTGACCTTGAACGTAGAGATCAGCATGNCTGTCTCCTGAGATTAAAGGTGTGTACCACCATGCCTGGATCTAAATTTACCTGGGTAGGATCTTGCCCCAAGGTCCCACACCCCTAATCTCTTATCTCCTAGAACACAGGATTTTGATCCTTTTCACTTCCTGATACCCCTTTAATACTCAAACCATATCTTTTATATTTTTTCCTTTCTAAGCTTCCTTTCTATGCTTGTTCAAACTTCTCTTTGTGAGACTTAACCAGAGAACAAAGTC
>NC_034592.1:111352777-111357610 GCF_900095145.1 Mus pahari
GGGAGCATGGCAGTATCCAGGCAGGCATGGCACAAGCAGAGCTGAGAGTTCTACGTCTTCATCCAAAGGCTGCTAGTGGAAGACTGACTTCCAGGCAACTAGGGTGAGAGTATTAAGCCCACACCCACAGTGACAAACCTACTTCAACCAGGTCACACCTATTCCAACAAGGCCACACCTCCATATGGTACCACTCCCTGGTGCAAGAATATACAAACTATCACAACCTGTGTGTTTTCCAAGGCTTTTGTCCACATTTCTTTATATGTGGTTCCCTACCCAGTTTCCAAGCCTGGAGTCAACGTAGCTGAATGTGAGGGTCATGAAAATTTGACAACAGTAAAAGGTTTCTGGATGTTCGATGGTCAGAAATGAATCCGAAATGAGACACATGAGGAATTGGGGATGCCCTGGCCCTGCTCAACTCTGTTGGGCCTTACAATTTTTCTGCAACCTTGATTACACATTGGAATGTCATGTTTTGCTGTATAGTCAGTCCCACCTGAGCAAATGCTACCTCAGCTCACACCCAACAGTCCTGCCAGCTATGGATGGAGCTCGTACTGCACTTGGTAATTTTGCTTGTCACGGCTTTATCACAAAAACTAAAGTTTAGTATTTTTTTTAACCTTCATTCCTTAACATGAAGGTATTGCAAGTGTATCATTGGAAAGTATTGTGTTAGAATGTTTGATTGGAAAAATGGCCATTCAAGCTCTTTTTTCATAGCACCTCTTAGGCTGTGAGCCATGTAAAGATGGAACTTCCCAGTCATCAGAAGCCCACTGAAGTAGGTAAGGAATGCAGACATTGTACTTTCTATGAGATGGCCATGGCCACAGAAGTACCTGCTGGCTGGTGCTCTGGGTGGAGAGCGGAAGGGTAATATGGTTGGAATCTATGATGTGAACAACAAACAAAGTTTCCCTAGGATGCAGGGTGTCTTAACTCGTGGCAGAGTGTGCCTGCTGTTGAGTAAGGGACATTCTTGTTCTAGACCAAGGAAAACTGAGATAGGAAACAAAGTCTGTTTTGGGATGCACTGTGAATGCCAGTCAGTGTGCTCAGCTTGGTTATCATTAAAAAAAGAAGAAGAGGAGGGAAGGAGGAAGAAGAGGAGAGAAGGAGGAAGAAGAGGAGGGAAGGAGGAAGAAGAGGAGGGAAGGAGGAAGAAGAGGAGGGAAGGAGGAAGAAGAGGAGGGAAGGAGGAAGAGGAACAACTCCTGGACTAACAAACACTCTGTACTTGGGGCCCAAAAGAGCTTGAAGAACCTGAAAGTGTTTCAGTCTAAGGAGACAGTGCCTGCCAATACGTTGTCAGAGAGCCTTAAACAAAGAAGGTCAGAAGCCCAGGACCAAAGCCCCCCAAAGATTCCGTCTCTCGTTACGTCGTGTGTACTGCAGCACACACGCTGACATGTTGCTCTGAGGAAACAACACACTGAGAGAAGTGATGGGGAAGGCTGCAGAACATGCTAAAGCGTAACAAATAAATAACCAGACATTGAAAAAGCAGGGGATGGGGGGGGGGGGACATTGCTTGCATTGCTGACTTGAGTCCCACACCATGTGCGTGCCTACACACATGTGCAAGTGAATTTTGGCCTGGGATTGGGACAGAATTTCCAACAACTTCTAAAATGGCCCTAAATAAACTTCTGCCATTTTGTACTATGTATTTATTCAAGGCAGTACCCTCAGCGGAGCACTGATGATTGGAAAATCAAAATATCAGTCAACTGAAAAATACCAAAGATGTTCTGTAACCTGCAGGATTAGCTCTTGAGCCGTGGTTTAATTCCTTGTGCAAAATCAAAGGAGCACATCTCTTAGGATGAAAATTTGCTTTTGTTTTTGATAACCAGGCAGTGGTGGCCCCCAGAAGGCAGAGGTGGATGGATCTCTGAATTTGAGCCTAACCTAGTCTACAGAGAATTCCAAGACAGCCAGAGAAACTATGTCTCAAAAAAAAAAAAAAGACAAATAAAAAACGTAAATGCATCAAAGGTTGTTTTACGTTTCTATGATGTATTGCCAATAAATGATTTGTGCATGTATATTATATACTTGTACACCCTGGGTTGTGTAAATATTTCTTCTACATCAAGTGATCACAAGTGGATTTGAAGAATGTTGGCTGATTCAGTACACTTGGATTTTCTTCCTTTAACACCTCTAAGTGTCTTGGCTTATTTGAAGGGTGGGATATGCATTGTCTGGCATCCAGCCCCATACAGCTCTCTTTATGTGCCTGGTACCCAGTGTGGCTTCTGCCTGTGAACGTCTCCCCTGCCCATGGTGCAGCTGAGGACAGGCTCAGAGCCAATCCAACGCTCTTTCCCAGCACGTTGCATCTGGGACAAGTACAGTCTGGAGGGCAGCACCCAAAAGGCTGCCAGAGGCCTGCTGCCCCCTACTTGGCTATGATGCTCCGCTACCTTGCCATCAGCAACAGTCTCCTCTTGGTCTGTGGGGCAGGTGCCCGCCCCTCCAGCGAGTTCTCTTTGTGCTCAATTAGCTAAAGTTGGCCTCTGTTGTTGGCAACTGAACTGCTGACTCATTCCTACCTGTCAGGAATAAAAGGGTTGCAAGAAGTTCTCTACAAACAGTATGAATTCAGAGGGTGTGGGGCAACAAGCTGAGAGTAAAAATGCCCTGTGGGGCAAGACCAACCAGGACAGGGCTGCTAGGAGTTGCAAGGTATGACAAGGGTGTCTAATCTCTGGGTAACTTACGCTTGGCCTTTTTCTCCTGCCAACTCTTTTCTGAAGCAAGCCTGAAATCCTCATTCGTATCGCCAAGGCGAAGCTGTTTCAACTGTCACAGGCCGCCGCTTTCCCACACCTTATCACTTCATTACAGGTACTGCTGAAAAGGACCCTGGGAAGCAAGGTTTTGATAACTGCTTGGCTTCACCTCCTAATAGCAAGCTTGGGGGTGAATTAACTCTTTTAATAACCTCTTTCTCGTGTCTAAAGAGCACACTTGGGCCAGTGTCTTTGGAAAGTCACTAAAAAGCTGGAGAGACAGCTCAGGAAGTAAAAGGTGCTTGTTGCCAAGACTGATGACCCGAATTCAAGCCATGGTAGAAGGTGAGGACTCCACAAGTTGTCCTCTGACCTCCATATATACACCATGACATGCATGCGAGCAATCACACATACTGCAATAGTTTTAAAATATGCTAGACATCAATTTTAAAAACTAATTTAGATGGCCATTTTCCTTAAACAATTATTTAAGTTTTGAAGCCCTATCATGTGTCTAACACAGAAAAGAATGGTAAGGGTTTAAAACTAGGACATGCCAGGAAGGGTGGGGAAGGACCACAAGAAAAGTCAGAGGTGGGATTTCTAGGCGGGAGGCTGCTTTGTGAGTGTGATTGGCCTAAGGCTCTATGGGGTGTCTTTCCTCTTCCCTCCTGGCCCCCAGAGCTTGCTATAACGACCCCCATAATGGCCTCTGATCTTTGTATACCTCTTACCTGTGAGACAAGCCTCGAAGCATCTTATTGTCACCTCAGTACGAACAGTCCTTTCACGTAACTACCACCAGATAGGCAGACTGAGTTATACAGCCTAGGCCCTGTCACAGAGGTTCCTGAGCTAGTCGGTGGCAGAGCCAGGTTGAACTGAAGCGCGTGGCCCTGCCTGAGCATGCACCTGCGATCACTTCCCTTTCTTTTCTGCTGCAAAGAGAGGATGAGGCAGCCAGGGTCGGCCTCCAGCCGGGTGCCTGAAGAAAGCCTTTTGTAGAGTAGTTCCAGCCATTATGGGGCCTCATAAGCCTGGAGCTTGGTACAAACTCACCTTGAGGGAACTCCTCCGTGGGCTTAAGTCTCATCCAGTCACCAAGGGTGCTTCAGCTGCACCTAAGTGGCTCACCTGGCAGACTTCCTGTTTGATCTTCCCTGTCTACTCTCAACATTTCCTGTTTAGTTCTGTACTTTCTAATAATGATCTTCCCACCTAGTTTGATGTCCTGCCGACATTCAGCTTGCCCCAATAACTCTGTCTGTAGGAAGGTGTGGCTCAGCTGACTCAACACAGGCTTTCCACCAGTGAGAATAACTTCCCATGTAACTTGTTCATATTTAAAGTCATACCCAAAGATTCCCCAGGACTCAGCATCTCTACAGCACCTGACAGACAGGCTTGGAGCACTGAGGCCACAGCCCTCGTTGACAGAGTTGTCTCTTTTTTGCTTGTCTTCTGAAGGAGAGTGAATTGGGCATGGTGGGAGGCTAATGTGTTCTACTCAAGTGTGAACATGGAGAGCCTCACAGCCGAATGTGAGCACTGCCAGGGATTCCAGCAGGCCACGCCCAGCCACTTCTGCTCGCCGGGAAACATGCACTGTCTAGTTCTCTTGTCTGTACAGAAAATGAGTTAAGGTCCGAGTGCATATAGTGCAGGGTCCAGGTTTGGCTTGTTCAAGAGCTTTTAAACCTGGCTCTCCAGACAAGGGTTCATCTCCACAGCAAGGGCAGAACCTTTCCAATGTAGGTGAGAACAGCTCATTCCGCCTGCCCATGACCTGGCTCACCCCAAGCTGATAGTTCCATGGGAGATGATAGTTTCAGCTTGGGTAGGTTTTCCAGAATGCCAGGGCTGCCCAAGGCCCTTTCGACAGAAAAGGGGTCATTTTAGCCCCTAGTAGATTCCAATAAGTCGCTTTTTGGTCTCTCAACCCTGACCTTCTTTCTGCTAAGAAGCCTAACACCCAAAGCCTGAGATGCAGAAGCTCTGTCATATCTTCTTTAAAAGTAAGCCTATTCAGCTGGGCGTGGTGGCGCACGCCTTTAATCCCAGCACTCGGGAGGCAGAGGCAGGC
>NC_034592.1:111357620-111370120 GCF_900095145.1 Mus pahari
AAATAAATAAATAAATAAATAAATAAATAAATAAAAGTAAGCCAATTCTATTGCCTTCAGATCTGGAGACTGTCAAAAGGAGAGCCTGAACCAAAACATGAACCAAGGTCATAGAGTGACATTTTGAAAGGGACATGGGGGTGGGGGGGGCAGAAGGTTGTTTCTCCTCTGTCAATTCCTGCCAAGTATTGATCCCGTCTAGGTGAAGGTGAAAGGGTTCCCTTGTCTCTAATCCAGACATCTGAAAAGACTTCTGTTTATTCGTGCATCAATTCATCCTACAAACGTTGGTTGAGTGCCTATCACCTGGCAGGCGCACACTAATCCAAGCCTCCAGGAATCATTCTGGACAAGACGCCTGCCTGCATGGAGGGAGCTTCTCTACAGTAAGGTTGTAAGACAACAAATAGGTGAAGAGTGAGCTCTCTCTCCATTGTCTGGTGAATGTGTGAAAAAGCAAGCAAGACCCAGTGTGGTGGCACAGCTCTGCAGAGGGGATTCAGCCAGCACAGCCTGTCCTCCATGACCCCAGAATGAACAGGAAGCAGCCAGAAGAGTGCAGTCCAAACCGACAGATTATAGACATGGTAATCGGGGGCAACCAGAAGGCAGACTGGTACGGCTGGAACAAACGGGAAATGGTGCAGGCATAGGCGTGAGAAGCAGACTGGCTCAAGGCCAGGAGAATGTGTCCAAAACTGAGTTAGCTCCAACTTTGGTGGGTAGGGGAAGGCTTTTGTCAAAGAGTACCAGCAGCTGCAAGAGATTGTTTAGGGAGATCCCTTCCAACTCCAGATTAAAAGAGAATGAGCTTCCATATGACTGAAAGCCATCCATGACCTAGGGGATTCCACTGCTTAGTAACAGGACATTTGGGAGACAAGTGGTAAAAACATACAAATAAAAAAAGGTCTGATAATATTGATGAATCATATAGAGACTGGTATTGCTGGGGGTTGAATGTATCTCCCAGAAGTTTGGGTGTTTCCCAGAGTCATATGATGCTGTTTTCTGTACTGGAGCCTTTGTGTGTGTGTTTGGGGGCGGGGGGATTAGGATTATGTGGGTCACATGGGAGGTAGTACGGTGATTACTTTTCTATGCTGTGATAAATACCATGACTAAAAGCAACTTGTAGAAGACTTTGTGTATGGCTTGCAGTCCCAGAGAGAGTGGGGGGAAGCATGGTATGGAGTGGCTGGAGCAGAAAGCTGAGAGATCACATCTTCAACCACAAACAGGAAACAGAGAGAGCTCACCGGAAATGGGGCAAGGCTAGACACCCTCAAAACCTGTCTCCTCCTCCTGTGACATACTTCCTCCAGTGAGGCTCCACCTCCTAAAGGTTCCACAACCTTCATTAACAGCACCACCAAACAAGAACCAAGTGCTCACATACCGGAACCTATGGGAGCCATTTCTCATTCAAACCACCACTCATATAACTCCATTAATCATTTTGTAGCAAAAACCCCTAGCTAGCATGCTTGTTCTGTGTCAACATGTGATTTCTACCAAGTTATGATGCAGGAAGAACACTCTAGCCAGATCTTAGGCACATGTGGTACCAAGCTCTTGAACTTCCCAATCTATAGAACCACCAGTCAAATACACTCTTCTTTGTAAGTTACCCAGCCTTGGGTATTTTGTTTCAGCAACAGAAAATAAGCCAATTAGATCTTTATTTTTAGACGTGCATTCAAGTATTTAGAGATGAGGAAACACCGTCTCTCAAGTGTTCAGGGGGGAAAACGTGCTTACAGATGTCTCAGGAGTGGGTTGGTGTTCGGTGGGAGGGAGGACAAAGGAAAAAGGAAATATAACCAAGTGGTATAATAATACCTGAGGGGTCCGAGTGAAGGCTCTGAGTACAAATCTCCACTTATTTTGCACTTTTCTCTGAAATACTCAAGGTCTAAAAACAAAACGCTGTCAATTTACTTCAAAGGAAAAATGTAGGGCATGTAGACCAAAGCTCCGACAAAGTAGCTTTATATATTTAGGCATGCATTACAGTGAGCCACTCTCATAAACCAAATGCCCCTAAAACAGCAACTCATGTGTGTGTGTTCCAGTCCACATTGGTGCACACATGTGTATGCATGTGTATGAGGTCAGAGGCCAATGTCAGGTGTCTTCCTCAATCACTCCCACCTCATTTTAGAGTCTCTGGTGAGCATCATTGTTCTCGTTTAGCTGGGCTCACTGGCTAGCAAGTCTCTGGGATCTTCACATCTCTACCTCCCTGGGGCTGGGCTCGCTTGTATATACGGCTGTGTGGATACACTGGCTTCTTACGTGGTTGCTAGGGAATCCAGACTCAGATCCTCACACTTGTGCAGTAAGCATTTGACTGACTGAGCAATCCCCCTAGATGACCGAGAAAATTCGCTGTTGCTGTTGTTGTTGTTGCTGTCGTCATCATCATAGACAGATGATGGATCCAATGGACAATCTTCGCCCCCATATGGAGCATCGGTTCCACACAGGCCAGATGGTAAAGAAACGGGGCATCCTCCAGCCCAGGGGTTTTGTTTGTTTGTTTTGATACACAAAATACCAGGGGGAGGAGCCCATCTCCCCAAATCTCCCAGAGGCTCTACTATGAAAGTGACTGCAAGGTGTGTCTGGACCCCATAGCCTCTGGATCAGAGAGCTTCCCCCAAAGTCTCATGGATGACTCTAGAATCTGGGGAGCACTCCAGCACTGTAGTTGGATCAAATGAAAACACACAGGGCAAACATGCTGAAGGACAGGTGCTTGCTGTTTGTTTAAATTGGTTGTAGTTGCAAAATGTTCAATTCTCATCTATACTTCCCTCTGCCAATTTGCCCTGGCCCAGGCACCCATGCCGCCTGCCAAAGGCAGGGTGAGTGGGAGGAGAGAGTGGGCTGGAGGGCCCAGGGCCAAGGCCACGGAGGGAGCAGGTGAGGCAGCTCCATTCTGTATGCCCAGGGAGAGCCCAGTCATCAGGTGAGTCAGAGCCTGCTGTTGACAAACCTAAAGGGCCAGGTGAGGTCAGAGAGAAGGAGGAGCCATGAGTGTGCCCTGGGAGGCAAAAGAGACAGATTCTCACATCTAACCCGCATCAGTGATAGCATGGACCACGGTGGGCTTGTACACAAATCCCGCTCAGTGGGGTTTGATGCCACAGAGGGTCTTGGCACAAGGCAGGCATCATTGCCTCCTTAGGAACAAAGCCTGGAGGATGAGCAGAAAGTTCTAAGGCTCCCTTGCAGCTATGCAGAGAAAGAGGAAAGTGGTCCTTTGCACTGAGGTCCAGCCCACCAACACTGGCCCCAGTAGGAGAGAAAGTCTTTGAGAAGGGGATTTCAGCTATTTCTAGCAGTATCTCAAAGGCTCATCCAGAGATGGCTTTTTGTGACAGCTAACTATCCCAGACCAGATTCTCTCCTACTCACCCATGTGAGGCTGGGCTCAGCCCAGGTGCCTCTCAGGCCATTTAGAATGCCCCAGGCTGATCTGCTGACTTGTAGGTATGTGCACCTTGCTGGTTATATTTGAAGTTGTCCTCTGGGCTGAGGCTCAGCCTTCTGACTTGGCAGGACCTGAGGGTACCAGTTGAGTTGTAGGTACTTGGCCCACCATCTGCTAGGGAACTGGGAGGCATTTCCATACCTGGTTAGGACTCTGAGGTAAATCCTCCTCATGTAAGTGGGATCTCCTCTTGGCCTCTTGACCTTCACCGTTTTATAAAAAAGTGCATGGCCAGCAGGATCCCCAGGACTTAAAGGTGCTCGTGCCCAGCCCGAGGACCTGAGATCAATGGGGAAAGGAGAAAACCGACTCTCACAAGTGGCTCTCCGACTGCCACATCTGTGCCTGCTGTGGAATGCTTGCACGTGTGTACACACAACGAAATGTAACCATTTTGTTTTTTAAGGAGTGAGAACACTGGGCCCATTCAAATGGACAGCCTCTGGGCCCTGCGACCACTGTGTGTCCTCTGATGTCCCTGTGAGAGTCGCTCCCCAGAGCTCCACGGAGGCAGGATTTGATGTGGGGACTCCCCAGAAAGAAGGGTTGGTAATCGTTCACACACAACCTGTCTCCTTTCAGACAGGTCGCTATCAGAACCTGGTGGCCACTGTAAAGCAGCGGTGTGCATGTGTCATCCAAAAGTGACACTTGGGCAAAATAAATCCCAGTAATCAGGGCTCTTTCCTGGAACATGCCACAGACTGCTTCCCAGAATGCCCAGTTTACTCCCACAGGGTGCCCTTGCTCTCTCAGGGAACCTCCTCCCAGACAACCAAACGGGGATTCATTTTCCAGCATTCCCTGACCACTACTCAGTGCCACCTTCAAACTGCATCCTCTGGCCTGCCGGCCTTGTGTACACTCAGTGAGCTGGCAGTGACTGGGGGACTGTCAAGGAGGACTCGGGCCCAGGGTTCTAGTGCTCTGGGAGAGCGGGGCTGTGTGAGCCCCACTCTTTGTATCTCCAGTACTTTTGAGGACAACAGAGTTCTTCGTTCAGGGAAAGACCATGGCTGCTCCATCACAGACTTGGTGAGCAAACACAACTTTGGAAGAGGAAAAAAAAGCGTCCTTCCCAGTTCCCTCCAGGCCTCTAGTGCTATTCTTGGTGGGACAGTCTGCTGCAGGGCCTTTCTCAGCACAGCCTTGACCTGGGGGAGGGGGAGGGGGAGGGGCGAGCCCTGGCCTCAGGGCAATGGGGTAGAGAAGCACTGAGACCCATGTTTCTTTGAACTCTGTTTCACAGGAAATTTGGCTTCAAATTCTTGTACACCAGAAGGCCAAGGCAGCCTTGGGACAGACACACTGTCTCTTATCTGATGATGTCTGGACAGAGGCCTCTGGAAGCTCTTCTCGGAGCATCAAAAAGAGGCAGCTGGTGACCTCATGGGTCACGACTTTATTCCCTCCACTTGATTTCAAAACGTGGGACTGACCTTCCTAGTTCCGGTCGGGGCTTTAAAGTTCAGACACCCAGACAGACAGACAGACAGACAGACGAGATGTGAGGGAGTACACTTGTTGCTCCTGTGACGAAAATACCACAGGAGATCAATGTTACTGATTATTTATGGATCAGGGAAAGAAAGTGGAGGCCTGAAGCTGGGGAGATCTTGTGATCAGATAGCTGAGCACAGCCATACTGACAAAACCCCTCTCCCAAAAACTCCTGAGAGGCAGGTGTGAAACCTAAAGGACTTTGTCCCCCTGAGTCATGATGTCAACGTGTGTAAACAACACCTCCATGACAAAGTAATGCAGCAGCCAGGGACAATGCCGCGCTTCCTGTTGGACTGTGCCTGCTTCTCTCTCTGTCCACAAAATACTACTTTCAAAGTCCACAAGTCAACGTTACAGAGCCAAGGGAGGAAATGACAAGAGTCCAAAGCATGGTCTTGTTTTGTGTAATTTATGTTGTTTTGTCTGACTTTGAAGAACTGTAGGTTTATATAAAGTAAGCTAAATGTTTTCTTTCCGAGAACATCAAATGAAACTCCACATTCAAAGAGTGAGAGTTCTTTGTCCGTGTTCCTAAGGGCTAAGAGCCTTCCTTTCTGTGCAGTCTGTGACTGCGAGCTCCTCTGAAGCCCAACAGTTTTCTGTTGAAAAGTAGCCAGGATGGGAGCAAGCCTGGCCCAGCAAGTGTCCTGAATGCATGAGCTCCTTTTGTCCTTGTAATGGGAGAGACACTCAGGAAGAGGGCCAGGACAGACTGAAGCTGTCGTGACCCAGCATCTGAGAAAGAAAAGGCACAGACCTTCGTTGAATATTGACTGATGGAACGGCCTCCAGATAACTTCTACCCACCTGCTGCCGCTCTCTCTGGGGCTGTTCTAATGACTGAATTCAGCCATTAGGGAGGCTGGGACAGTCCCCACCTCTGATGGCTGGGTCCAGCCTCTTCTGGGTTCATTTGGGGTCTTGGGTTGGGCTGAGACCAGGAGACAGCACTCCTCCATCTGTTGTGTGGTCCTCACAGATACCCAGTCTGGCAATGATGTACTAGCCATTTTCCTGACCTTATCACATATGACATCCTCTTATCTATGTTTCTTATAAATGTATGCACAGACCTATGCTAGCTCCCACCTCTGGCCACGAGTGACAATAGACCTTTAGGAATCTCACTGTACCATACACCCGAGGAAGTACACGAGGGAAGGAGGAAAGCCATACGCACGTGCAGCGCATGCCTGCAGAAGCCAGTGATGGACGCTGGAAGGAGACTGTGTTGTTACTTGGCTTACAAAATACCAGAAGACAGCTACTAAAGCGAAGAAGCTTTAGTTTAGTTAGGCTCAGTTTGAGTCTATCATGGGGCAGTCCCAGTGCCCCGGTGTGACACAACTGGTCCCATCGCATCTGGAGAAGCAGTGTTAATGAGTTTGTTTGTTTATTTATTTATTCACTTATTTATTTATTTAGCCTTTTTATTCAGTTCAGGTCCCCCCAGGCCATGAATTGGTGCTGCTAATACTCAGGGTGGCTTTTTCCTCCTCAGCTTAGGGAACACCCTGACGAACAAGCTCAGGGGTGTATCTCCTGTGTGATTCTAAATCCAGGTCAAGTTGACAGTGAAGATGACCCACCACTGGCCACCAGGTCTACTGACCCCTGTGTACTTAACACTTATACACAGCTCAATCTTTAGCGCCCAAGTCAGACTCCAAAGCTGAGGGGGCTGAGGGTCAGGCACAAGAAGAAGACATTCATTTTCTGGGGCTGCCTTAACCAGTTGCTCCTATGCCTTGACTTAATGCAGCTTACCTCAAAGGCCGCTATCTGGGCCGTGTGTGGTGTGTGTGTGTGTGTGTGTGTTGTTGTTGTTGTTGTTGTTGTTGTTGTTAGTGTTTTACCTGAATGATCTTCCTTTGTGCTCACATAAATATTAAGATGTAAGTACCAATCCACACTGAACTGTAGAAAGGGATCCGCATAGCTAGAAAGTGATGGGACCTGGTGGAGGTGTGGCTTATAGACTAATCAGAGGCATCAGCACAGACTCCACCTCCCTCGTGGTTCCTTAATACCTTGTCCTTGGGGACAGCTATATCCTGTCCAGTGGATTGTCAGCTTGCAGCCTGCGCATTTCTGGAGACCCCTCCCTTCAGACGCTGTATTTCTGCAGCCGTTGAGTCTCACCTTGACCTAGATCCTTGCGACCCACTGTTTTGTTCTACTTTTCTCTCAGCCATTCCTCCCTCCTACCTTCTCCTCTTTTCTGTCTGGCTTCTACTCCTCAGACTCTTTGTAACGGGAATTCCCTCAGCAAGTCAGCCTTTGTTATAGCTACTTGGCAAAATCCCAACCCGAGAACCCTCCCTTCCACCTCTCCATGCCTGCACCGTGGTTTCTGGCAGTTTGGAGAGAGAATCACACAATTTGACTGGGTACTTGTGCACTGGGCTCTCGACTCAGCTCAGCCTGCAGGTTGACCCTCAACACTGCCAGGCTAGGCTATGGATTCCATTATTCTCTCCAGCCATCTCTCGTCCTGTGACCCACAGGGCCTGTGTGCTCTCCTGTCTTTGCATCTGTCCCTCATTCTGCTCCATAGACCCCTGCACTCTCCTTCCAATCCCCCCCACACACACCCTGCCCCATTTAACTCAACTTCCATCTTCTGGACATCAAACTGGCCATCTCATCCAGGCCGTGTCTCTCTCCTCCCTGCAGGGATGGCCAAGGCCTCCCAGCTGGGCTCTGGAGTCAGCCATCCCACTCCCTGGGTGTCTCTGGCCTCTTGCACAGTGCCCTTCTGTTTCTGGACAATTCCAACCAGCATCAAGCAGTGCTTCCTTGGTCCCCTGGCCTCCAGCCCCTCTGGCACAGAGACCTCTGAGCTCCTCTCTCTTTGCCTTCAGAGACACAGCTTTCAAAATAATCGGATTTGTTCACATTGTGTCTATTTTCTTAACTCCTTTTGCAGTCCTGGGCGCAAGACTCCCTGGCGAGGCTCCCAGCGCTTTCCCTGGAGATCTCGGTCAAGGTTGCCAGCGACCTGGCTGGCTAGCTGGCTCTGGATCGTATCCTGAGTCTGGACACACTCTGCGCATCTGTCAACAGACTCTCCCAGCTTACCTCCTACCTCCCTGATGGTCCTTGTGAGCCCACCCCTTTTTCAGACTCCTGAGTGTGAGTGCTCCCTAGGCCCCTGGAGCTCTTTGTCTTCCTACCCCAGGAGGTTTCCCTCAGTCCTTGGATGGAGTCAAAGCCGGTTCTCAAGCCAGTGATTCCAGGTCCATCCTGCACTTCTTTGAACTTCCTTCCAATGGGTCCGTAGAAGTTATAGCCTCACACTGTTTCCTCCAGAGACCCCAGTCTTCCCATAACTGACACACCCGGATTCAGTCTTTCCCAGCAGTGTATTCCCTACAGCAGTTGCCATCCCAGTAGGCTGACATGGTGCCCTCCCCAGCTCCCTCAAGCCTTTCTCTAGAGTCTTCTCACATCATCTGAAATCTGTACCCTGTGGTGACATGGAGGGCACGGCCCTTTTGTCCATGTTCTGAACAAGATGTTGTCCCAGAGACTCTCTCAGAGCCTAAGGTCTTCCTACTTGAAGATCCTGGGTATACAGCTTGTCTTCCCCCGTCCTTCACATGAGCTGGTTTTCCTTACTGTCTCTCTCTGTTTCAAATGCTATCAATCCAAAGTAGTCATCATTAACCAGCCTTATCTAAAGTAAGCCCCCTTTAGATTCTTTATCTCAAACCTATTCTGTTTATTTCTACCAGTACAACTTTAAATTGACTCTTCTTTGTGTTTTAAATCTCTTTGAAATTTGATTTGTTCTTTATTTTCAATGAGAACAAATGTACACGTATAAGAAATAAAATACATATTTCAAAATATGTTTATACTGGCTGGCATCTTCTGATCGTGTTCCTCAGTTGGACGTCTGTCTCAAATGTTAAAATAGATTTATTTGCGTGTCCGTTTTGCTCCTTTTTGATGTTGCTGTGGACCCAAGAAAGCCTGCCTGTTGCTTCATATGATACCCCTTCAGGATGCAGAGTGGTGCCTAGCATCTTCTGTTGGGTGCCGAATGGGAGACTGAAGGACAGAAAGCAGGGTTGGAGGCACCTGTGACTCATAACTCACAAAACTCACATGCAGCTCACACAGCATCCTGCAGAAGATCGAACACAGTATCAGAGTTATTGAGAGCGACAGAAGGCTATCTGAGACTGCGGGAAGTCCGGGAAGTCCTCCTGGAGGAAGAGACGTGGGACTAGACGGCTGAGAGCCTGTCCCGTTTCTGCGGCTTTCTGGTCTCAGCAGAGCTTGTGAAACTCAACTCTGGTCGTGAAGGCCTAGCGTTGGTTTTTGAGTTCATCTTGTTTCCCTCATGTGTCTGGCCTGTGGACAGAATTGGGGTCTTCCAGGACTCCTGTAGGCACTTTCTTTGAATAGCTGCTTTTGATCACCTTTGCTGACCATCCTGCACTAACCTCATCACCCCCTGCTCTGCCACCCCCAACTCCACCCAGCCTCTTGGACAGGTCCATCTTCTTCCAAGGGTTCTTACTTTGCACTCCCTGACACTGTCTCTCCCACTCGTGTCTCTGGGCTTTGTTTTCCTCCTGTTCCCACCGTTGTCCACACTCATCTGAGGGTGAATCAGGTTGACTGTGGTAACAATCCCCCCACTGCCCCAAGGCTCACGGTGACTGGCGCATGTGAACTGGGAGGGGAACAGAGCCCTGTACTATTCACCCACCATGGTTTTTCCCATGGTCTCTATTTGAGGACACAGGCTGGTGGAGCCTCCACCATCTGGAGTATTGCCAGGCACCATGGGAGTGAGAAACAAGGACAGCTGTGAGTCAGCTCTTACCAGTGCCCACCATCTGGAAACCCGACGTGTCTCTTTCCCTCCCGTTCTATGGGTCTGTGGGCTTTTTGCAGGGTGAGGAGAGGCAGGAGCACCAAGCAGAGTATTATCCAGTGTTCTCATAGAGAGCTCACTGTCTTGCCCCTCCTATGCCCAGCTTGTAATTTGTGCAAAGATGCAGTATGAACAGGAACTCCACTTCCGGGCCAGGATGCCCCTTTCCGTTTCAGTGGATTCTAACACACACAGTAGGAGTGGGTGATTTTGAGGACTTTGGCTCAAGAGAGCTCTGGTAAAATTTTGGATGAAGTTTCCACTAGTTGACCTCATTTTGCCCTGTGCTTTTTAGCCACACGCTCTATGTTTTTCCCTTTGGGTGTACAAACCTCTCCCAGCCTCACCTCGTCCTTCCACCCAGCGAGAGGTTTCTAAGGAACTGGTGAGACCACAGCTGTTTTGTGTTGAGTCCCCCCCAAAGGCCAGTACTGGGGTCAATGTTTAATCACCTTTTCATGACTCCTCATCACAAGCCAGCTGGTAAGGAGACAATTGTCCTCAAGCCACTTTTATAGAAACGAGGAAACTGAAGTTCAAAGAGGTTTTTTTAAACCTCCCAGCTTGTGGGCTGGACCTTTGGGCATTTCCCTAGTCTGTGTGACTGGCACGCCTGCCTCGTGACTGGCTGGCTCCTGGGCTGAAGGGGTGAGTCGGTGAAGGTCGGCCCTGCAGCCAGCCGCCAGCTCGCCTGGGAACTAAGTGTTCTGTGCAGGGGTTGAAGTGCATAGATAATGGTGGAATTTACCTCTCAAGATGGCAGGGCCAAGTGTGACTTTGTTTGATAAGCTTGGATTTTATGTCTTTAGAAGCAAACAAACAAACCATCAAGTGGCAGTGTTGCTGGCTGACTGCCCGGAAGCCTGACCCAGAGGGAGAGGCATAGACTCCGCCCTCAGGAGAGCCAGGGTTCTGGGGTGAGGAGCTTCATGGAGTTTCCTGCCAATACCCAAGTTCCCCTGGCTGGTTTTCTTCCAAATTCTCCTGGTCTCCTCCGTGGGGTTCTGGAGCTATGGAAGAGCGCGCCCACAGCGCACCCACAGCACATCCACTTACAGACTCACTCACTGACAGAAAGGACAGTGGCCACAGTGAATTACACTGATACCACACAAAACAGGCATTCAACTAAAAACTTTATTATTTGCATTGTCGTTTCTTTTTAAATTTTTCATTAATCATAGGGAATGGAGGCAGAGGCTCCTGAGTTTGGGGCCGGGCTGGGATATATAGTGATAGTCTGTCTCAAAGGTAGGAATTATTTTTCCTTTTTGTAGGAAGATAGAAACTTTTTTTTTAACTTGCTAGTAACAATTTTTTTCTATTCATTTTATCTTAATTTTTAAAATTGATACATAAGATGTAAAAAATGTAGGCTTATAAGTAGTAATATGATTTTTTTTTCCACTTTTGAGGGTATTTTCTGTCTTTGCTTCAGGTTTTTTGTTTCATTGTTTTTTTTTGTTGTTGTTGTTGTTTTAGAGGTTTTGTTTTGCTTTATTATTACCAGCCTCCCTGAGAGACAGGGCTGTCCTGGAACTCACATTGTAGACTAGGTTAGCCTTGAGCTCCCAGACATCTGCCTGCCTCTGCCTCCCCAGTACTAGGATTAAAAGAGTGTGCGACCACTCCCTGGATAAATAAAATCATTTTGTTGTTGGTTTTATTTTGAGATGGGGTTTCTCTATTTAGCCCTGACTGTCTTGTAACTCACTGTGTAGATTCAGAACTCAGAGATTCACCTGCCTCTGCCTTAGGAGTACTGGGATTAAAGGTGTGGACCAGCAACACTGCCCTTTCTCTTTGTTTGTGTTTTGGTTTGGTTTGTTGAGGCAGAATCTCAAAATGTAGACCTGACTGACCTGCCCCTGCCTTTGGAGTGCAGTGTTACATCACCACACCCAGAGGCCATGTGACATTTTAATACAATGTACCCATGTTTTCACTGTGAAGAACTAAAAGATGATCGAGGACACAGATACATGTGACCTGATCTTAAAATTAATTTATTTTTAATTGGCAATTATGAATTATATATGTATATATTGATTTTGCACAACACAGTGTTTTAAAAAGTGCATGCATGGTAGAATGGTGTGGTGGTTTGTGTATACTTGGCCCAGGGAGTAGTGCTTTTAGGAGGTGTGGCTTGTTGGAGTAGGTGTGGCCTTGTTGAATAGGTGTGTCACTGTGGGTGTGGGCTTTAAGACCATCATCCTAGCTACCTGAGGAGTATTTGCCCTTGAAACAAAATGTAGAACTCTCAGCTCTTCCAGCTCCATGCCTGTCTAGATACTGCCATTCTCCTGCCTTGATGATAATGGACTGAACCTCTGAACCTGTAAGCCAGCCCCAGTTAAATGTTGCCCTTGTAAGAGTTGCTTTGGTCATGGTGTCTTTTCACAGCAGTAAAACCCTAACTAAGACAAATGGCTAAATCAAACTTGTTATTATATGTATTACCTCATTTACTTCTTTTTGGTTTTTTTTGTTTTGTTTTGTTTTGTTTTCTTAGCTAAAGTCACCATCTGTGCAATAAATTTCTTGTGTTATCCCTGTTGTCTAAAACCTTAATCATTATCTCTTTAACTACTATTTCCTCCTCCA
>NC_034592.1:111372645-111374498 GCF_900095145.1 Mus pahari
AAAAGAAAGAAAGAAAGAAAGAAAGAAAGAAGAAAGAAAGAAAGAAAGAAAGAAAGAAAGAAAGAAAGAAAGAAAGAAAGAAAGAAAGACGCCTGACATCAACTTTGGATGTCCATACACATCACTAAACAAGTGTGAGCCTACACACATGAACACATGCATATCCATGCATGCATGCCACACACGAGAAAGTAAAGAAAATGAACTGCTATGCCCCAAATGGTTATTACTAAGTGCCCCGACTCTTAGCCTCTCTTAGAAGTCAAAACCTCCCTGCTCACAGGGTCTTAATGGAAGAGGTTTTGCCTGCACCAGGATGCTCAGTGAGTAGGAGCTGTTTTTCACTAATCCAGTCCCATATCCTCTCTCCCTGTGCAGCCACAGCCTAGAAGGCCACACACACACACACACACACACACACAGGCTTGCTGCAGAAGACCCAGGTTCCCACTGCAGCCACCTCTTCTGGGCACAGCTCCTCCTAGGTGAGACATCTTCCCACCCTCTGCCATGGCCTTTTCTCTCCAGCCTGGCCCAGTTCCCGGAGCTCATCCCACGGACCCAGCTTGACACACATCTGGGCATATCTTCTGCATTCTTCTGCAGGTTATCCTGAGTAACGGCCGTGGCTGGTGGGCTCATCCCTCCTTTCATGGATTTATCCATTTGTCTTTTTTTCAACCATTTTTGTGAGGCACCTCTGATGAGCCAGGTGTCTATGATGTAGAGGAATGAGCCTGGGCTAGGGCAGGCATGAGTTCTGTCCTCTCTCCATCAGCTGTGTGGCTGGACAGTTAACCGTTTGTCAGCCTCCAGTTTGCTCTTCTATAACATCTAGACCATCATGGATGACCTTGTGTGGAATGTGGGACCTAACAGTTCACCACAGGTTTTCTGTAACCCTGACTCCTTGCTTAAGCCCCCCCCCCACTCCCACCACTGCTCTCTCTGATTGAAGCTTCTCCCCAGTGCTCCACCAGAACAAGTGACACATGCAGTCTGCGGCTATGTTGAGGACTCTGAGGGGGTTAGGGTCAGAGCAGAGTTGAGGCAGAAACCTCACCATAGCTGCCAGGTTCCCTAGATCATTGTTCATTCCTCTGAATACAGGCCTTCCGGGGTGTCCTGTGTGGATGGAGCGCTTCCTTCAGGCCGGTGGGCTGCTTTGCTGAGCTATGTAGAGAAGAAAGCACAGCTCTCTTGGGGTCACACTGGAGCCATGATTGTGGGCAGATTCCTGAGAGAGTCCTAGTAAGAATTCCTTCCAAACACAGAGAGAGAAAGGGCCAGAGAAGGAAGCAGGGGAAATATCAGGAAGTGAAGGCAGGTGCTAGTGAGAAAGCGAGGAAGAGGATTCTGAACAGAACCCAGAGCCTTCTTATAAGTGCCTTACTGCTCAGTGCTGGGAGATGCTAATTCAGCCTTGTCAGCTAGAGAGGGCAGAGGGCTTAAAGTCAGCAACTGGGGGTGTGTGGGGGGGTGGGGAGCAGAGCCACAGTGAGAATTGTCAGGTAGCCAGAATATTCTCTTGACATTCCTAGAGCCATTCTATCTATAGTAGAGCGTTTGTCTAGCATGCACCGGACCCTGTACTCAAGTCCTAACCCTGTAAGAGCTGGGCACTTTCCTGTAATCCCTGTGCTGGAGAGGTAAACACAGAGAGGATCAAGGTCATTCTTGCCCACATAGCAATTTTAAGGCCAACCTGGGCGGCATGAGCCCCTGAGACCTAGTCTCAAAATAAAAGTGAACATCAAAAACATAGCAAAATCCAGGGCATCAATTGGTACTGCAGATTCTCGCGCGCGTGTGTGTGTGTGTGTGTGTGTGTGTGTGTGTGTGTGTGTGTGTGT
>NC_034592.1:111374533-111398741 GCF_900095145.1 Mus pahari
TGTGTGTGTCTCTGTGTGTGTGTGTCTGTGTGTATTCCTTCTTCCTCATTTGTTGAAAGCTTTGACCACCTAAAGTAAAGACTATATGAACACAATTTATACACACACACACCTTTTTTATGCCCTGTGTATTCCATTTTTATTTTAAAAAAATAACTTGAACAAGGCTAAAATATATATTTTCTCACTAGTCAACCTCTCCCTCTTCCTCAGCCAAAACAAAGACCCCTGCATCTACTTTTCTCTCTAATCCCATATATGTAGATTGGCAATGGTTACATTCTGTAATTGTTACAGAGCAGGGGGGAAATGGAGTGAGCCGGTCACCTCATTCTAGCCTCTAGGTTCCGGTCTTCTGCTAGGCTAAAGTAATCAAACCCTGCCATCGTTTGTTTAGCTGTCATAGCTAGAAGGGGGCTGATGTCCTTCGGCCATCTCCAGTGCAGTTACAGTTGGGCGGTGGCTGGGTTTTAGTCACCAAACAATTGTCACTAACAGGATGGTGGTCAGTGCTGGCTAGTAGGATCTAGGATGGGGACACTGGCTGGCATATTTCCTGGCCTTGTATGGGAAGGTTAAGTGTGAATGTGGTGGTCAGATTAGAAGGATGCTGTACTTCCTTCATGACCTGGCCTCAGGTGTCCCTGAATGTCACTTGTGTCACAGTTGTACCTGGATTCAAGGGGCAAGCAGATCATTAGGTAAGTGAGAAAAGCATTTGGGATGGGAAACCTCACTGTACCCATCCTGGGTAATAACATAGTGTCCAAATATTTGTCACCTTAATAAGGATAAATTATGGAATTTTTGTTCTTTCTAAGAAATTGTCATGGACTATTGTGACATTGATGTCATGACGTCCCCATGGCCTTCAGACTGTGTGTTTCTCGTCTCTATTTACTTTTCATTTTCGTCCTGACAAACAGAGACACTGGTTTTGACCCCTGAGGTCCACTGAGTGGGTAGAGAGATCCAGGGTTAGTTGAGTCCTCTCATGAAGAGTGATGAACAGGCTACTTCTAGGTGAGACACACCAGGCATTTTGTACAAGAGCAAAGCTGGGCCTTGGCAGGGCTGCCTAGCTTGCTGTTATCGATGCCCTGTCAGCAGGGTCATGTATTGGGCAAGACTAAACAGAGATGTATCCCTGGCACAGATAACTGGGATCCATTTAGCTTGCATGGTCCAAGGAAAGGGCTTCATTTGAAGGTACCAGACAGGAGAGCTGTGTGCTTTGAGAGGGAGATGCCTGGTTGGGGAAATTTTAGGGTCTGTCAGCAGCTGCTGTTGGGTTCCTTCCCAGAACTGACTCTCCTGGTCCCTGCAGTTCGGTTTCTGGATGCCACTTCTTCTCGGGACAGCGCTGGTGTCCAGAAGTGAGGCTGGCCCAGGCTATACTCTTAATTTACTTTTTATCTGAGAGAAGGTTGGTGCCCTAAGGTCCAGTCACAGTAATTTACCCAGGGAATTAAAATGCAGATTGCCAAGGCTGGAGAGATGGCTCAGCGGTTAAGAGCACTGACAGCTCTTCCAGAGGTCCTGAGTTCAATTTCCAGCAACCACATGGTGGCTCACAACCATCCATAATGAGGTCTGACACCCTCTTCTGGGGTGTCTGAAGACAGCTTCAGTGTACTTACATATTATAATAAATCTTTAAAAAAACAAAAAGATCTGAGTTGATACTCAGACACCATGTTAAAAAGTCAGGTGAAGTGGCACCCACTTGTCACCCCCATGTGGAGATGGTAGAGACAGTTGGAGTCTTTGGGTACACTGGCTAAACTCCACTACTTGACAAACCCCATGTCCCAGTGAAAGACTTTGCTTCAAAAGAAGAAATGAGAGGTAACAGCTGTGGGTGACCTCCAAGCATCAAAATGCACACATATGAAGACATATGTATAAGAATACATGCACAAACCGGGCACACGCCTTTAATCCCAACACTTGGGAGACAGAGGCAGGTGGATTTCTGAGTTCGAGGCCAGCCTGGTCTACAGAGTGAGATCCAGGACAGCCTGGACTACACAGAGAAACCCTGTCTCAAAAAGAAGAAGAAGAAGAAGAAGAAGAAGAAGAAGAAGAAGAAGAAGAAGAAGAAGAAGAAGAAGAAGAAGAAGAAGAAGAAGAAGNAAGAAGAAGAAGAAGAAGAAGAAGAAGAAGAAGAAGAAGAAGAAGAAGAAGAAGAAGAAGAAGAAGAAGAAGAAGAAGAAGAAGAAGAAGACATGCACACATGCAGATGCATAGACATGGGGGACTTCTTTTTTGCTTTTTGTTTTAAAACTTAAGACATACTCCCAATACAGTCTAGACATTACACACAATAGACTAGCCATGGGGAAGGCAGGAGAGGCAAAACTGAGGCCAGGCACACTCGCTGCCCACCACAGTCCCTTCAGTGTGGCCTTGACCTGCAGCCACTTCAGAGGCTAGATCAGGAAGTGAGAAGGCTCATCCAGCAGTGGGTTGGCCACATGTGCAGTGCCAAGGGACAAAAGCCTTCCAGCAGAAATCCCAGAAAGTAACAAGACTCTTCAGTCAATTTTAGTCAACTTTGAAACCTCCGTTCAGCTCTAGCAGGGCTGGCGTGTAACACCTGTGTGGCTAGTGACTGTCACACATTTCCTAATGTGTAACATGCTGTTTCTTTGCTTTGGAATCAAAATTAACCAATGGAAGAGCCATTTTCTCTGAGCTATCACTCCTGTGGAAAGGTGAGTCCTGGAGCCCCCGGGGCAGCACTGGGCTCACAGGAAGCACATGCAGGTGATGGAAAATCTCAGAGATTTAAAATCTAAAATGTCACCGGGCGTGGTGGCGCATGCCTTTAATCCCAGCACTGGGGAGGCAGAGACAGGTGGATTTCTGAGTTCGAGGCCAGCCAGGGCTATACAGAGACACCCTGTCTCGAAAAAAAAAAAAAATTAAAATGTCAGAGATTCAAGATGAATCGCTGTGTGTCCATTTGTGATTCTACTGTGAACACCCGCCTGTATTCATGACTTGTTGTACATGTTACAACAATCTGTTCATGACTGCATAGAGCTCCCTGGAATGGAAAATGGCTGCCGATCCAGCCGGGACTCTTCCTAGAGTTAGCATCAATGGCAGCTTGTCGAAAAGCAGGTTGATTTAAACCAAGAACTTAAATTTCCTTTCTTTCGTTTTGTTTTGTTTTGTTTCACAGAACAAAACCAACAGAATGTTGCCAATAATTTCTGATTAATAGGCTCGTTCTTCAGAGGGTTTAATTTTCATTCTTTGCAAATTTCTCATGGAAACACCAGACAGGACTTGCTTGGGTCTCAGCAGTGGGTGGCTTTGAATGTCTGCCACTAGGGTGCTAAGAGCTTGAGAGTTAAGGAAGCTCAAGCTGTCACCACAGCTCATCCTAATTCTTTCTGGGTTACCCAGGGTCCTGGACCCATGTCCTTTCTCCATGAGTCTCTCGGTCAGTAAAAATTCCCTGTTCCCCACCCCTAGGCAAGAGCCTGATGTTTTACCACCTCTACCAGGTGTCCTTATTTTCTTCCACTCTTGCCCCAAATGTAAGCACAGAGTCAACACAATAATTCAGAATGGGAAGCAGAGGTTGGGCTTGTTTTGAAAATACCTTTTAAAAAGAAGAGTTTTAGAACAATAAACGTATTGATAAAAATCACACAGCTGAAGTGAAACCCACTAGTCCACCTTCCTCAGGGCTTCCTGTTTGGGTTAACACATTATCGTCAGCCTCGGTGGTATTTCCACCCTCTGCTTCCACCCGCACATCTGGATGAAATGTGTGCTCAACGGGAAGGGTCTGGAGCCCTTCCCTGTTCTACTCAGGTCCGGGCATTCCAGCAGCTGTTACCAAGAAGGGATCAGTGAAGCTTTGGCTGGGGCCAGCAGAGCCACAGCTTAAGTGGCCTGGAGTGCTTTCTGCTCTGGTTTGTAATCCTGGTTCCCTCCTTGTCATGGAGGAGGGGTGGTATTCTTTATTTTTTCTCAGTCCTGGGGCAGAAAAGAACATTCTTTGCATCGTCCATCTGCAGCTGTTTACAGCTAAGGGGTTGTTGACTATGCTCCTCAAGTCGCCAAACATAACACCGTGAGTCCCAAACAGGACAAAATGAAAAGGTGACCTTGATGGTTTGATTAGGACCCCTACTACAACCCCGCACCCCCAGACTCACGTGTTTGAATGCTTGGCCCACAGGGAGGGGTACTATTAGGAGGTACCTCATTGGAGTAGGTGTGGCCTTTGAGGAAGTGAGTCATTGTTGGGGGTGGGCTTTGAGGTTTCCTATTTTCAGACTCGGCCCAGTGTGGAATGAGAGCCTCCTCCTCGCTGCCAGTTGAAGGCAGCCTCTTTCTGGCTGTCTTTGGATCAAGATGTAGAACTCTTAGCTCCTTCTCCAGCACCATGTCTGCTTACAGTCTGCCATGCTTCCTGCCATGATGATATTGGACTAAACCTCTAAAACTGTAAACCATCCCCAATTCAATGTTTTCCTTTATAAGAGTTGCTTTGGTCTTGGTCATGGTAGCCCTTTACAGCAATAAAACCATAATTAATGCTAATAACAGCAATTCCTTTCTGGCAATCCTGGCTCCCCTTTCCAGTGGATGTTAAATTACCTTAGCCAACCTTTGAGATGAGTCTCCCTTACTCCTCCCGCCCCATGACTACGTGGACTTCTTTCTTTTTTAATATTTTGCTGGTTTAGGCAGGGACTTGGATGGCTCAGGCTGGCTTTGAGCTGGTTACACATCAACTCCTGATCCTCCTGCCTCTGCTTCTACCTATTGGGTTCATAGGTCAGCTCCCACTGCCTGGGTTGCTATGTTTTTTTATTTTGGTAAAGGCAGTACTGTTGGTGTATTATATTTGCTCAAAGCTACTACAGAAGTGGAAGAAAGCAAATGACAAATAAAAACCTTTATTCCCAAGTAGACATAAATAAATAATGATTTTTAAGTTTCTATTGGATTTCTCAAGACAGTATTGGGGAAATAGCAAAGCTTTGCATACTTGACTTCCCAAAGATGGCCACCATCTATACATTCAACAGTCCCTGACCCCTAACCTTGTCTTCTCACTCTGGACTGGTCCCATGGCTGTTCTGATAACAGAGAAGTATATCCTGGGTGTCTAGGTCCAGACCTAAGTGGGCAGACAGCTTCTATGTCCTTCCCCACTCTTGGATACTCTCCTCCTGCTACTGAGAAGTTCAGACATCTTGGAGAGTCACATGGAGGACAGCCCAAGTACTCTTTGACAGCACCAGATGGGACCCATGACACCAGGCAGCATTGACAGCCACAGATGGGTGTGGGGGAAGCCAGGCCATCTTGACCACATAGAAGCTCCTGTTGTTCTGTGAGAACCCATCCAAGCAGTTACTAGTTTCAAGAAGTTTTCTCCAAATACCCTTCTCTGCACAGCCAGGGCAGAGGTGACCCCTCGCCTATGGGCCTCACACAGCGCTCACTTACAGGGAACACCAGCAGCAACCTATTTACCCTGAACTGCATATCTCACCTAGCACGCTGTACTGAAGACATAATGTAAAGCCCATGGGCAAAGTGCAATGGACACTGAGCACATATCGCCTGAGGTGCTGACACAGTCTGAGTCCCCAACAATTTGGTTTTCCAGACTAGAGGGAAAACACACCCACTGGTTTTTCATGTCCTCTTCTGGTTCTCCAACTTTTGTGACTTTTTAAGTTCTGTTCACTGAAGAGGAAAGACATTCATAGGGCCATGTATGGTGTCAGCATTTCCTCTGCCAGAACATGAACCTCCCCTCTCATGTGTGTTTTCCTCCCAATAAAAGCATCCTTTCTCTACTAGAGAGATATGGCTTAGCCATTAAGAGCAGTGGTCCAGAGGTCCTGAGTTCAATTCCCAGCAACCATATGGTGCCCTGTTCTGTCTGATGCCCTCTTCTGTCAAGCAAGCATACAAATAGAGCATTCATATACATAAATAATAATATAAATCTTCAAAAGAGCATCCTTTCTGCACATGCCCCACCAAAACGGACATCTACGCTTGTCTGTAAAAGGAGCCTGGATTGGTATCACTGTTGTGTTGGCTATTCCCAGTTATCAACTTGACTGTGTCTGGAAGGAACTACAATCCAGAAATGGAGGCCACAGCTATGATCCAGATCTTGAGGCTGGAAGACACAGGCTTTTGATACAGATCTTGAGGCTACAAAAAGCTTAGCCCCAGGCAAGGTGATATACACCTTTAATCCCAGGAGACAGAGGTAAGCAGATCTCTGAGTTCAAGGCCAACCTGGGGCAGATAGCCCCAGTTCCAAGTAAAGAATGCTTAGGTCCAGGCATGGTGGTACACACCTTTAATTCAGGGCATACCTTCTGTGGGAGGCCTCCGTAAGGACAATGGAAGAAAGAAGGCTCTCTCTCTCTCTCTCTCTCTCTCTCTCTCTCCCTACTTTCACTTACTTGCCAGCACATCTGTTGGAACCTTCAGCTTCAGGATTCCAGCTCATACAGAAGACCAGCTGAGGCATTCAGCCTCCTGGGACTGAGCAACTGCTAGATTCTTGGACTTCCCATTCACAGCTGCCCACTGTTGGGTTAGTGGGACTGCAAACCGAAAGTCATTCCAATAGTTTCCCTTAATATATGGACAGTCCATAAGTTCGGTGACTCTAGAGAACCCTGACTAATACAGGAAAAAGGAAAAACAAAAACAAAAGGAAAAAGCCCACGTGCCATCAAGAGGAGTGCTGTTCAAGGAAGGGAGCCGGAGCCAGGAGCCCAGAACTGTCAGTACTGTTGGTCTTAAAGGAGAAAGACCACTCTGGCCTTGGTCTGACTCTCTGTGTGAAAGTGGCTCACTGACAGGCTTCTGTGGCTCTTCAGTTCACATGTCCTGATCTGTCACAAGCAACTGGTCTGACACTGAAGGTCTTACTAAGGTGACAGTAGCTGAGTTCGGCCCTAGTTGCCTATCCATGAAATGGCACATGTGACCGAATGACTGAGCATAGCTTCTCCCCAGGAAGAGCTTAGGTTTTGTTTTATTTAACTTTTATGTGTATGCATGCTTTCCCTGCATGTATGTCTGTCATGTTCATGTCTGCAGCCCTCAGAGTCTAGAAGAAGGCACTAGATCCCGTGGAACTCGAGTTACAGATGGTTTGTGAGCTGCAGTATGGGTGCTGGGGACCAAATTGGGCTCCTCTGAGAGAGCTCTTTGCCACTGAGCCATCTCTCCACCCATTTTGGACTTTTTTTTTTTTTTTTAACCCTGTCTTTCCTCAACTGCTGAAAGTAGATCTGACAGCCAATGATGATCTACTCTGCCCTGTGGCTGGTAACTGTCTCTGGGGTGGGAGTGGGAGATAAACTTGGAAGAGGGTCTCATTCTGAAATCAGGAATGTCATGTCCGAGGCTCAAATTGTGGCCAGGGAAGTAAAGGAGAAGTGGAGAGAGGGACAGAGGGCACAAGGAAGAGATGTGGTCCCAGGCCACGGAGCAGGCTTTGCATTTGGATGCCTGACTTCAGCGGAAGGTAACGGCTCAGACAAAGGAGGATCAGAGTGCTTAGCCAGATACCTGGGCCAGAGCTGCCCAGGAAGTAAGAATCCTTCCCATCACTGTGCCCTTGCCAGCTCTGCTGGAGAAGGCTGCAAAGGAACATTGGTCCTGGGCAGGTACATCACCATACAAAGCCTGTACCGAGGCTGGTTGCCGGGTGTTTCAGAATGGAACAGAGTGCCGTGCGGCCCACAGTGAGAAGGCCAGAGTAGAGGACCCCTCCAGGATTTCTACAGGGTAGCCCTCCTCTCTTGAAGATCAGCAAGCTGGAGCTAGGATGGGCTGGCTACCTTGGAGAACAGAGAGAGGCCAAGCTGCTGTTGTTGACAGCAAGGGCAGCCAAGCTTCTATTCCAAACTTGCCCCAGGGCCGGGGGACCTTCCTAATGCTATGACCCTTTAGTACAGTTCCTCCTATCATGGTGACCCCCCAACCATAAAATTATTTTCATTGCTACTTCATAACTGTAATTCTACCACTGTTATGAATTATAATGTAAATATCTGTGGCACATATAATGCAGAGGGGTCGCAACCCACAGGTTAAGAAACACTTGTCTAGAACTGTCCCTCCTCATCCAGGCAGAGAGCGGACAAAGTGCTGCTCCTTGACTTTGCTCTGTAATTTTCAAAAGTGAGACACAAATGACCTCCACTGAACAGCACACATATTATTTGTCTGATTCCCTCGGCAACCATTTAGAATCCTTCACCCCTGAGCCACATACTCCTTCCTCCCTCCTTCCAGCGGTCCCCAGCTCCCCGTCTCCTGGCTTCTGCCATAGTTAGTGTTACCTGTTATTGATCTTTATAATAATGAAAATGAAAACAAAGAGCCTAGAGCAGTCTTTCTGTGTCCGATTTCTTTCGCTCACCGGAACAGTTTCGAGAGTCTGAGACTCTACGTGCTCTGTTTCCTTGTTTCACACCGCATGAGTGGCTATCCCTCAATTTGGGCTGTGTCTCACATTTATTAAATCCTGGATTTTCTATCACCAATAAAACTTAGGAATATTTGGGTGGATGCTCGCAGCCACCTGCCCTCGGTAGTACCTCAGAGGTACTTGAGTTGACGATTGTGACAGCTACAGTTAATTATTAACTGGACACAATCTGGAGTCACCTAGAAAGAGTCTCTGGATTGTTCAAACCAGGTATACCATTGCTATAAAGGATTTTCTCAGTCCTGCTGACTGAAGTGAGGAAGCCCGCCGTGAATAACGGAAGCTCCGTTTTCTGGGTTTGGGTCTTGGACTGTTAACAGAGAGGGTGAGCTGAGTGTGCATTCATTCCTCTCTGCTCCTAACTGTGGGTGCCACGCGAGCCACCACAACCCCCGTGAGCTAAAGTAATCCTCCCCTCTCCTAAGCTGCCTTCTTTCAGGGTGTTTCATCACAGCCATAGAAAGCAAGGTTGGATATGGATTTTTATTAGAAAATTGCAGACAGTTTCCCAGAGATGCTGTACCATCTACTATGTTCCGAGGTGCAGTAAGAGACCTAGTGGCTTTCGTGTCGTTTCCAACACTTGGTGGACACCCTTGCACATCTAGGCAGGTATGTGGCTAGGACCACATCATGGTTTTCCTTATGTGACTTCAACTCCAGGACAGGCACCACCATTCATGTGTGCACATGCTCACACAGATAAACACACAACTACACATAATTAAAAAACTAAGCCAGGCATGGTGGCTCACGCCTTTAATCCCAGCACTGGGGAGGCAGAGGCAGGCGGATTTCTGAGTTCGAGGCCAGCCTGGTCTACAGAGTGAGTTCCAGGACAGCCAGGACTACACAGAGAAACCCTGTCTCGAAAAACCAAAAAAAAAAACAAAAACAAAAACAAAAAAAAACCCAAATAAATCTTTAAAACAACCATCAATTTGATATTAAAAAAAAAAAAAACCCAAAGACACCAATTTCTCCCGTTATGATGGAAAAAAACAAGATATCATTTAAGTGATACCTACCTAATATAGAATTTTCAGATCTTGGATCAGGTCAAAAGGTCAAAAGTTAACTTGAATAATTTCAAGTAGATAGCACCATTTGTTGATTTTTTTTTTTTTTTTTAGGTATATGGTTATGTTTCTAGAAAGACTAACAGAAATTCTGATAGTGTCAAAACGTGGTTTTGTGGGTGAGCAGTCCTTTCTCTTTTAATAGTTGTTTTGTGTGAGACAAGGTCTCATTATCTCAGGCTGGTTGTGAAAACTTTCTTTCTTCCTATCTTCCTATCTTCCTAACTTTCTTCCTTCCTTCCTTCCTTCCTTCCTTCCTTCCTTCCTTCCTTCCTTCCTTCCTTCCTTCCTTCCTTCATGTCTGTCAGTCAGTCAGTCTAATGTGCATTGGTGTTTTGCCTACATGTATGTCTGTGTGAGGATGTCGGGTCTTGGAGTTACAGACAGCTATGAGCTGCCATGTGGGTGCTGGGAATTGAACCCAGGTCCTTTGGAAGAGCATTTAGTGCTCTTAAGTACTGAGCCATCTCTCTAGCTTCTGGTTGTGACTACTTAATCCTACCTCCAGCTCACAGGCCACTCCAGCACACCCAGGAGACTGCGGGGCTAACATCACTTTTGTGTAATATGAATTACATATACGCAAAGTAGATAGGAAGCACGGTCAGGCGCCCTCCTGAAACACCTACCAGAGGGCTCTAATGCCAGGATGCAGTATGGCATCAATTTTTCGTGAACACAGCCAGCCAGCACTCACCGAAGATTTTGAACTTGTCAGACGACTACATAATCATGCGAACCAAGCACACTTCTTCCCATGTATACATGTTTGGTTTCTCTGGAGATTCCAAAGACCTCCTTACTAAAGCCTGGAATCATAAAACTTACCAAAAACGAATGAATGAACGAAAGAGCATCAATGAACTGCCTTTAAATCTTCAAAATCCCTGAAGCCCCAGTCTCCAAATTCCTTTACAGTCAGGATGGCTCAGGAACATCCTTCCAAGCATCAGGGCCTGCTCCCACATCTTCTTAGTTACCTTTTCATCAGTGTGACAGAGTCCCGGGAAAACAAGATGGAAGGATTTCTTTGGGCTCACAGCTTCAGACAGTTCTGTCTGTCTATGGCTGGTGGGCCCTTTTGTTTTGGGCCTGAAGCTAGACAGAAACAAAGTAGCAAATTGTGCAAGCTTGTGGTAGAGAAGGCTGTTCATTCCACGTGGCCAAGAAGCAGCAAAAGAAACAGGAAGGGGTGGGCAATCAGGTCCGTCTTTCCAAGGCACACTCCCCTATGATCCACTTCAAGATTCCATCACCTCCGCAAACAGCGCTGCCATTGGGAGACTAACACGTGATCTGGTGGGAACATTTCATATGCAGAGCATAACGCCCACCCAAAGCTAGGATAGCTTCGCTGCTGTACCATGTGGCTTCCTAAGAGCTGCTGACCTTTGAGCTTTTATTTATCTATTTCATCTTGAAAACTGTGATTACTTTTTAATGTTTTTTATTTGTTTTAAGAATTTCATTATGAATCTGCTATATTTGCATAAGGTCTATCCTGGGAGTGATTTGAAGGTGATTTTACAGACACATGTACAAGTGAAAACTCGTGTTGTACATGTGTGTGTAGGGGCTGATGGTGATTCTGGAAACTGCCCAGCTGATATTTCACCTTTGTTCCTTCCGTCATGGGATTGGTTCGTTTCTAGAACAGACTCTTTTAGAGGCACAGGATGAATTGACTGGAAATGGACTGCTAGTTCTCATGGCTGTGTGCAGGTGACGTCACCTTAGTGGAGCCACCAAGAATATCTGTTTCAGGGTCCCGTCTCAGCAGCAGAGGTGACATGTCTATTCTCAGAGGCTGGAGAAGGAAGGACAACCATGCAAGGTTTGATGACATAGTCTTTCAATGTCAGCAAATCTCAAGTTGGTAAAAAATAAATAAATAAATAAATAAATAAATAAATAAATAAAATGGATAGACCAGTTGGAAATGCACAAAAAGCAGGGCTTGGTGATGTGGGTCTGTCGTCCAAACACTTGGGAAGTGAGGTTCAGAGACAAGAACTCTAGGTCAGCCTGGGCTACATGAGGAGAGAGAGAGAGAGAGAGAGAGAGAGAGAGAGAGAGAGAGAGAGAGAGAGAGAGGAAGAACAAAATGTAAAGGTGTTAAATGTTTTGCCACAGGATTTGTTTTTCTTAACAGCCCAGGAGTTGGTGCGGAGCCTCAGGGGCCGTAGCTTGGGTCAGCACGGGGTACTTTCCCTGGATGTGAACCACCACAAACACTTCACTTAACCCAGGCAGAGTCAGATCCTCCAAACCAAAGAGAAAAGCCCCAGCTTGGGTTAACTGGCAGCTGAAGGTGACAGACAGCCCCAACTAGGGGAGGGTGGGGTGGAAATGAACCCCATTGGGTGGTTTCTACCTAACTCTCCCGGACCCTCCCACACTGGGGTTTGCATAAAGTTGCAGAGGTGGCCAGCTCCCACCAAGTATCTGGTTGTGTGCACTTATTCAAAGGCCCCTGTGAGGACTTATGGGCAAGAAAGTCTTAGGATCCCCCCCCACCACCACCACACACACACACTACCTTACTTGTGTTTTGTTATTTCAACAACTTCAACCCAGTGTGCCGGACATGAAAAGAGGCCATGAGAAAATGAGAGGACATGAAGGTTGGAGAAGGACATGTTGGGGGCAGTGGGAGTGGAGAGCTCTAGAGGAACAAGATACCCTGTGTATATGTGAGAAATTGTCAAAGAAAAACCACCTCCAAATCACTCCCAGAACATTCCTCATGGCGTGCCTGCCACCAGTCCATTTATTTACACCTATTTTATATCTTTGCAGACTCCGGACCCTGCTTGCTCCCGGCCCTCACTCACTCCCACCCATAGGTTTTGTTTGTTTATTTGTTTGTTTGTTTCTCATTACAGATGATCGTGAGCCGCCATGTGGTTACTGGGATTTGAACTCATGGCCTCCGAAAGAGCAGTCAGTGCTCTTAACCGCTGAGCCATCTCACCAGTCCAGATTTAGCTTTATATAATGCAAATACATAACAGCAGTCTTTTCCCTGGCTTCTTTCACTCACCAGAATTCCTTTGATGATTCATCCCAATTTTATTTTATTTTATTTTATTTATTTTGGTTTTTCCGAGACAGGGTTTCTCTGTGTAGCCCTGGCTGTCCTGGAATTCACTCTGTAGACCAGGCTGGCCTCGAACTCAGAAATCTGCCTGCCTCTGCCTCCCATGTGCTGGGATTAAAGGCGTGCGCCACCACACCTGGCTACAAATTTTATTTATCAGCCATTTATCTTTCCTTCCTTTTCTCTGGCCAGTGTTAGGGCTGTACCACATCAGTGTCACATGCTGAACATTCAGGTGGTTTTCAGATTGGGGCTATGACAAGCCAAGCTCCCGAGATTTGACTCCAAGATGTTTTCTGAACATTTAGTTGCTTTTCCCTTTGAATTGAAAGTCTGGGTCATGTGATATAGTCAGGGCATGTTTAACTTTTTAAGTACTTTGAGCTGTTTTTGGAAATGTTTGTAGAAGTTTTGTCACAGCAGCAGTGTGTGAGAATTCTTGTTCCTTTATGTCTCCTGCACTTGGTAGTGCACGCCTTTCTCATGGAAGCCATTCAGAAGTGTGTGTGAGGGCTGGTGAGATGGCTCAGTGGGTAAGAGCACCCGACTGCTCTTCCGAAGGTCTGGAGTTCAAATCCAGATGGTGGCTCATAACCATCTATAACAAGATCTGATGCCCTCTTCTGGGGTGTCTGAAGACAGCTACAGTGTACTTCCATATAATAAATAAATTAATTAATTAAAAAAAAAAGAAGTGTGTGTGAGCCGGGCATGGTGGCACACACCTTTAATCCCAGCACTTAGGAGGCAGAGGCAGGCATATTTCTGAGTTTGAGGCCAGCCTGGTCTACAGAGTGAGTTCCAGGACAGCCAGGGCTACACAGAGAAACCCGGTCTCGAAAAACCAAAAAAAAAAAAAAAAAGAAGTGTTTGTGATTGTTTTACACAGGGACTGCAGTCTGCATTTCCCTAGTGACTAGTGACACTGCTACTTGCACAGCCATAGAAAAAGCTCTCCAGATGGCCACCACCTTCTCGCTATTTTCTTCTCATTGAGCTTTTACAATTTTTAAAATGTTTCTGGATATAAGTATGTATATATATGATATATGTGTATTAGGGATGGAGAGGTCAGAGGTTAAGAGTGCTCTTCCAGAGGACCTGAGTTTGAATCCCAGCACCTACATGGCAGCTCACAACTGTAACTCCAGTTCCAGAGGATTTAATAGTCTACTCTGACCTACACACACACACACACACACACACACACACACACACACACACACACGTACTTGATAGTGTCTGTCTTTCTCATGGAAGCCATTCAAAAGTATGTGTGATGGCTTAACTTTTATTTTATTCATATGGCAAAACACCCAAATGAATAAAATAAGAGTTAAACAATTTAAAGATGTAAAAATATTTGGGCGACATTTTTTTCTCCCAGTATATATAGCTTGTCTTTTCTTGCCACTTAAAACTTTTCAAAGAACAAAAGTTTTAAATTTGAAAAGGTCTAATGATATTAATGTATTTCTAGATTGTGTATTTGGAGGTCATGTCTTAAAACTCTTCGTCTAATGCAAAGTAAAAATGTGTGTGTGTGTGTGTGTGTGTGTGTGTACATTGCCTGAGTTTGAGCTTGTGGGCATGTGTGCCCAGTCAGAGGAAGACATCGGGTGTCTTTCTCCATCACTTTCTGCCCTCTTGCTTTGAGACAGAGCCTGTCACTGAAGGGGAGGCTCACTGTCACTGAAGCCAGGCTGTTCAGGCAATGATCCTCTAGGATCTCCTGGCCGCTGTCCTCCTCGCTGCCCTCCACTACTGGGGCTTCAGGCACATACACAGCCATGCCTGGCTTTGGGGATTTAAAGTCAACAAGCTCTTACCACTGAGCTGTCTCCTCAGACCTTCTCACAGTTTTCTCCCTCTTATCTTTAAAGATTTATACTTTCAGACTTAACACTGAAGAAGTGAACGATGCACTTTCTTAGTATTTTCTTGTGGGTTTTGAAAGCCTCCTCTTCCCCCATCCAGGAGGGAATGTTTCAGTGTGGAGGAGACAGCTACTCAACACACGTTTGCCAGACTTATTCATAAGTACCGCATATGTTGCTGCTGCTATGAATAAGCCAGATTTCAATATCTGATATTATTTAGAAATGGTGTCTTGGAGCATTGCTAAATTCACTTCTGTGGTCTGGTATTTTACTTTCACATTCCTAAGGATTTTTCTAGAGAAGGACTGTCCACAGAGCAAAACTTCTATTTCTTTTTCGTGGCATATGCTGGCTAGGATTCTCAGCACCAGGCTAATAAGAGGTGGTTCCCCTGGTCTCTGCCCTACCATGAGAAAATTGTGTCTTTTATCATGAAACATACAAACTGTGGGTATTTTCACAGTTGCTCTTAAACAGGACAAGAACAGAGTCTTCTAGACCTGGTTCTTCAATCATTTTAACCAAGATGAGTTGTTAGGTTTTCTCAAATGTCTGTTTCCTGCATCTGTTAAGATGGCCATGTAGTTCTTAATTTTGCTATTTATATCACGACTTACATTGAATGGATTTTGAAGATTGAACTCACGGGGTAGAAGGAGAGAATTGACTCTTGAGAATTGTCCTCTGACCTCCACACATGTCAAGGGATTGGGCCCACATGTATGTTTCTATGTGTATTGGAGTGTGACACACACACACTAAATAAACACATTATAAATGGATCAGTATGTGTGTGGCTCATAGTGCACAGCTGCAGGATCAGAAAGACTGAATTATAAATAGTAGGCCCACACACATCTCCCACCGTAGCACTAAAGACTGCAACCTCTTTATTTCAGATATCATGTCCTTATCAAGAAGAAGTTACAAGGCACACTAAAGGAAAAACCAGAGGCAGACTCCAACTGGGAGAGCAAAAGCAGCCAGCGATAGCGGGCATGGGAGTGGAAAGGAAATCTTTTTTCTGTCTGTACTTGGGGAAGGCTGTCCACCTCCTCCTGATTTCATCTGTATGTGATACATATTGTTTATCTCTACCTACTTTCCAGGATTTGTCTTTCAATTTTCAGAGATGTGACTGTGAGCTGTCTCGGTGTAAGTTACTCTAGGGTTCTCTCTCTCTCTCTGTTACCATTTCTGTTTAGAAACCGTAGCTTTATGCCTGTTGCCAAAAGTTTGCCATGATCATATGCTTTCTGCTGCTCCTCTCTTTCTCTGCTGACTGTGGGGACTCTGATCTTACGAACACCAGATCTTTTATTGCCCACAGAACTCTCAGACAGCTCATTTCCTAGTCCCCAGAGTTCCTAATTATCTAACCTTGCCTCTGATTTATTTATTTTTGTCTGCAAACTTAGCCCATCTATTGAGTTTTCATTTTAGTTATTATATTTTTTAATTTTCTAATTTTTACTTTATGTTCTTATTGCATTATTTAGATGCTCATGATTTTTGTCTTAATATTTTATTTCAAGAGTATATTCAAGGGCCTGGGAAGTGGCTCCGTTGGGGGGAGGTGCTTACTGTGAGTCTACATCACTGGGGTGCCAGGCTTGTGGGATGCCAACATGCCACTCAGGGATGTGAAATGCAGTCTAAGGTTGGAGTCTTAGCCCATGTTTCTTTGGGTGAGAACTAATGGGGTCTGGGACAGGCTATAGTTCTCAAACTCCTGTGCACACAGTGACCTTTGGGGAACTGTGAAGAATAGGGGCTCCCATCCTCCTGTGTTCCCAGACACTACTGGGGACCTCGAGTAGTTGGAATGGGCCATGGGCCTGTGATGAGCCCAGGCTGGAGGAATCCAGCATAGCTCAGAGTGAGTGCTAGGAGTGCAGAAGGGCTGAAAGATAGTCTTCTACAGGAGACTTAGGCACTGCTCTGTATGATGAAGGGACGAAGGCTTCCCACCCCACCCCCCACCCCGTGGTGGTCCTCGATGAAGGAGACGGTCCTTGTTTGTCCAAACTGCTTTGCTCATGACGGATGATGAGGCATATGACTTGCTCAGGGTGAACCAGAGACTAAATACCTTTTGCAGGAAGGGATGCCCAGGAAGGGATCTCATTGGCTAAGCACTCGGGGTCCCTAGATACATCATTAGCATGGAGAACTCTAGGCTGTGTGCTACTGACTGACTGTTGTCATGGTCCTCCTAGTGGGGTGTCATTGTCACTTGCTCCAGGACAGGAATCTGGTCAGGAGCTAGTTCAAACACCTGCCATTCTCACTTATGAGTTTTATCCAAATTCTGAACCTTGTTACTACCTTAGCAGTTCCTGTCTGATGGCTCAGTCCACTGCTCCAGAGTCGAAGGCCAAGCTGTTTGATCTTATGCCCCATATAGTAGAAGGAAAGAACCAACTCTGACACATTGTGGGGTGATCTCCACGTGTGCAGAGTGGCACTTGTGTGCTCACACACATTCATACATGTACGCAGAACAAAGAAATGTAAGAAAAAAATTAATTTAAAAGGGTATATTCAATTTTACAATGGTCTTCAGCATGTCTCACACTAATGATATCCCATTGTTAGCATCTGTTGCTTTTCTCATTCACTTTTGTCCAGTTTCCTCATATGACAAGTGCTTTTTGCATCGATAACTTTTTAGTGTGTATTAATTATATACAGCCATGGATTTCATTATGAGAATTCAGACATGGATATAGTGGTTTGATCATAGCCATCCCATTGCTCTCTCTTGTACCCCCCCAACCCCTGATGCCCTCTTCCCAAACAACTTTCCCCTTCTTCTTCTTCCATGGCCTCCTCCTCCTCCTCCCTTTCCCCTCCTCCTTTTCTTCCTCCTTCAGCTCCTCCTCCTCTTCCTATTTCTCTTTCTCCTCCTCTTCTATCTCATCCACCTTCTCACCTTCTGTGTCCCAATGAGTTTAATTTCGGTTGCTTACAAAAGCATGGGTAAAAAGTTATTTATAGGAGTAAAACCGTGGTAGTTGTTCAGTCCACAAGGCTGGATGCTTTAGAAGAGCTGCTGGGGGGCTGGTGAGATGGCTCAGTGGGTAAGAGCACCCGACTGCTCTTCCAAAGGGCTGGAGTTCAAATCCCAGCAACCACATGGTGGCTCANAACCATCCGTAACAAGATCTGACACCCTCTTCTGGAGTGTCTGAAGACAGCTACAGTGTACTTACATATAATAAATAAATAAATAAATAAATAAATAAATAAATAAATAAATAAAAGAAGAGCTGCTGGTCCTTAGTCTGAAAGCTTGGTTCTACTGTAGGCAAAGGAGTCACCAGGGACAGGGACAGCAGGAGCAGAGGCGCAGGAGCAAATGAGCTCAGAGGTGGGGGTGGGGGAGCAAGACAGCAGAACGTGGACGGTCTTCCCTCCATTTTTTATCTGGATTGCTCCCTGAAGAAGCGGCCACCCACAGTGCGTGTGGGTGAGGGGCGATGGGGGAGGGAGTAGGTATTCTCACATCAAGGCAAGCACCCCATCTAGGCTGTAGCTACTGAGCAGGGGCAAGAATGTGGGGGCTTTGGGCAGAAAAATCATGGGTGCTCACGCTTTCTTGCTGGGTTTTTATATTTGGACATTTTCACAGTGACAGGTGAAATCGTATGCATAGTGTCTTCCTCAATTCAGAGCAGAGGTTCAACACCTCCCTCATCTACAGAGTGAGCCCAAGCCAAGGAGGAAGTGAGAATAAATTGCAATGAATGAGAAAATAACTTAGTTAGGGAGATGGTTTATCACTGGAAAAAAAATCTCCCAGTCTTACACTGCCCTGGTGCCTATTCACCTGTAAAATTTGACATTTTGATTGCAAAAGTAATATAAACAGACAATAAAATGATCACTCAGTAGAGAAAAGAAAAAAATAATTAAAAATTGTATTCCTCTGGGAGAGATGGCTGAGCGGCTAAGAGCACTTGCTGCTCTTCCAGATGAGCTGAGTTCTTGACACATGTCAGGTACCTGGCAACACCTGTAACTCCAGTTCCCAGAGTCTGACCCTTCTCCTGGCCTCCCAGGCACCTGTACTAACATGCCCATACCCACACGCAGACACGTAAGTAAACAAGAAGATAAATCTTCAAAAAAAGAAAAAGATTCCTTGTATGAGTAGCCAGCTCTTGATGGTTTGTTAGTTACTCAGAGAGGGGTGGGGGAAAGAGAGAGAGAGAGAGAGAGAGAGAGAGAGAGAGAGAGAGAGAGAGAGAGAGAAAGAGAGAGAGAGAGAATGCTATGTATTATTTTGCAACTTCCCTTTTTTTCTTGAACATTCTTCAAGGAACACTCTACAGAGTAGAGTAAGTAGTTGCTTAGAAGAAGGTTTGGCTAAATCAGACAGTTCCATGACCGTGCTAATTTTAATTTTTGACATGAAGTTAAATGTGAACATTTACCCGAAACATAATTTTGTATACATATTATGCTTTTAACCGAAGAACAAAACAAATACAGCAGCAGGAACAACCCAAGTAGTGAGAACTGAAGTTGTGGTTGGGATCAGCTGGCCCTTGGCGCCTCTGGGGACAGGTGGCAGCTGGGCCATGTGAGGGGAACTATTTAGCAGAGTGACTCAGCAGAGCCAGGCTGACCAAGATCACAATCTGTCAGGAAGATGATTGTCCTTAGTCATCCAATTTCTCTTCTAAGATGGCGAAAACGCTCACTTGTCAGGTCCCCTCTGCTCTGCCGATTGGAGTTTGGGTTTCAGTCTTTCCCAGGACTAAGTAATTCTGTTTGGAGCTAACTTTTGAGGCATCAAAGATGTTTTGACTCAAGTTTGAACCCAGGATCTTCTCAGACGTCCTTTGGACAAGTATCCTCCAATGATTCAGAAACAGAAATGTTAGCAAAAGACCTAGGAAAGCTGACCTTCAACTATAGTGCCATGAAGCTTTCTTCTCCTTGACCAGAAAAGGACATCATCTCCACTGCTGGAGGGAGAATGGGTGGAGAACAGAAGTGAAGAACCATGGGGAAGGTTCCAAGTGCCTTTCCCAGGAGAAGGGTCCAGACATTACTGTTGGTGCAGAATGACCTGATAGCAAAGATAAACAGATCATAAGGATTGGATAGAGGTCTCCATGGGAATCAGTTTGAAGAAGATAGTGGACCATTCAGATACATCTGCTCTATCTGCCTGTATCATAGATGGAGCCTTCTGAGAATGCTACCCTGGGGAGAAAGTAGGACAGTCAATGCAGGCTAAAAGTGTGCATTGTTCTTTACTGCTGATAATACTGATATAAAAGCTATTTTTTTTTTAGATGAAACTGTACAGCGATCATTTTGAATAATCTATGCATGTATTTTGTGATTTATTTCAATTCTTTGGTAATCATTTTGAATAGTCTATGTACAAGTTCTGTGATATATTTTGATTCATTTGCTGCAGTCATTTGACCAATCTCTGCATGAGATCTGTAATGCATTTCCATTCTTCTATTTGTCTGATGCTGCGATATGTCTTCCAGATTTGTCCCCATTGATCTATATGGGATGTTTAAAGTATGAATGCACGTGAATGATTTCATTATATCTTTATGTTTTAATTTGATCCAAAGAAGAGTAAGTGAATTCAAACATTCTACCAGCTTCAGCAGCCTAGAGTCTGAGATGAAATGCAAGAATGTGAAAGAATATAAATAGAATGTAGGCGTAATCTGGTTAGAAGGTAGAGAATTAGATAGTTGAATTTCCCAGTTTGTGGGTATTTATCTTAATTTCCAGTAATAGATATACGGAACTGATTAAAATGGGTGTGTGTGATCAAAGTGGTTTAGGTTCCTCTTTGCTCGTTTGCAAATAAACCCTGTGCATGCTCATCCACCTCAGTGTAAAGGTAAATAAGCCCAGCCATCGGGGAGGGCCTGGATTCCCCACAGTTTCTTTTCTGTACTTAACCTTACATGACATGTCCTGCCACCTGGTTTACATCCAGAACTATTTCTCGCATGGTATATTGACTCTTCTCCCTTGGCCCCATGAAGCACCATTGTGCTCAGTACAAACCCATTGTCCCTGATTTTATATTGTTGGCCTTAACAGATTACTAAAAACCCAAGGAGGAGGACATATGTGTGGCAAGAGGTGATGGGCTGCCTGCTGTAAACAGAACTCCGGCTTAGGCCTCTTTGTACACACAAGGCTCCTTCCTCTCTTCTGTCAGTATAGCCATCAATTTCATCAATAGTAAATGTATCCAAAGCTGTGATTATGAATGTTTCTAGGTTAGTTGCAGTGACTTGCCAACCCAGAGTGCTGACTGGATAATGCCAGACCCAACAGGAATCCTATCGCTGCCCTAAATGCTTGGTAGGAGGCCTTGACTTCATCCATCTACCCAGTTGTTCAGTTCTTACTACACAGAACTAAGCACTGATTTTCTAGCTTCTTTACATACCCTAAATACCTGCCCCAGTGAGTTTCCAACTCTAACCTGTGCTCTGAGGACCCTGAGGACATCCCCAAAACTGTGTCCTAACCTCCCACCTAGTGGAGAACCACAAGCCCTTCTTCAGCACCAGCATCCTCAGTTATGCCTTCCAGGAGTCTTTTCTTTCAAGGGTCTTGGTGCCTCTTCAGATGCGATGTCACGACCATCTTGATGGCAGGCAGCTGTAGGGGGAGTAGGTAAGGATGGTCCTATGGTCCCTTGACAAATTCATTCAGATATTGCTTATTTCAGAGCCAGAAGCCTTCCCAGGGATGCCTCGGTGAGGGTCGCAGTGGTTTCCCAATGTAGAGTAGCTGTTCTTTCCGTGCTCCTTCTGTGTGAGAAAATACTGGGCAGCCAGGGCCTCTTGCTCTGTGCCCAGCTCTACTCTGGCTCTGTCCAAACCAAAGATGGGACCACAGTCCCATCTCCCTCTAGTTTTGTTGAGGTGCATTATCACCCATCCTTTTCATCATTACCTAGAACCCCTCAAATCTCAAGAACTATTTTATTGTAATATCAGATTGTGATACATTGAAAAAACAAACAAACAACATCCAGAGGCCACCGTCATCTGCTTGGATGGGAAGAAAACTTCCCCTTCTCTTGTCTAGAAGTTTAGCTGCACCGCATCTACATGGTCTCCCTTTTCTGTTAAAGTTGCTTCACTCTTGGGGCCATCATTATACATGGACAATATTGTGCACTGTTGGTACAGATCACTAAATGAACAATTATCATAATGTTTATAAGGAACCACTCCTGAACACTATACCAGCCAATCGAAAGGGCACTGAGCACCCCAACGAGCCCTTCCTCTACATTCTGGATTAGGTTCTTTGTACAGAGGGTCGGTCGTGAGCCCTTCTGCAGTTCCTGATATATCATAATAAACTGTCTTCCATGGAAGAAGAATATACAAGTACATTGTCAGGAGCAATGGACAATGATGGCATTTTTAGCATCTCCATTGGCTCAATTGTAATTAGCATGCACTCATTACAAGGCCCAAACATGACTAACATCTTCAGCCCCCACACACAAACACACATTTTTTTTTTTTCTTGAGACAGAGCCTCCTCATTGGCTAGCCTAGAACTCACTCTGTAGATCAGGCTGACCTGGAAATGATCGGAGTCTGCCTGCCTCTGCCTCCCTAGTGCTGGTATTAAAGGTGTGTGGCAGCATGCTCAGCTAATTGATAATTTAATTAGAGGACTAAGGTGCACATGAACAGTTTCCCACAGACCAGTCATGTCACCACGGGGCTATGCCAGCTAAGCATTCTGGCATCTTTCCCTTGGTTTCTGTACATGTATGTGAGAGCATGTGTGAGTATGTGTGTGCACGTGTGTGCACGCATGCACTGCTCACATGTTTCTGTGTTTGTCTAAGTGTATGTAGGTGCAGATGCCAGTGGTTACCTCCATTGTTGTTCTTCAGACATTAGCTCGAAATTCTCCAAGTAGGCCAGACTGGCTGGCCATGAGCCCTAGGGAGCTGCCTGCCTCTGCCTCCCTAGCACTGGGTACATAACAGTACCTTTGGCTTTTTTAGAAAAGCGCGCAAACATGTGTGTGTGTGTGTGTGTGTGTGTGTGTGTGTGTGTGTGTGTAAGAGACAGAGAGAAAGATCCACGTTTGCATGTGTGTGCACACTTATCTGTGTGCATGGGAAAAACCCAGAGTTGACACCAGAGTCTTCCCTTGACTGTTCTCCAGCTTATTTATTGAATCAGCATCTGAACCCGGAGCTCACTGTTCCAGCTAGTGTTGCTAGCCATGCCTCCTGAGTTCTGGGATTAGGGGTGGCTTTTGCAAGGGGTCTGGGCATTGAGGCTCCTGTCTTCACTCTTAGGTGGCAAGCACTTTATCTATGACATATTTCTCCAAGCCTATGCTTGTCCCTTTCATGGATCCTGTGTATCAAACTCAGGTTCTTGTGCTTTACAGGCAAGTTCTTTATGGACTGACCCCTCTCCCTGGTCCAGACATTATTGTTCGTAGACAGTTGCCAGTTCATCCCCACTAAACATTTATGCTGGGCATGCTGGGATTTATAGAAGCTACCTAATTTTATTTTCAAATAGTCTTCTTTCTCAGAGAGGATTTGGCAAGGGCTTGGTTCTGTCATGGTCAATTAGCCATTTATCTCTTTTGCCAACAAGAATTGGCCTGTTGGGCTGGACTTGGGCACCAGATGCCACCTCCTGCTTGGCTGCCCTCTTGGTGACATCACCTATACCTGGAGTACCCAGTAGACAATGGGCTGGAAAGGAGTATGACCAGCCAGGACCGTGTCATTGGACACAGATCACTGCTGTTGAAGGAGTGGCTTAGCATGGAGGCTCCTCACGGCCTGCAGGCTTGACCCAAGAAGGCTCTAAACCATGTGACCTTTCCAACTGCCATCATGTCACATGCCTGGCTTCACGGTGCTGCAAAGGATAGCCAAGCCAGGGCCAGAGTTTCTATGATTGAAGTATGATGAGGTAGGAGGGGAGAACCCAGCACCCAGAATGAGCCTCCAGCCTGAAGCAGAGCAGAACTCAATTTGTACACACATTCTGCCCATATGTGTGGTACCTTCGTTCTGTTCAAACATAGCAGGTTGGAGAGGATGCACTCTAGAATATAGTCATGAGGAGGCAAAGGAATGGAAGTGAATCTCGCTAAGTGGAGATGCTGTATGTCTTGCCTTAGCCTTCCAAAGTTGTCTGGTGACATTGCGTCTCCCCTGGGTGCTTCCTATGGGGCTTTGTAGATCCACTCCCCACCGTCAAGATCAACACTGGGATGCCATGAGCTCAGGGGTTCCTCTGACAAATAAATGCTCACGGTGTACTAGACTTGGGGGCAATAGAGCCAGGTTAGATTTGGCCTGCCTTCCGGGAGCTCTCAGATATCCAGTCTGTGGCCACAGTACCATGAGGATCCAGCTAGCTGAGCACAAAACTCCTGGGGAAGGAAGCACAGAACTTCCTGCCTGGAAGCTATGTTGTTAATAGCTTAAAAAGAGGTAGGTCAAGGGCAGTGGTCTTCTTTTTGTTTGTTTTTTTTTTGTTTGTTTTTTGTTTTTGGTTTTTTGTTTTGTTTTGTTTTGTTTTGTTTTTTGTTTTGAGACAGGGTTTCTCTGTGTAGCCCTGGCTGTCCTGGAACTCACTCT
>NC_034592.1:111398918-111403112 GCF_900095145.1 Mus pahari
TTACTTTATCTGTACACTGTAGCTGTTTTCAGACACACCAGAAAAGGGCGTCAGATCTCATTTTTAATGGTTGTGAGCCACCATGTGGTTGCTGGGATTTGAACTCATGACCTTTGGAAGAGCAGTCAGTAAGAGCAGTGGTCTTAACCAAAGGAAGCACGGGGCCCTCGGGCTCAGCAGGAACTACCCAGTAGAAGGATGGAGCAGCTTATAGAGGCAGCAGAGAGGAGCTGCTCCATAGCTTGCATTTTGTGATCATGGGGAAAGGAGGTTTCAAAATGGTTCCTTGGGCTGGGCATGGTGGCGCATGCTTTTAATCCCAGAACTTGGGAGGCAGAGGCAAACGAATTTCTAAGTACGAGGTCAGCCTGGTCTACAGAGTGAGTTCCAGGACAGCCAGGGCTACCCAGAGAAACCCTGTCTCAAAAACATAAATAAATAAAAATTAAAAAAAAAATGGTTCCTTGGCTTTGACAATGGGCACAACACATAGGGCACAAAGGAGAGTTCAGTATTGAGCTGCTGAACTCTGGACATTTAGGAGACATCACAGCATAACTGAGAGGTCCAGAGTCCGGGACAAGGAGTCTTTAATTAAGGACGAGAGAGTCTAGGTCCAATAACCATGGAGTTGCAATAGGAAAGAGAGCAGCAGGTAAGCAGAGGGGTGACTGAGTGTCCATTTGCACTTGACCGTGATGAGGGCCAGCCCATCAGTCTATAGGAGGAAGGAGGTGTGGGCTTAGCAACCCTGGTATCTGTTGCTCTGTAGGGGGAAAGACCCAGAAAACAAGGAAAAGTTAAAGAAATGGGTTAGTCTGCCAACTAATGAATCATCATTCATTCCCCCCCCCCCCCGAAGCCACTCAGTCTGAAAAGAATTTACTGGAAACCAATTTGTTAAAGGATCAGTTTCCCTGGTGAGGACTCCCTGGAATTTACCCAAAAGTTGTTTGGGTTAATTACTTTAACAATGATCATCATGTTTGTCCTCTGGTTCCCACAAGCCTTCAGATTCCCCCTGGGTGGTTTTCTACCTTACAATCAGTTTCATTTCACTCTCCTGTGTTAGGCGGATTCTCACTAGTCACCCTGCCATTGATCTTTCAGCCCATGTCAACCTGATGAGGGTTTCTTTACTTAGAGAGTGATGGACTTCTTGAGTTCATGAAATTGTGTGTGTGTGTGTGCCCACGCACATGCACTTGCACACGTGCACTAGTGCCTGAGTTTTCCTCAACTGAGTTTACTGTCAATTGTAATGTGAAAGACAGGGCTTTAAATTGGACAACTGCTCCTACCTTGGGATTTTTGTCATTGGGGAAATTGCCATGAATATGTGAAAATTAACACTGCAAAAAAAAAAAAAAAAAAAAAAAAGAGGTTGAATTGGCTGCCTGCCAAACCTCTCAGGGAAACACAGAGTAGATACAGACTTGTGTTAGATGGCCCTCGCTGGACAAAGCTATCTTTTCTGCAAAGCAGAGGTTAAAGTTGGAAAAGCCTCGTGAATTGTTCAAAACCTTTCTATATGACAATGGAAGAGAAGTCAGCTCTAGAAATGGGAAGCACATGCCAAGTAACTGGTTTAAAAAAAAAGTTACAGGGTAGAGAATCCCCAAATGAAATATTTCTACTAGATAAATACTAAGGCCTAGCCAGAGAAAAAGAAAGAATCCTGAACAGATATTTGCTAGGATCATGTTAATGTGCATCTTGAGAATAGGCAGGACAGAGAAGTTGGGATTTGGTAGCCTGCAGGATTTGGCTTCAGAAAAGTAAATTTTAGCATCCCGGGTTGCTTTTGTTTTTAAACACAGTCACTTCCAAACATGGTGTTTGGATACTTTTCTGAGAATCACACCATTTCTGAGAGGGGCTGCCTGCACACGGGGGAGGCTTAAGAGACAGAAGTGATCTAGAATCTAGATTTTGCAGGAAGCCAAGGGAGGCCAGTTATGCAGATTATGTGGAGGCCTGAACAATGCTGGAGGCTGCAGAGAGCACCTTTCGCTGGGAGGGTGAGGTCATTTGAGGACAGAAGTGCCCTCGGGAGCTGGAAAGGTGCTGGGGCTAAGAAGGATTGCACTGGGGAGAGGCGGGGCGCGGAAAGGGATTCTCTCCAGCGCTGCTTCTATAGCCTGAGCTGCACTAGCTGGAAGAACTGGAGTGCGTAAACAGGGGCCGTGGGCATACCGTAAGACTGGGATTCCATGACCAGGGAGCAAGCACTAACCACGGGAAGTGCTGGGAGGCAGAATGTCTAGAAGCAGGCGAAGGAGGGAGAGTGCCCTTGGCAACGGTGAGACAAAGAGCGTTCCTCACAGTCCAGGAACAGGTCTGCTTAGAGATAAGCAAGAGGGCCAGGAAGAGATCCCAAGGGCCTCAAGGCGTGTGAGGTTTCAGGTGTGGCTTTGGGGGTTGAGCAGGGAGAAGAGCCTGCTCAACATCATTCTGTCCCTGAGGCCATAACTGTCCCTTCACATTCTTCTCACAAAGGAAACCAAGGCTCGAAAGCACTCTCGGTTACCTAGTGTCCCCATCCCTGGTCCTGTCCTTTCTCATCCGTGCCTGACTGGCAATTAACACAGTCACACCCCAGGAACCTGCTCGGTTTCTGGGCAGATATGGTTATTCATCCAGGAAGGAGAATGAATTAACCTGTTTCCGTTTTCCCAGCACCCGTCTATCTCCCTCCCATTCCTAGGAGGCGGTCCTCCTCCTTCCCACACCCGCTTCCATCCCGAGGCAGGCAGCAGGAAGCCTCGCTGCAGGGATACTAGCTGGGGATCTCCCGGCTGGAAGCACCTGCTTCGCTGCAGCCTGGGGCACTGAGACCCCTGGGGATGCAGCTCAGAAAGCCCCTATTAAAATGCTAATGCAGCATCTGGAAGGGTGAAGCCTCAAGGCAGCCTCCTATCTCCGTGCTTGAGCTTCCTCCTGTCTGACTAGCCAGGGATAGAACTTTCTGTGGGAATGGGATGTGCTGAAGTCAGTCATGACATCAGGTACCAACGCTGCATTCTGCTAAACTCTATGTTTGAGTTCCGTAGCAGTCAGGCTTAAGCTTGGGCGCCTCTCAGGACAGCAGGTCTTAAGAGGGTGGCGCCTCCCTGACCCTGGACCTCTTAACACTGTATTATTGGGGCCCAATGTCTCACTTTTCTCAAGACACCTCAGCACCCCCACAGCTATCCATGTAAGATGTGGTCACCTTCAGTCTGTCACTTCAGAGAAGTGGGCATCTCCATGTTAGGCTTCAAACCCAGGACCCCTGACACTAGCTCTGTTAATATACAGGCAATTCCACTTGGCCTATTCTCAGGGACCTAGCAACTGCTTAGGTCTCAGGGACCTGACCCTGCTGCGGATATAATAAGGTTCCTCTAGCCACCCTGATCTCTCTCTCTCTCTCTCTCTCTCTCTCTCTCTCTCTCTCTCTCTCTCTCTCTCTCTCTCCAAAGAGGGCTGGAGAGATAGCTCAGCGGTTAGGAGCACATACTACTTTTCAAATGCTCACATCACACAGCTGCCAACTGACTGTAACCCAGCTTTAAGGGATCAAATACCTCGGGCTCCTATGGGTACCTGGATTCCTGTGTGCATACACACACACACACACACCCTGTATATACATAATTAAAATTAAATAAATGTTTTTTAAAAGAGAAATACGTGTATGTTTGATTAAACTTCCAGTGAATATCAGACTTAATGGTAAAAAGCTTAATCTCTTCCTCCTATAATCACAAACAAGGCAAGGTCATTCAAAGCCAGTGAGGACACTCCTGCCTGTGACCCCAGCAGTATGGAGGGTCAGGAAAGAAGGAGGAATTCTGGGGCTTGCTGGCCATCAGCCTAGCCCAAAGACAGCGAAGGACCCTGTCTCAGGCAATAAAGCAGGGATGGGGAGGTGTTGCGACATCCTCCCTGGCCTCTGTGTGCACCGGCACAGACTTGAACACACATGTCATACACACACACACACACACACACACACAGAATAGGTGTATCAAAAAGATTCATCATAACAATCTCTAATTTACAAAGTCAGACAGGTTGAAATAGATATAACAACCTCTAAATTACACACATTCTTTTTTTTTTTTTTTTTTTTTTTGGTTTTTTGAGACTTTTATTTATTTATTTATTTATTTATTTATTTATTTATTTTTGGTTTTTCGAGACAGGGTT
>NC_034592.1:111403147-111415206 GCF_900095145.1 Mus pahari
GAGACAGGGTTTCTCTGTGTAGCCCTGGCTGTCCTGGAACTCACTTTGTAGACCAGGCTGGCCTCGAACTCAGAAATCCACCTGCCTCTGCCTCCCGACACACATTCTTTTTGAAGAACTCAAAATGGATCGCAGATTGATGTAAGACTATAAAAGTATTATTTTACAAATAATGGAAGAAAATATCCAGGGTTTAGGACTAGGCTACACTTGAGACCAAACACATGCTCCATAAAACATTAAAAAAAAATTGATAAACAGGAGTTTACAAAACGGGAAACATTCACCTTTTGACTTTAAGAAGATGAGAAAGCATAGATTAAGATGAATGTCTTTCAAATATCTAATATATCTCACTAGTGAAGAATCAATGGAGAACTAAACAACCCAATTAAAAATTGTGCAAAAAGACACAAAGACATTTCATCAAAGGGAATGTATGTAATGCAAAAATGTGAAGAGAGGAAATAAGCCGTCTCTCTGCACCACCTCTCAAGGGGATGGGAATTTAAGGACTTGCTGGGCTAGAGGCTAAAGAACTAAATGGATACTGCCAGCAGGAATGCAGACCTCACAGCACTCCACAGCACCGCCGGGTGGCCTCTTAAAAACTTAGTGTCTGAGCTGGACATCGTAGGGTACACCGCTGATCCCAGCACTCGGGAGGCAGAGACTGGTGGATATCTAGTTTGAGACCAGACTAGTCTACAAAGTGAGTTCCAGGACAGCCTTAGTCTGAGTCTTTGCAGGAGATGGTGACCAGATAACCCAAGCAGGGTGGATTAAACAAATGACTTTCATTTCCACAGTTCTGAGAGCCAGAACTAATTGCTAGAATTTGGGGGATCTGGCTCTCAGATTTGAGGATTTCATGGCTTACACATAGTATCTTTCCACCATGTCCTCCTGTGGTACACGAGACCAGGCAGCTTCCGGGCCTTTTATATAAGGCTGTTGTCATTCTGTCTCCTGACCATCACTCTCCAAGACCTCATCTTCTGATGTCATCATACAAAAGATTAGGTTTCAACACAGGAATTTGAGGGCAGGAGACATGAACATTCAGATTGTCACACTAAAAATATACCTTTCACATGGCCTAGCAATTTTATCTTTGGGCATTTACTCCAGAAAAATGGAAAAGCTTATTTGGGAGACACATTTTATATGTAATAACTGAAATCTAGAAATACCCACAGTGTTCTACCACAGTGAGATGATTAAACAGCTGTGGTATAGCCACACCATGGAATATTGCTCTGCCTTTATTTTTCTGGTGTAACAAAGAATTCTGACAAAAGACAATGTATGGGGCAAAAAAAGGGTTCTTTCAGCTTACAACTGCAGATCCCAGCCCATCAGTGAAAGAAGGCAAGGCAGGAGCTTGAAGATAAACCTTCTTGTTCTTCCACATAGAAATACCTCCAACCAAACTTATCTCACAGCTGAAGAAATGTGTTAAGAATTGAAGAAGATGCTTCTTTTTTTTTTTTTTTTTTTTTTTTTTTTGGTCATTTGGGAATTTTTTTCCATCTTTTTTTTTTTTTTTTAGGTTTTTCGAGACAGGGTTTCTCTGTGTACCAGGCTGATCTTGAACTAACATTATTCCTGTTGTCTCTGTTTCCTGAGTGCTGTGGTTACAGATACATCCCTCCTTTTCTGACCCTTCTAAAGTCCCATGGCTGTGGCTACATGGGGCTCTGGCTAATCTTTCTGGTCCTACAGTTCTACTGCCTGGGGTAGCACTTGTCTACCTGTGTTCTTTCACTACCCCTTAGATTGGATTCTAAATTATGCTTAGTTTGGCTCAGGATCTTTGGCAGTCTGTGAGGCAGGAGAGATCAACACTGAAAATTATGGGGACTTAAGAAAGGAATAGAGGGGCTGGTGAGATGGCTCAGTGGGTAAGAGCACCCGACTGCTCTCCCGAAGGTACAGAGTTCAAATCCCAGCAACCACATGGTGGCTCATAACCATCCTTAACAAGATCTGATGCCCTCTTCTGGAGTTTCTGAAGACAGCTACAGTGTACTTACATATAATAAATAAATAAATCTTAAAAANATTAAAGGCGTGAGCCACCACGCCCGGCCTGAAGAAGATGCTTCTTGTTAGCTGGCAACAGGTTTACTCTCTGTTAGTTTTCCTATGTAGCTCAGGACCACCTGCCTAGGGATTGGTGTCGCCCACAGTGGACTAGCCTTCCTACATCAATTAGCAATCCCAAGTATCTCCCACTTACATACCACAGTCCAATCTGATCCAGGCAATTTCTTAATGGAGAGGCTCTCTTTTTTAAAGATTTATGTATTGTATTATATGAGTACACTGTAGCTATACGGATGGTTGTAAGCCATCATGTGGTTGCTTGGAATTGAATTCAGGACCTCTGCTCCCTCTGGCCCTGCTCGCTCTGGCCCAAAGATTTATTTATTATTATACACTGTAGCTGTCTTCAGACACACCAGAAAAAGGTGTTAAATCTCATTACGAATGGTTGTGAGCCACCATGTGGTTGCTGGGATTTGAACTCAGGACCTTTGTGAGAGCTGTCAGTGCTCTTAACTGCTGACAGGCCATTCTAGGTTGTGTCAAATTGACAGTCACAGCTAACCAGAAAATATAATATTCAGTAATGAAAGGGAACCATGTTCTAACAGGTACAAAAATGTGTGAGTCTATAGGGCATTCTAGTAAGCGAAGAGAGTCAGTCTCAAAGGGTCATATATCATACCATTCCATTTCCAAAAAAATTAACATTATAAAAGTATAGCAATAAGAGCACAATTATTTGCAAGGGTTAGAGACTAGAGGGGAAGTGGGTATGACTATAAAGGGGTAATATGAGGGACCCCATGTTGTTATGGAACACTTTAACATCTTTTGTTTTGTTTTGTTTTGTTTTGTTTTTTCGAGACAGGGTTTCTCTGTATAGCCCTGGCTGTCCTGGATCTCACTTTGTAGACCAGGCTGGCCTCGAACTCAGAAATCTGCCTGCCTCTGCCTCCCGAGTGCTGGAATTAAAGGCATGCGCCACCACGCCCGGCTTCACACTTTAACAGCTTGACTGAGGTTGAATTTACATAAATCACACTCACAACCACCAACACATGCATAAATGCATCCGCGCACACACAGTCACACACATGCACACACACACAGTCACATACATGCACACACACACAGTCACACACATGCACTCACACACACAGACTATCCATACTCCATACTCTGATTTAGGTGTATCTGATAGGCAACTGGGGGAGGGGACTTGAGGTGTTATCTTTACAAGTTATATCTGTCTCAAAATATAATTGATTTTTTATTTACGTATTATATGTGTATGAGTGTTTTATCTTCATGTGTGCATCATGTGTGTACCAGGTGCCCAAGGAGGCCAAAAAAAGCCATCAGATCTCCAAGAATTGGAGTTATGAATGTTTATAAGCCACCATGTGGGGTGATGGAACTGAGCCTGGATCCTGTTCAGGAGCAGGAGCAGCAAATGCTTTTAACTGCAAAATCATCTCTCTAGTTCCAACAAAAACTTTATATATATATATATATATATATATATATATATATATATATATATATATATATATATTAGCGTTTCATTGTTCCCAGATGCCCTAGTTCCTGATGAGAACATGGCTGGTCTTTACACAGTGATTCTATATAAGTCTCAAGTTCTCTTCCATTGCTGCTTCTAAGGCAAAACCTTTGCCTTATATTTTTGAAAGTTGGGTTATGATATATGTAAATGCAATTTTGAGCTGACTTCTTGTGGGTTTTTCTGGGTGTCTTTCACCACGTTTATGACATTTAGAGCCACTGATTATTCCAACATATTCCTGTCACCTACTTTTTGTACTCTTTTTCCATGACTTTGATTCTAGAAACACATTTTGTGCCACTGGGCTCGCTCTTTCTTCGAGAAACCTGAGTTTTCCCACAATTCCCAGTCTGGACCAACTCCCATTCACTCTCTTTCTCTAAATTATCTCTTGGGTTCCCAAACACAACTGGCAAATGATCAACCTGGGATTTCCCAGATAGCTGATTCTTGCTCTAGAGCTGTCTCGCTTTCAATATCAATCTCTTGCTGAAAAATATTGACATCTCCAGAAACAACCAGTCTAGGAGCTCTTCGAGGTCCCGAGTCTTCCCACAGGAATGACATGTCCACCCTGTGCTGCTTGCCCCTTGGGACTCAGCCTCTTCAGGAGGACCCTTTCCAGTCTCCAAACCATGTTCCTTTCCTGCCAGACCCTGCCGTATTTACCCTAAGAGCTTGAGGTTCCCTCACAGATCTCCCTGCCGTATTTACCCTAAGAGCTTGAGGTTCCCTCACAGATCTCCCTGCCCCAAATAATCTTCCTGTGGAATCAGTGTCTGTCTTTGAGGTCCCATAGCTCCACAGCTGAAATGCTCTCCTGGCTTCCTTTGATCACACCTCTTCCTCTCTCTGAGCCTCAGTTCTCCTCCATTGACTCTTCCTGACCTTTGTGCATTTTCTAAGTCTTTATCAAACTGTAGCACTCACACAGTGTACTGTAGGATTTTCAAGAGCTGGGTATATTTTCGAATGCCCACTGGGCACAGGAGCTTCAGAACGCCTCTGTGCTGACCCTACCACCCTCCTGGGCTCTATGCTCATCACTGCTCTGACTCCTACCAGTACAGGTTATTCTTACCTGTTCTTGAAGTTTGCCCAGATGATCATTCTGGTTTGAACACACACTGTCTCCCATGGTGTGGAATACCTGTCCCCAGTTAATGGTGCTATTTGGGGGAGGTTCTGGAACTTTCAAGAAGTGGGAATTAACTGGCTGGGGGCAAGTTTTTGAAGCTTATGTCCCAAGCCTTGTGCTGTAGTTAGGGTTGTATTGCTGTGTGGCCATGGCAAGTCTTACAAAGGAAAGCATTTCATTGGGGCTGACTACAGGTCAGAGGTTCAGTCTGTTTTCCTCGTGGCAAGAAGCATGGTGATATGGAGACAGGCATGGTGCAGGAGTAGATGAGAGTTCTACATCTGGATCAGCAGGCAACAGGAACTGACTGAGACAAACTTCCTCCAAAGAAGCCACAACTCCTAATAATGCCACTCCTTATAAGCCAGTGAGGGCCATTTTCTTGCAAAATGCCACACTCTGGTTTCTTCATTCTCTTCCTCCCTCCTCCTGCTCTTTCTCTCTCCCTCTTTCTCTCTCATCTTCCTCCTGCCTCTCCACTCCTGTCCTATGCCCTTCCTCCCTCCCTCCTCCTCTCTCTTGACCCACTGCACTATGATCACCTTCTCTGCCACTTGCTCTCACCATGCCTCACGCATCATGATGGACTGAGATCCTCTGAAACTGTGAACCAAAATAAATCTTTCCTCATATACATTGTCACAGGTATTTTGGTAAGTAACTAATACAATGCTCACCATGTCTCTTAGATTTATCTTACCCTTGTGTGTACTCCTGGTGGCTTGGTAGTATCCCACTGATAGGCACAATGTGTTATCTACTCCAGTCCTGTTTTTCTCCCCACTTGGGCTTTCTATTATTTAATACCCTTTGGTGTTTTGCCTATATCTGTCTTCAAAGCAGCTCACTGTTCTTCAACATGGCCCAGAGTAATAGGCCTTTAGCCTCGTGCCTGCCTTTTTCTAAGGCCAGAGCAAGGTCTATACGTTCTCTGGTGTCAGAGGGTCAAGTCAAGCTGTGTATCAAAAACAAACGAGGAGAAATGGACATCCATATGAGATCAAGCAATTTCAGGCTTGTGGGCCATGGGGGGGAGAACCTCAACCAATCTCAGGGTGAGGTTGTGTGGACTCACTGGCTTTTGTGTGAAAGGAACAGGCCACACCAGACAGCCCAGGCTAGAGCTCCCTGGAGAGCTGGAGTCTCTGGGCTTGGGTTTGGGTTCCCTGGCCTCCTGCCCAGTGTCGTGAGGCAACCCAAATGAGAGCCCAGGAGAGCCAAGAGCCACAGGGCTGTTTTTCTAAGATTTAAAAGGGATTATGTCATCCACCCAGCCCTTGTTTGCCCAAGGGAAGAACCTCAAGTCTCCTCCCTCAGGACCCTCTGAGAGATCGTTCTATATAGGCGCTGCAGCAGAAAGAGAGAGGACGGAGCTGGAGGCAGCTGGAGTAGCTGGGGATGGCCTCTGGCAGAGGCCTGAGGCTTAGCTGACTGCACCTGATGAGCAACAGAGATTGAAGCCTGCGGGCCACCACGCTGACTGTTTACATATGCATAATCAGAGGGAAGGGGGAAAGACTTGGGAGAGAAACCCCAGAGAAAAACCCAAGAAGCCACAAGACCCAGACGAGAATCAGCGATCTGGTAATGACTAGGTTGCTGTGAGGTGGTGTTTACTCCAGACAGAGCGCTTTCCTGAGATCTGGTGACAATTTGGGGCATGTATATTTAGGGGGAAGGGCAAGTCCTGAGAATTGGTTTTGAGTCAGGAGACCTGGGGTTGAAACTCAGCCATGTGGTCCACAGCTTTTCAGATTTGGGGCAACTAGCTACCTACTCCATCAGCCTGCAGAGTCCCTGCCTGGAGTACGAAACAGGCAAGTCCTGCTGCACTAGGTCTCTGGTTGGATGTCACTGTGAGCATATCAGTACATTATCTGCTTCCCTCCCCCCCCCCCAACACCTTTGAGATCTCCCTCAGCCTAAGGCATGGTTTGTTTTTGCTTTAAGTTCCTGCTGCCAAAGTGAAGGAAGGCCTGTTAGAGTCAAATCCTCACCCAGCTTCTCATGTTACAAGGCACTATTTGCTCAAGGTGTCTGAACAACTTATTTTGAACCACAAAGTTCTATCTTGGGAAGAACCACTGGCTTCAGTATCCTAAACCAGCGCTTTTGATTTTTTTTTTTTTTTTTTTTCTTTTTAAGATGCTGAAAGGGTCACCCATAGGAGACAAAGAAACAGTACCACATAGGCAATTTCAAGGTTGAGCATGATCATTCGGCTTCTTGAAGCTTCTTTACAAGATACAGTGAGGGTAACAAATTCACACCTAGAGACCAATGCAGGATGTGTTCAATCAAGTGCTTCGCCAGTAGCTATGTGTGGTCTGCCTTTCCTGGGCTACGTCACCCAGGCAGGGTCCCTGCATCCGAAATTATTCATCCAGAGCATATTTGTGAATAAACTGTAACAAATATCCAAAGGAACATCATGGTGACAAAGACACTGAGCTTTCAAAGAACGCATGTGACAAAATTCATGGTTTAGACCCTCATGTTTTGTTTTATTTTATTGTTTGTCTGTGTGTGCATTCAAGTACACATTTGTGTACAAGTGTGCATGGCACATGAACACATGTACCTATAAAGTAAGAGAAAGACTTTGGGTGTGTCTCCACTCAGTACTATCCACCGTGTGGGTGTTGGTTTTGTTTTGTTTTTTACTTTCACATATGTGTGCTGTACTTATATCATTCCATCCTTCTCCTCCCTTCAACCCCTCCCGTAGTTCTCTCCACTTCCTCATGAATTCCAAGCCTCCTTTTCCTTATAATTATAACACACGCACACATACACACAGACACAGATACACACACATATACATACATTTAACATACATACATACATACAACATACATACATACACACACTCACACACACATACACACATACACTCATACACACACACACAAACAAAACCTGCTGAGCTTACTCCTGCTTCCCACTTGTTTCTCTGTTGTCCTCCTGGGCTCTTCCCTTCCTCCCTCTCTTCACGTGGTCATGGACAGCCTCCACTTCTCTACTCTCTCCCTCTCTCTACCTTTCTCTGCCTCTACTACCCTCTTAACTCCCCTCCCCGTGCCTTGAATAAACTCTACTCTATACTAAAAACAACAACAACAACAACAACAACAACAACAAAACCTGCTGAATCTATTTAGTGTTACTTGTGTGTATGTTTTTAGGGCTGACCATTGGACAACCTGCCAGGAGGCTCATCCCTGAGGAAGAGTGTCTCCCCCTCTCTGCAGTTATTAATTGCTTATACCTCTTCATCGAGGGGTAACATAGGATCTCTTACTGGCCTGGAGCTTGCCCAGTAGGAGAGGGTGGTAGGCTAGCCAACAAGTCCTAGGAATAAATTCTCTAGTCCCCACCTCCCCAGCACTGAGATAGCAGGCATGTGCCACCATATCTGGATAGTTTATCTGGGTTTCAGGGTTGAACTGGCTCCCCATGGCTTCCCAGTAAGCAGTTCACTAATATAGCTATTGCCTTACCTCTCCAAACTTGCACAGCATTTAAAATATGTTTGTAAATCTCTAGTATGAGCTAAATAAATATCTAAGTTTTCTCTCTATATTCCTAATACTTGGCCAAACTTCTACTTACATATTTTCTCATGAAGAAAGTCATGTATACAATTATCTTAAAATCAGTACATAAGACACACCTCTAATCTAGAAATGAAAAGCTCCCAAGATGTCTAATTAGACCCATCCCATGCTCTCTGGAACCTGCAGAAAGCTGTTGCCACCCTGTGCAAAGACCATGAGATACAAGGTGAACTGAGCCAACTGTTGGCAGAGGCTGCAATGCACCAGGCTTCAATATGAACCCTTCCCTTGTCATCAGCTGCCCTGAAATGGCTCTGTAATCACACCCTGTGGCTCTGGGGTGGGTATTAGGCAGGTTGTAGGATAAAATGTAAAGGTGACTTGATGACAGGTTTGTGAGTACCTGACTTTGAGATGGGATGTGAGACAGGTACCAGAAAGAAGCCGTGGAATCAGCATGCAGAGGAAGAGGAGAGGGTAGGATGGCTCAGTGGCTATACCCATGGTACCTGGCACCACAGATTTGAAACCTATATTTCTTTCCCTTCTTCTCTCTGCTTGCTCCCCATGAGTCCAAAGACTTGTGGCTGGTGAAATGCAGCCTCCTCTCTATCCTTGTCACCCCATTTCCCCCTGAAAAGTGGCTTTCTCTTCTCTCTTAGTTCTGGAGTTCCCACTGGGAGGGGAAACAGGACTCCGGATAAGGGAGAAATGCACAGCTTTCTTATTTTCAAAATAAAGCACTTCAGCCAAATTGGCTTCCCCAAAGAGGCCATCACTATTGGCACATCTTCTGGTCAGGGAAGACAGTAAGAGTCACCTCAAATCACATCTCATAGTTCCCCCAGATCCAGCTTCCCTTGGATGTGGGCAAGTTTGTGTGCCCAGGAGTTCAAGGGAGAAGCAACATCTTACTGAACACATCTCAGGCAATATTTCTGGTTCCTTCTTCTGAGTTTAGCTCCCACCTGCAGTTCCTGGAAATAGGCTGGCTGTCAGCCTCAGACACAGTCAGGCACGCAGTGAATAGTGTCAGTGTTGTGGGGAAGAGTACTGGCATGGTATAGTGTTGACCCAAGAAGGCGACAGGGATGGACCTGATAACGTCTGAACATTTCTCCTGTGGTTGCTCCCGCAGCCTAAAGCTCACTGCAGTAGTCCCAGCACCTATGTCTTCTGCGTTGATCATCGAGCTGGGCTCAGTGTCCATCCTAGCCTCGAGCCCTTGGTGCATAGCTGTTTGAAGTACAGAAATGGGGAAGAGTAGCTTCATAAGCCAGGACAGTTTTCTGGAAGCTTTAATGAGTGACACTTCCCTCCTGAAGCAGAGGTCCCGTGAGAGAATTCCAGACTGGTTTAGGTAGGTCCTATCTGTCTATCCATGCCAGGGACTGGAGTCGGTGCAGGTCCTGTCTGTCTATCTATGCCGGGGACTGGAGTCGGTGCTAACCGTGAGGTCGCAGCCCTGCTGGAGCAGAGCATCCTCCTGAGGCTAAAACTGAAAGAACAACAGAGACAGTGTGAAAGCCCCTTGTTGAACCACAGCCCTGGCCTGGTGTCATTTTTGAGAATATACTTCTCTATTCTGTGAAAGGTTTACTGTTTTCTTTATGGTCCAGCTATTTGTGTGTCCTGAGAAATCACTAGCAACTGCTCTACCAAGAAATGAGCTAACTCTTTGGGGACTGTGTTTATTGTGGTCTTCTTATCTGGAGGGAACTAGACTTTGAAGCTTCCAGAAAAGCCAGCATTCCTGATGGGCTTTGTGAACCAATGTGTCTTTTGATGACAAGTGACTGAACACTCCAAGCAAGCATACTAACTGTAAAAACCTCACTCTTAGAGCACAGCTCAAACCCTATTCTTAGCTTCTCATCTCTCCCCTTGGACCACAACTAGACTCTGAGGATGGAGGCCCCATCCTGCATCTAAGATCTAGACAATAGGGGGCAGGTAAGTAGAGAAATCTCTCCCTGGAAGGCCTTTAGCTAATATACTTATCTTTCAGGTCTGCCATTGGAGCTGGAATGTGGGGCCTCAAGTATAGAATATTCTCTTCTCCACTTCTGATGTTTAAAAGAATTCAAAGAGATCCACATTCATATAGAATAGCATAGCATAGCATAGCATAGCATAGCATGGCATGGCATGGCATGGCATGGCATGGCATGGCATGGCACGGCACGGCATGGCATGGCATGACATGACATAGCATGGCATAGCATAGCATGAATGATATGACATCATTAGCCCATCCATGTATTCTTTCCAGGTCTATATGATGAAAGGGCTTCCATGTAATTGAGGATCAGTGTTTTAGAATAGTGGAACAAACAAAGAAAGCTCTTGGGCCACTCAGATGGAACCCTGGCTCCATTAGCTGTGAAAGGTCCCCACCTGCTTACCGCCTCTGCTTCTTCATCTGTTAAATAGGTTGTTGGGGACACAGGTGACATGAAGGCATGCTACACATCAATGATGGTGCCATGGTGGTGGCCCACTGTCATGACCACTGTCATCCCCAGTAAATATTAAAGATCTTTCGAAAATAACCCCTGGGCTAGAAATCAATTTCCAGCAATCCTTTCAAGCCCAAAGTAATGCCATATCTAAATTTCTCTGATTCTAAGTTTGCTCTCTAGAGAACTGTGTAATACACATTGTCAGCAAACACTGCAAATGATTCCTTGTGTGTGAATGAACTCGAGCATATGCCCCAGGTCTCCTGCAGAAAATAAAACCAAGTCTTTCCTGCATCCCCAGAGATTAAAGAAGGCAGAATAGAAATTCTGGTCTCTTTTAAGGCTCCACCATCAGAGTAGAAACATGGTGACTCCCAAGACATTTCAGAGTTTGGAAAAACAGGCCGAGGGGCTGAAGAGACGGTTCAGCGGTTAAACACGCTGCTCCTGCGGAGGACCTGCGTTTGGTTCTCAGAAGTGTTACCATCAACTGGAAGAACAATTGGTGAAGAAAAATCCCAAATAGATGACACAAACTTTGATGACAATGACCTTCAGGAACACCAGAAGCCAGACACAGTGAAGAATGCACATATGCAGGCAAAACACTCTTACACATCAAAATAATTTTTTAAAAAAGTGAAGGACTTCCTTTAAGTGGAAGGGAAGTGGTGCCATCAAAGGCAGTGATGTTCTAGACAAACAAAGACTTTCTAAATGTAAATATATGTTACTAAAGAAGAAGAATATTATGGGGTATGTGTCTAGTGTGTATGAAAATGTTAACATAAAATGACTGGAGTAAATGAGTCTATGGATCCTGAGGGGGTTTTTGTTTGGTGATTTGCATAAAACAACACAATTATAACTTAGTGAAGTGTAAGACACACATCGTAATCTCTACGTAATCAATAACCAGTGCAAAAAAGTTGGTTAAAAGGCTAACACATAAAGTGATTTTAAAATATGGTAAGATAAATTTTTAAAGAGGGCAGAAAAGAAGAACCAGAGGAACAAACACTAGAGGCTAAGAACTCGGGTGAATGGTGAACCAGCTACCTCAGTAGAGCGGGCTACCAGGCAAGGGAAGGGAAGTAACAGTACAGCAAAACTTCAGTCCAAGAAGGAGGTTGTCCAGGTGGAGAAAGAAAAGTCTCTGTAAGATGTGTGACAGAAATGTTAAAAAGGAAGAGAGAGAGACAGAGAGAGAGAGAGGAGAGAGACAGAGACAGAGAGACAGAGAGGAGAGAGAGAGAGAGAGAGAGAGAGAGAGAGAGAGAGAGAGA
>NC_034592.1:111415976-111423349 GCF_900095145.1 Mus pahari
AGAGGAGAGAGACAGAGAGAGAGAGACAGAGAGAGAGAGAGAGGAGAGAGAGAAAGAGACAGAGACAGAGAGAGAGAGAGAGAGGAGAGAGACAGAGAGAGAGAGGAGAGAGACAGAGAGAGAGAGGTTGGGAAAACAGGAAGAAGGTTGCTGGTGGGGCTGTGGAGCTCTCAGATGGAGGTGAGTTCCAGATGGAGTAGGGGTGGACATGTCATAATCATCAGCTCATCCAGGAGAAGTGACAATCACTGGTTTGTAGGTACCTAGAAAAGATCTTCAATACACACAAAGCAAAAACAACACAACTCAAAAAGCAGGGAATGCCACACTCCTGCTTTAAAATGTTCACACTGTTATCTGCCATTGACAGAAGAGCTAGGTCTCAAATCAGTGGTGGCATCTACATTTGCATAAACCCGCCAATGCCTTAGCCCTGTTGGCATTTGGAGAGCATCTTGTTGCGTGAAGCTCTTGTCAAGAAGGTACTGTGTTAAGTGAAATAGGTGAGAAAGACAAATGCCAGGGCCTATAAGCTGGCTGAGGAAGCAGAGGTGCTTGCCACCTAGTCTGATGGCCTGAGTTAGATCTCTGGAATCCACACGGTAGAAGAAAGCAACTAACTCCTGACAGCTGTCTTCTGACTTCCACGTGCACACTGTGAGACACACGTGTGCACAAATACAATTAGGTAAGTGTAAAATGAAGAAAACCCATTAGTACATGCTCTCACTTATTTAGTGTCTGAAATTGTTGATCTCACAAAAGCAGAAGACAGACTAGAGAAGGCTGTGGGGAAGGGTGATTGATGGCTAAGGGGTACAGTTGTTCACAAGCACTGACTCCTAGTGTTCTACAGCATAGTAGGCTACACTTAGCTGCATATTGCAGAAGGGCTCATAGAGAGGGCTCTGAATAATCATAACTGTTAGCACCGGGATACTCCAAGCCCTGGTCTAACCATGTGACCCCTGGCCTGCACTGCCAGGACAACAACCTTCAATCCCACAATCCACTTGGCTCAGTTCCCACCCTCACTGGTGTGACGTCATTTTCTGTATAAAACAGGAAGCCACCCCTCCTTGCTCTCTTCACCCTCTTTTTCTCTTCTCCTCCTCCTCTTTCTTCTCTCCCCCTCTTTCTCTCTCTCTCCTCTTCTCTACCCTTCTACCCGCTTCGACGCCCCCCCATTCCTGCATAATAAACACCTTGGCCTGGTCTGCTGCTTGGTTTATCCGCTCAAAATATAAAAATAACAAAGAAAGAGACGAAATGTTAGAGATAATAAATATGTCAAATATCCTCATGTAAGCATTAAACATTTACATGGATTGAAATATTACTCTGCACCCAAAAATACGAGCAAGTATTATGTATGAGTAAAAAACAAAACCATATGTTGCCAGTTAAAAGGTAAATTACATGTGAGCCCATAAAATAAGTCCCAATAAGTTGAAAAGGTAGTACTGGTGTATTGGGTACAAGAAAATTAAACCAGAAGTCACTGATGGTGAGATATTTAGAAACAGACAGAACTTCTAAGTAATCCTGAGCTAAAGTAGAAGCTGCAAGGAAAACAGACTTTTTATCAGAATGATCACGGAAATAAAACATCAAGATGTTGAGCTGTGGTAAAAACAGTGTTAGGAAGGCGATTCATAATTTCATATACAAAAGAAGATAGGTTTCAAGGCAGTGCTTCAACGGCCCTCTTTAAGAGTGGGAACAAAAAGAAGGAAGGAAAGAAGAGAAGGAGAGAGGAAGAAAGAGGAAGGAAACACTGAGTAGAGGAGAGAGAAATAATAGGAGTGGAACCAAATAACATACAAACAGGATACAGAAAATTAACAAACAAAAGTGATTACGAGGAGTAGCCAGATTAATGTGCAAACGGGAGTGTGATGGTGGCTGGCCAAGGACTGACAGACAAATAACCAACAGAAACAAACAAAGAGCCAGGGACGACTTCACACTTACAGGGACATCTGTGTTTGTCCAAGAAATCAAAATGATGTATGGGGAAGGAAAAGTCTTCTCAAAAAAATGGTGCTGTCTTCATCGGGTGTTTATTTGGATACAAATAAGACACTTATCTTTTTTTCTCTCTCTCTTTCTCATTTGCAAAAATTAACTTGAAATGAACCACAGACCCAGAGACAAAAGTCATAAAATATTTAAAGAAAAGCATAAGAGAATTATCTTCGTAGTTTTGGGTATAAGCAAATATTGGGTTCGTTACAGAAAGAGCTAATCATCAAGGATGGCAGAGACATCTGTCTCCAACTAAGCTGAAAGCTTCTGCTTTTAAAGAATATCACCAAGAGAGCTGGAGAGAGAGTTCAGCCATTTTAACAGCACTGGCTGCTTTTCCACAGAACCCAGGTTTGGTACCCAGAACCTACATGGTGGCTTAACAATCTGTCACTACATTTTTAGGGCACCCAATGCCCTCATCTGGCCTAGGCACAAACATGATATATGAACATACATACAAGCCAATACTCACAGATCTTAAAAATAAATTACTACATCTTTGCTTTTTTTTTTTTTTTTTTTTTGAGACAGGGTTTCTCTGTGTATCCCTGGCTGTCCTGGAACTCACTCTGTAGACCAGGCTAGCCTCAAAGTCAGAAATCTGCCTGCCTCTACCTCCCGAGGGCTGGGATGAAAGGCGTGAGCCACCACTGCCCGGCTGCAAATAACTACATCTTTAAAAGACATCAGTAAGCAAATAAACAAGCAAGCTAAAAATGGACAGATGTTCTGGGTATATCAAGAACTCTTTCAACTCACTAATGAAAGATAATCAGTTCAACTAAAAATGGGTGAAAAAGCCTGATAGGGTAGTGCACAATTATAAACCAGGAGAGAAGTGAGTTCAGGGTTGGCTTAAGACACATGATATTATATAAGGAAAGAACCCAGAGAGCTATGGATACAATTCAGAGGTGATACTTCCTGCTGAGCCTGTGCAAAGCCAAGAGTTCAACTTCAGCCTCATGCAAATACGCGAACAATTAAATAAATAGGTAAATAGCTGGATGAGAGAATCTGTATATTACACACACACACACACACACACACAGACAAAACAAAAACAACAACAAAACAAATATGCAAATGGTCACCAGGGACTGCAAAAACACTACTCACCAGTACTCACCAGGAAATAAAAATTAAAACCACAAATGAGATACCACAATACTCCTACCAAAAATTAAAATCACCAGCATGACTAAATATTAGTAAGGATGTGGCAACTCCTGAGACAATACATAAACACTGCCCTGTGACCCATAGTGGCCCTCCTAGGGACTTTCCCACATGAAATGAAAACATATGTTCACCAGAAGGCTCACCCAGGATGGTTACGCCAGCTCAACAACGGAAGGGTCGGAGTATTCTTTGACGCAGCAATAGGAACGGGTTCCCTAGCGTTCTGCGACTGTAACCAGTGCCTTAGATGGTCAACTTATAGAGAGAGAAGGATCATTTTGACTCATGGTTTAGTGGTTGCAGTCAGGAGTCAGGCAGACTCATTGCCTTTAGGTCTCTGGTGGGAGGGGCAGACGCAGTGATGGGCAGCAGGTGGCACAACCAAGTTTTCACCTAGTGGCCAGAAAGTAAAAGAAAGAGAGGTGGACTGAGGTCACATTGCCTCCTTCAAGAGCACACCTTCTGTGACACTGAGACTAGTAGGAAGTAAAGCCCTGCCCCTGGAAGTTGCTACCATCTCCCACCAGTACCACAGTAGGACTCAACCCCTCATCCCCGACCCCTGACCCTCATCCCCACTCAACCCCCCATGTACCACTCCTTGCTCCCTGCCGCTGTCCCTTACCACTTAACCCTACACCCCCACCCTCTCACCCCTACACCCCTGCCTAACCTTTGTGGGGATGCGATTAAGATTGAAGGATGCAAGGATGGCTGCTCAGCGGGTTTGGGTCATCATTATGAACATGCTAGAAGATTCCAGAAGCCAGTGCCTATGTACAGGGTTCAAGTTTCAGCATAGCTGCTCTTTTTCCTGACCCTGTCAGTAGCTGCTGTGGAGGAACGGCTCTGTCAGGGATGGCAGTCTTTTCCATTTGTGTGTCTTTCCCTAGCTACTCTGTTGTTGAGGCCATGCTTAAAGGCTTATACCCTCTGCTCTCTCCCTGAACTGTGTCAAACTCCTCAAGACGCTTTTCACAATGTTCTTCCAACTCCTTGTGGGAGGAAGTGAACCTTCCCAGAAGGCCTGGGGGGGGGGCTCAGGAACCCCAGGAGAGACTCTTCCCAAGGTCCTGTGCTTGGTGCACAGGAAGAGGCTTCATGAGGGGCCATGAGGTGCACAGGGAGGGTGAGGAATCCCAGTAGGTGCTCTCCACAAAACCTCATCTGCTCATCCCTTGCCTCCTCTCATGACGTCATCTGGACCAGCTTGGATGAAGCAGCAGAGAAGAGGTGGGGTGTGACAGCCTGAGGGTAGGTTTCCTAGTAACACCATACTCTGTTATACACCAATATGACAGAGGCACACACACGAAAATTTACAGCAGAACAGCAGAACAGGACCATCAAAGGCACAAGATAACAGACAAGCTGAAGAGGCAGAAGGACTTTTGTTACTTAGCATGCATGTAAAAAACTAAGGTTGTTTCCAGGCAGACTTAAGATCCTCACAGACTCCATCTTGTCTCTGACCTCTAGGCCCTGTCATATGCTCTGTTCAAGATAACCAAAAAGAGTCTATGTCTCCAAAACTGTTAAGGGAAGCAAAGACTTTATAGACAACATATGGAGACCAAGGGTAATGCCACATGCTCCAAAGGGGTAGGGGTAGGGATCTCTCACTGAATATTGTTCTTCTTTTCAAGTGTATTTCTCCTTTGAGACCCTCTCCACCTTTCCTCAGAAGACTCCATTCCCTTTAGGAGCTCTGGCTTTCTGTTCTGTGTTATACAGAACGCTTCTCTGTCTACACACAGCCTGGGTGTCTAGCCCTGGCTTCTACTTGAACTGAGGTATGTGACTGGAAACATTGGCCTAGTGAAGTGGGGTTGGTGGTCCCACAAGAGTCTCATAAAGTCCTCACTGAAACCCCACCTCCATCATCATCACTACCATCATCATCATCATCACAGCCACATGCCACCGTTACCACCCCGACCTCTCCCATTAGCATCATCCTCATCATTGCCACCAGCACCGTAATCATCATCACCGCCATCAGCATTGCTGCCACCACCATCCTTTTCAATTCCACCACCAGCACTATCCATGTTTTGGGGCAAGGGGAGTGGGGGTTCATCATATGTAAGAAAAAGTACTCAGAACTTATTATGGCAGTCTCTCCTGAGACAGAAGTAGATCTCCTTGCATTTCATGGAGGAGGACATTAGAAATCTGAGAATTGCTCCTCCTTTGGAGGAGTTCAGTCCACTGGGATTCTCTGGCCTCAGCCAGGCCCTTGCTACAGCTGCCAGGCTGTCAATTTCTTTCCTTGGCTATGGTTGTCCCAGATCCTCATCAGACTCTAATCCAAGGCCAGATGGCTTCTGTACTTTCTACCAAGCAGTCCGTGGGCCTCTGTTGCAAGTACTCGTCCTACTTCACCCTCTCACTAGACAGCCAACCTTTCTTGAGCAGCAACTGCTGCAAGGATGCTTTGGTACACAACCATATCACTTCACTCAGACCATTCATCTTACTGGTAAAGTCTATCCCTGTGGCCTTAAAAACCCCATAACTATCTGATTCTGTTCCTTTCCACAGCTCCTACCCAGGCTGTGAGATGCGCTTGGGTGTTTCCTTGTGGGAAGAGCAGCCTGCCTGCTAGGCCTGTATAATACTGGCAACTCATAGTGTCTAGGTTTAGAGGGACTGTCACTGGAAATGGCTGGGGACTCCACTGAGAACTGCTCAGAAAGCACATCCTGCTAACTTCATAATTAAAGGACAAGACATCTGGGAGCCCTTCATGTGGTGTACCAAGAGCAGGAAAAGCATCAAGAGCTTGTAGAAGAGAGGCGGACTCACCAAGGCTACCTTGTCAGGGTCTTTGTAATGTGGTTTTCCTAGCAGACAAAGCAAAGGCTGAGACTGTCATGTGAGGTTTTAGGATGAGCAAGATGTCAGGGAACCCCACACTGCAGGCTTACTCCAAAGTGTGTACCAGGCAACCGTAGTACTTGGACTTGACTAACTCCGATGAGCTGTGCCATCCCTATGCTAGACTAGCACCACACATTCCAGACTCCACAAAGCCCACAAGGATGTTGCTGAACACAGACATCAGGTGTGTGTTCTGCCTCCAAGATCTCTCTATCTGATTAATTAAATAATGATGCTATACACATCTGTGCACACATTTTTGTGGGGGACATGTTTTGAATTCTCTTCGGTATCCCAACCGGAATGGAATACTGGGTGCCATGGCGTGGTGACTCGAATGTGGAACACACAGAGGAACTGTCTCATGATTTTCCAAAGCGAACTAATTCGACATTCCTCCTAGCAGTGTGCTAAGAGATATTATTTCTATCCGTCTTCACCGACACTTGCTATTATTGTCTGTCTTTTTATTTTAATCATCCTTGTGGGCGTGAGGCAGCATTTCGCTTGTGGTTTTGATGAGCATTTATCTGATGAGTAAGAATGTGGTATTGGCTATTTGAATATCTTCTGTAGAGGAACTTCTATCTGGGTGTCTCATTCATTTTTTGAAGTTTCAGAGTTATTAAGTTGTAATACTTTTAAAAAATATTCTAGATAGCTGGTCTGTGAGTATTTTTCTCTGCACAGATTACACAGAATTGGTGCATGATTCTTTTTATTCCTGGATTCACTGATTCCTAGTCCCACCCCCACTCCCCCTGGATAATACTCACCTCCTAGAATGACTAAGAAAGTGTTCCCACATAAGCTATATTTTGAAAGAATGTCTTAAGGGTTTGTGTTAATTATTCTTTTAAAACCTTTGTATAATTTACCACCGAAATCATCTAGTTTGGGGTTTTTCCTGTGGTAATTATTTTTTAGGGGAAAAGAAGGGTTAAGGCTGGGTCTTGTATAACCCAGGCTCACCTCAAGTTCACCAAGCATCTGTGGAAGACCTTGAACTCCTGATCCTCCTGCCTCCACCTCCCCAGTGCTCAGATCACAGGCATGGCGCTTTGTGTCCTACTTGGAATTTTTTGTTGATACAAGTTCTAATTTAATCTCTTTACTTTTTGTTGTACAACTGTGTTTTCTGGAGTTGGTTTTGTTAGTCTACAGCCTTTTCGAAGCAATTCCATTTCCTCCATGTTACTAACATGTTAGCAGAGACAAGGTTATAATCTTTCTTTCTTTTTTTTTTTTTTTTTTTTTTTTTTTTTTTTTCATTCTCT
>NC_034592.1:111423420-111445722 GCF_900095145.1 Mus pahari
TGTATAGCCCTGGCTGTCCTGGAACTCACTTTGTAGACCAGGCTGGCCTCGAACTCAGAAATCTGCCTGCCTCTGCCTCCCGAGTGCTGGGATTAAACACGTGCGCCACCACGTCCTGCTTGTAGTATTTCTTCACAGTTATTTCCTTTTGAAAGCCTGAGATTGTTCTCTCTTCCATCATTTCAAGAAAGAGATTGCTCCTTTTCTCCTTAGTGCAGCGAAGTATTGGAGTTTGCGTTCTTGCCTGGTTTTCGGGTTGTTTTTCCTACCCTCTGTTCTATTCATTTCTACTCTGATCTTTATCATTTTTTTCTTCTGCTTGCTTTAGTTAGATTTTTTCTCTTTTTTCTTTTCCAGTTTCTTAGGATGGAAGATGAATTATTGATTTTAAGCTCTATTTTTTAAATGCCGATGCTTATGAATATTGATCTGCAAGCAATGCCTTTGCTGTGTCTTGTAGCTTGGTCTTGTGGCCCTTTCATTTATCATAAGCCATGCTCACACTTTCCTGCCTGATCTTTCAGAGTGCTTTCACATTTCAGTTCTGGAAAAGTCTCTGTTTACTTTCTATGAGATTTCTCCCCTCACACTACTGTGGCTGGTGCCATCAGTCCTTTCGATCTCTGGGGACCATTTTCATGGCCTCACATATACCTCTCCTGGAGCCTCTTGTGCAAAGATGACTTTGGTGTGCAGTGGGACTTTCTATGGGTGTCTGCTCGGTCATCGGGTTGGGAGTGTTGTCTGCCTGTTGTCTAAGTATTCCACTTCACCCATGTTCTGCATGCAAGCTGCTCTGTGGTCAAACACTGGGAAGTTACAGGCTCCAGTTATTGTTTTTTGGATGATTGATTTCTGCTTCTGGTGGCTTTCACCTTAGTGCTTTGGGGCGCTGTGTGAGGCGTATAGTTTCACAGTTGGTTTAGCTTCTTCATGGACTGCCCCACGGTGATTCTCGTTCTGAATTGTTCTCTTTTTTGTCTCTGATAACACTTTTGTCTAATAGTAGTGTAGCCACCTTCCTCTTTTTGTTTTTGTTTTCTTGGTAGACCTGACATTTTCTACTTTACTTTCAACCTAATTGCCTGAGCCAGGGTGCACCCCTTGCGGCTGCCATCATAGTTTTCGTATATTCTTTCTTTTTAACTCTTTTAATGGAAAATTTAAGACATTTAAATTTAATGTAACTATTCACAGGGTAGGATTTACATCTGTTATTTTGAAATTTCTTTTTTTGCATGTTAAGTTTTTTGTCCTCCTATTCTTCCCTTGTTGCGTGTTTTGTATTAAATAGTCGTTTTTAATATACCACATCGAATGCTTAGCATTCATTTTGCTAATTTTCAAATTATTATCTTAGCAGTTTCCTTGAAGAATTTCAATTAATATCTGTGGCAGTTAGTATTAGATGTCAACTGGCCAAATTAAAGAATATCTGCATATCTGGCCAGGCACTATTCTGAATGTGTGTGAGGCTGTCTACAGAAAAGACTGGCATTTTATCAGTGAACTGTGTCAAAGTCACCTTCAGTTCGTGGGAACGTACAGCGTCCAACTAGCAGAGGAGCCATACGGAACTGAAGGTATCGTTCTCCGTCCTCTGGAACTCAGGCCTTTGGACGCTAGGACGTGTACGAGGTGCTACTTCCTGGCTCTTAGCCTTGGGTGCCCTCAGCTTCCACAGTTCTGAGGCCTTCGGATTTGGAGTTACGCTTTGCCCCACTTCTCCAAACAGGCTAATCAAAAGACTTCCGACCTCCTGGCCCAGCTCCTCTGATAAAGCTCCCACTATATTCCTACATGAGTCCATTTAGAGGCCATCTAATAATTAGATAGAGATTTCCTCAAGGTTCTAGAACAGATGAACTGCTGAATTGCTTCTGTGAACTGGGGCATGTGAGGGGCTCTGGGGCCTTTCTTCAGCAGGCACACTGCTCTGTTGACACCCAGGGCTTTTCTTCCTTGTGCTCACAGATTTCTATATTCCCCGGACGATATGTGCCAGAGTTCTCAGGGCTTCGTGGCCTTTAGATCCTGCCTGCTAGCCTTTAGATTAAGCATATGCTTAGTTTATCATTGCTCCAACTGTCATCCTCCGCCTCCACCATCTATGACGTCCAACAATTCCCACTGAGTGTTTTTAACAAATGCCCTACAGGAAACAGCTTTTAGCCCCGAGGAAATTTTTTTAGATTAAATAAAGACAGGCTTGCAAGTGGTGCTTTCGGAGAGCCGTCAGGCCTAGTTTCTCCTGGGGACTCTTGACTTTGCAAGGCTCAGACAGAACAGAGAGAGAGAGAGAGAGAGAGAGAGAGAGAGAGAGAGAGAGAGAGAGAAAGTTGTGTGCTAGAAAGCTCACTACTTTTAGTGAAATTCTGTCACTCTATCAAGTAAATTATTGCTGGCTGGCTGGCTGGAAGCCTTTGGCCAATCTCTAGAGTTCTCAAAAGGTTGAAACTAGTTGTCTTTATTATTTTTCTCATCATTTTGTAGAAAAGAGGCTTTTCAAGATCTCTACCACGCCATTTTTGCAAATGTTGCTGGGTTTCCTCCTCTTTCCCAACATGCCATATATAAAACTAAAAGGACACTAGGAAGGAACCCTCTCAACAAGCCAGTCCCGTGCAAACAGGTATGTTTAACTAGCCAGTCAAATCCCACCACCNCCCCGCCCCGCCCCGCCCCGCCTTCCTTGGCCACTCCCACCATGCATTTGCTGTAGCCTCCTACATCCATGACCGCCCACCAAACCCTGCAAGCTGTTAGTTATCAAATCTGAACAAGTAGTAAATTGCTCTGAGGATCTAATGTGGGGGAATTCAGCAGACACTCAACAAGCTTACGGATGGGCGCTCGTTAAAGGGACTGGCTCCTGGCCCTGAGAAGTCGTGGAATTTTCCGCGGTAGTGTTGCTGCCTCAGGAGTGGGGATGGGATACAGCGGGGCACTGTGTGCTGAGGAGGACTTCGGGGTTCACCTTTAACTCCCTGCTCACATGTCACAATTACTCTGTTTCTTTGATGCACACATGCTTTGCCGATCTACAAAGCACGGCTCCAGGGCAGCCTCGGGGCTCATCTCCCACTCTCCTCCTGAAGGTCTCCTTCGTGGCCCTGCCATCAGTCCCATCTTTGAGAAAAATCTAGCCTGCCAGAAGACTTGCATTGATAAATTATTAACCGATTCTGCTGCACATCAACTTTAACCGATTCATGTGGTCTCTAACTCCTGGAAGTATTTTTATAGAACTAAATCAAAGCTTCGAAGGTGACCAGGCCTCTCATCTTCTCTCCAAAGGAAGAAACAGAGCAGCTGTGTGCCAGATACTTAGAGTTAAAGACACATTTTCTGCTGGTGTTACCTTTTCGTTTTGTTTTGTTTGAGTCATGTGTGTGCATGTGTCTGGGTGCACACCTGTTTGTGTGTGCATGTACATGTGTGTGTGCTACATTTATTTTGTTTTATTTTTGAGCCTGTGTAGCTCAGATGACCTGAACCTTGCTGCAATGCACAAATTGGCCTCCCACGTGCTAGGCTATCCGGTGTGCACTGCCGTGCCCAGTCATACTGACATTTCAAATATAGCATTTCAAGCACACGCCGGCTTCCGCATAACACGTCTCTCTATCTGTATCACAACCGCATTCGCCCTGCACTGCATTATCTTGAAAAAATTTTCAGTTTTTGGATAGTTTTCTAATAACTCAATTAATGAATAATTGGAACGCCAGAAGTTGTACAGAACAGAAGTCTATATTTGAGAAACGTGACCTATTTATAAATCTCGAAATATTGCCACAATTAAAAAAATAAACACCCAAAATAAATAAATAAATAAACATCAGGCTGGATGTGAACACCGGGCTGGATGTGGTGGTGTGTGCCTTTAATCTCAGCCTTGGCAGATGGATTTCTATGAGTTCAAGGCCAGCCTGGCTACATAGTAAGTTCCAGGACAGCCAAAGCTACATGGTGAGACCTTGCCACAAAAATCAAGTAAAATAAAGTAAATGTACCAATCACCCCAAGTTCCCTTGTGCCCGGTTACCACAGCCTGCTCTATGACTGTAAGCTAACTATACTTTGTACAATTTTCTGTAACTAAAGACAGAACTCGTGTACTCCACTTTAACTCATCGTAATTATCTCTGAGGTTTAGTCACGCCACCCTGCTTTCCATAATGGCTTCTGTGTGACCAAGTGGCAATTTGCTAATCCATCCATTGGCTGGGGTGCGTTCGGGTGGTTTTGAGCTCTTGATAGTACAACCTAAGCAATTGTGGGCACTTGAGTACAATTCCGTTTAAGATGTGATTTCATCTCATTGACGGGATAGAAATAGCCAAGCTTAGAAAACAAAGGCACTTGGTAGATATCTTTTAAGCTCTTAAAATTCACTCTCACTTATTTAGTGTGTGTAGAGGGTGCCACACATGCCTTTGGATGGGAGGGGATAACTTCTCAGGTTGATTCTGTCCTTCTACTGTGTGGGACCTGGAGACAGATCTCAGGTCGATAGGCCTGGTAGTGGGCACCTTCACCTACGGAGCCGTCTAGCTGGCCTTAATTTTTTAAAGGTGACAAAATGCTCTTTAAAGTGCTCATACCAGTTTCCATTCCCAGCAGCTGGGAATGGGAATCCCCGCAGCTCCCAGATTTTTGCAGATCCCCCCATTCTGGTGCAGTGGAGCTGTGATGTGGTTGTTACAGCAGTTGCCTAGTGACTAACAATGGTAGGTCTTCTTCCATATGCTTCTTCCCCAGCTCAAGACACTCTCCGGTGATGTCTAATCAGATCTTCTGCCGTTTGTTTTCTTTCCATTACTTCTGGGTACCAGTCCTTGGTTGTATATGATGTTCTGTAAATACTTTCTCTCATCCCTGTGGCTTTCTTTCCCATTCTCTTAGGCATCTTTTGTTGTAATGAAGCCCACCAGTCCAGGGATTATTTCCAGTGTGGATGTGCATTTATACATGTGTGCATTTATACATGTGTGCAGGTTCATGTGTGGGTAGGTGCATGTGCTTGTGCCAGTTCATGTACATGTGAGTGGTCATGCATGCAGAGGGTAGAGGTCAACCTTGAATGGTATTCCTCGGCATGATTTACCTTGAATTTTTGGAGAGAGTGTGTCTTATTGGGACCTGGGCTTACTGACAGGGAGCATAGCCAGCGAGAGCCAGGGATCCACCTGTGCCAGGCTTCTGAATCCTCGTATTATCAGCACATGCCTCCATTCGCAGATTTCTTTTTTTAAAACCCGAGTGCAGGGATTGAACTTATGTTCTCAGGCTTGCACGGCAAACAGGTTACCAACTGAGCCATCTCCCCACACCAAGAGGTTTTCTTTAACCATTTAAGTGTTAGCTATTAAAAAAAATAATAATAACAATGCAGTGCCAAACTCAAGGTCACTCAAATTTTCTTTTCTATTTTTTTCTAGGAGTTTTAGATTTTGGCTCTTTTCATTTGTACTCACGATCTGTTCTGAATTCATTTTTCTCCCATGGTATAAAGTAAGGACTGAGGGTTTGCCAGTTTGTTGACTGTAGCTGTCCAGCTTCCTCCAGCATCAGTTGTTGAAGACTATTTTCTGCACGGGATTTTCTTGAAAACTTTGTCAAAAAGAAGTTGACTGGGGGCTAGAGAGATGGATCAGTGGTTAAGAGCACTAAATGCTTTCCCAGAGGTCCTGAGTTCAATTCCCAGCAACCATATGGTGGCTCACAACCATCTGTAATGGGATCCAAAGCCCTCTTCTGGTGTGTCTGAGGAGAGCGACAGTTTACTCATATAAATAAAATAAATAAATACTTTAAAAAGGAAGAAAGAAAGAAAGAAAGAAAGAGAGAGAGAGAGAGAGAGAGAGAGAGAGAGAGAGAGAGAGAAAGGAAGGAAGGAAGGAAGGAAGGAAGGAAGGAAGGAAGGAAGGAAGGAAGGAAGAAAGAAATTGACCATGAAAATGTAGGGCTGTCAATTTCCAGCCTTTCATTTACACACACACACACACACACACAATTAAAGGAAACAATAGAGCTTTTTAATTAGCTTTAGATAAGCAATGTAGGCCTTAAGAAGTTCCCATCCTTCCTCCAAATCTCTCTTCCCCCATCCTGGGGACCTTGCCCACTTAGGCAGTGGGAGGATTGAGACCTTTCTTCACCTTGACAACAATAAGAAGACATCCTGTGGGTCTGGCTTAAGCAATGAGTCAGAAAGGGTGGCTTGAGTCACCTAGCAGGCCCAGTTATGCTAAGTCCTTGGAGAGACCTAGAGATAGTAAAAAGGGCACTGAGATGCATGGAGAAGTTTGAATCTTTGGTTCCACACAAAGACTAAGAGTGGAGTGGGCAGTGATTTATGTGAACCAAGTCATAATTCAAACATGAAAGATTCCTTTTCATCCCCATCTCTCCATTGAAAACATAATCCTGTATCATGGTGGGGTGGAGGAGAAGGGGACGTATTAGATTGTGCTGAGGGCACATTTTGAAAGGCTTCTGATGGAGTACAACTGAGAGGCCATGATTGCCTTGTGGGGCTGGTAACCAGTGGAATAAAGGGGGTGCTAAATCCAAAGAGTCAGCTTCAGGAAGACCATTGGTGACCATTAGCATGCTGCAGGGTGAGGAAAGGCATCCAAGAGGTTAGAGAATGGTCCAGTCTGCAAGGGCTTGGGTCAGGGAGGTCGTGGTAAGCTTAATGGAAGCCAGCCTCAATGTCCAGTTGGAAAATGTCCATAGAGGGAGGATGCTGCAAAGAAGTCACTAGAGCAATGAGTGAGGTTATAGATATGTATGTTTAACTGACACTTGGGAGACACTGGTATATGCTCTGGTATTTGGCTTATGTACTAATCAAGGTCTCTAGAGGAACAGAACCAGTAGAACACACGCACACTGGGGTGGGGGTGGGGGGTATCTATCAATTTATCAGATTGGCTCACAATTCAGTTTGGGTAGTCCAACAATGGCCAACTGCATGCTAGAATCCCCTAACCTCACTGTTCGTGAGGCTGGGTGCCTTAACAGTCCCAACAAAGCACTGAAGGCCTAGAGGATTCCTGGAGAGCTGTGGGTTTTTGGTCCAAAGAACCTGGACTCCGGTGTTCCAATGTCAGGGATGGGTGGAGCAGGGGAGATGCATTTGCCAGCAGAGAGCAAAGGTAGGCAGGCAGAAGAAAGGGGCTGTCCAGTCTCTCTCTCTCTCTCTCTCTCTCTCTCTCTCTCTCTCTCTCTCTCTCTCTCTNCTCTCTCTCTCTCTCTCTCTCTCTCTCTCTCTCTCTCTCTCTCTCTCTGTGTGTGTGTGTGTGTGTGTGTGTGTGTGTGTGTGTGTGTGTGTTGAGGGGAAGGGAGGTCTTTCTCCTTCTGTTAATCCTTCCAGGAAATATTCCTGCAAATCTATCCAGAGGCATGTCTCTTAGTTGATCCCAGATCCAATCAAGTTGACAACAGAGGCCAACTTACAAAGCCCAGGTCTCTAAAGCCCTCATTCATACATGGGGTGGAAAAACCGCTGGACTGGAGTGTCCCTCAGCCCCACTCCTACCATCAGGCAGTCACATCTGTGAACCCAGAGTACTCAGTCAAACTGAGAGAACTGAGTATAGCCAAGAGTCCTGGTGCCACAACTCAGCTGTGACTCAATCAGATCAGAGGCAGAAAGCAGTAGTGTGACCCTCTAACATTGGCCATCATGCCCAGCTTCTTTGTGTCTTCCCCTGAAACAACAGAATTTTCATAATTTAAGGAGGCTAATTTTTCTCTCATTTTCGATTTTGCCTCAGATCATTCAGGATCAAATTCCATGGGAAGCAGTAAAGACTGAGATTTCCTTATTTACAGCAAAACTGGCAAAAATAATTCCCTGAAAATGTTCACCAAACTCACTTTGCATGGCAGAGCACTTCTTGGCTTTAAGGGACCTTCTTGCACTTCACGAACTGCCCTCCACGGAGTATGCTTACAACCTATGACTCTGTCTCCTTGGGAAGACTCACAAAGTAACAAGCTTTTGAAAGGCTCCAAGGCTCAGGAGAAGATACTCAACATGATTTGTCATTAGTCATTAGGGAGAGGTGAGTAAGGAACACAGTGAGGTCCACTGCACATACATATAACTACAACAGAAAAGATGGATGATAATAATAAGATTTGAAATAAATGTAGAGGAATTGTTATCTTGATCCATTATTGGAATGCAACCAAGGTTCAGTTGCCTTGCATAGAAATCTAATGGTCTGAGATCATGGAAATCAAAGATCGGAACTGTAGAGTGATTACATGACCCTGCCATTCTCCTCCTAGGTATCGGTTGATCCAAGGCCACTGAAAATATACATGCTACTGGAACTTGTTGATGCTTGCTGATGACAAGATTCTTCACAAAGCTACCACGTGGAAGCAACCAAATGTCCCTTAAACATGCCTGCAACAGCACGGATAGACTGCAATGATACCAGGTAAAGGCAATCTGGAGCAAATGGCCTCACGTACACGGTTGCACCCAGAGCTGGGCACACTGCTTTACACATCATTTGAGAATGGCTTCACTTCTCTATGGATTTTCCTTTTGGTGGATTTATAGACATGTTGGAGAGGGAAAATGATTTTGTTTCACTGAAACCCCACTTGGGCCATAATAAGACAGCACACACATTAGATGGCCCATAAACATCCAGTTGAGGTTTTGTATCTCAAATGATACAAACCATTCAGAAAGGTAAAATAATAACAATAGCCCGCCCAAAAAAATTGTTAGTGCAACCCTTGCTCACTTCGTGGTGGCTAGGAAACAAAGAGAAAGGCAGTGAAGGATCAGGGGTAAGAGTCACCTTTCCAGACCAAGCTTGCTGTGACATACTTCCTGCGCTCCACCCCAGACCCACTTGCACCACCTCCACACAACAACCTCTTGGAGTTATGGACCCGACAGTGGGTTATGTCACGGATTATATCAGGACTTTTGTGATCCGGTGACTCTCAATGATTGACTCCACCAGCAGACCATCCCCTCCAAGGGAGCTTCTAGCTGTCTACACCATGTTCAAGCCATGATTCTTCTGGTCCAACTTCTGATCCCAGACCAAGTGTTGGCATCAGGACAATCCAAACGTATGAGGCAACAGCATGACCTTCAACCTGCAGACCGGTTGCCACCATATTCCCAGCATTCACTTGGCTCACCTCCCACCCTTACTTGTGTTACATCATTATAAATCAGGAAAATGCTCCTTCTCACTCTCTCTTTTTTCTCCTCTCTCCTCCTCTTCTCTCTTTGCCACTTCTTTGACTCCCCTTCCAGTACAACCTCTTCCACCTGGAGCTGCTTTGGCCTAGTGTGCTGTTGTGGTATTGCAGTACCACCTGCCATTCTAACTCATCACCAAGTCGTGCATATTGGAGGCTTCTTTCCTAATAGCTAAGTGCTGAAGTCACACCCAAGTTTGTTTTGGTTTTGTTTTTGTTGCTGTTGTTGTTTGGTTGGTTGGTTTTGTTGGGATTTTGTTTTTTGTTTTTGTTTTTGTCATCCAAACTTTTGAATGCCCTAAAGGAGGAAGGTATCAACTTTGAGTCCCACTCCCTGGCTACAATTTCTACTCAGATATTTGAAAAGGTGAAGACTTCCACTCAGATGAGCTCCTTGTACAAATCAAGACCTACTGTGGTAAATGCCAGCACTTTATCAGCCTCTCAGAGTTTGGACAGAACCAGACACAGATAGACCAAGGGATACATTCGTTCTCCTCACCCGACCTCCACTTCTCAGGCAAATCAGACTGGTGCACAGTACGTGTGGGACAGCCTCAATAAAATTTTCTTTATTTAAAAAAAGAAAAACAAAGTTGGTTGAATTTGCCCAAGCTGGTGGCATGGCTTCCAGGTATAAGTCTCTTTCTCTGTAGGAATAAATTGAGCCTGAAGACAGGAAGGACAACTGGCTCTTGGCAAGACAGCCTGGAGTACACACTGAGCACAGCCCAACTAGGTGGAGGGGGTGTGGGAGGGCATGGGATGGGGGTCAGGGACAGGATGCTGCAACTGGACCACAACAGAAGCGGCTCTCCCTGGATAGCACACAGACAGGGAGAAAGGTGCCCGAAGGGAGGGCGGGCGCTCCATGGGGGTCTCAGAGAGGCCAGAGGGCAGTAGGCAGCAGGAAGTTCCCAGGAGGAAAAGCAACCTCAGGGTAAAGTTACCAGCCTCCGCTGCACCCTGGAAACCGGTCTTTCTGGCTTTTCTAGGGTCAGAGGGCACGCTTCCCAGCAGGCTGCAAACTCTCTAGACTTGGCTCCTTTCCCCCTCCTTCCCCAGGGAAGGGCAGGGCAGGAAGTTTGAGATGACTGAGTTCCTGGGTCACCCAGAGTCCCCTGAAATGAATCAGATGGGAGGAAATGGAAGCCACTGCCTGGTGCTCACATTCTTCCGGGACTGAGTGCTTGTATCTCATACTTGTATCTACTGAATTTACATGAAACTAAAGACCCTGGTGCAGATGAAAATCCCAAACCTTGGAATTGCCTAATTAGACACAGGAAGCCTCCCCCACGAGATGGTATGAGCAGGAAGAACTTGCTCAGGGCAAAGCCTTCTGTGCAGCCAATAGGGTGGGCATGGAAGTCCCAGGGCAGAGGCTGGGCAGAGCTGGACTGTTCTGATCAGAAGAGCATGGAGAAGCAGAGGAAGCTGTTATTGCGAAAAGATAGGCTATAGAGAAGGAATTACATCAAAAACCCAGCGGATCACTGACAGTGGACACTGAGCCAACCACGAGATGCTAACAGGGACTGTTAACATTTAATTTTGATTTCTTGTTCACACTGCTATCCAGCTGTTTCTTCTTAGGACAGAACTATAGCACATCTTCCTTGAGAGTGAATTTTGGTGCAGATAAAGCAGAAGGGAAGAGTTGGGAGGGGAAAACAGGGGAGGGGAGGATGGGGGGGAGAACAGAGGGGAGGGGGTGTTTCTTCTAAGGCTTTTAACACTGTTGTTGTCTGTAAAGGGTTTGTCCTGAATGACATCATCCCAGTGCCCGCTATGTACCTCTGGGACAAACAGCCTAGACAAAGGAACCTGGTGAGACTGGAATCTCTGGGCCTCCAGCAGGCTGACAAAGAGCAAAGCTCCTGCTGTCCTCATGGGGTCTAGCTGCTCTGCGACCTGGAGTGCTGGGTGCTCCTTACAAGAACCAGGGGTGCTGGCTGGACTTTAGGGAGATGTAGGGAGGCTAAAAGGGAGCTCCAGGTCCCCTGATGTGGGGGTGGGGCAACAAATGAAGGAACTAGAGACTGTTTAGGAAGCCCGGCCAAGAGGTCCAGACAGCCCCGGCCAAGAGGTCCAGACAGCCCCGGCTGGTCATCAGAGATGGTGTCCGGGATAGACAGGGTCTTCTCTGGGGTCCTCCTGGTCTATGAACTTTAACTGCTGCCACAGAGCAGGGTGGAGGCCACTCTGTCCAACTCCCTGTGTTGTGGAGGTCCCTTCAAGAGTCACAGCCAGCAGTGAAATATCCTTGGAGAGGCAAGAATGAAACTTTTCTGCACAGCTTCCCTAGCCAGGCTGGTCCAAACTTCCCGAGGCTGACCGTGAGCTCTTTCTCTTGTACAGATTTTGTTTGTTTGTTTGTTTGTTTGTTTTTTGAGACAGGGTTTCTCTGTATAGCCCTGGCTGTCCTGGAATCCACTCTGTAGACCAGGCTGGCCTCAAACTCAGAAATCCACCCGTCTCTACCTCCCAAGTGCTGGGATTAAAGGCGTGCACTATCACCGCCCGGCTCTTTTTTACAAATTTAAGCTCAGTAAAACTTTGGAAGAAAGTTTCCTCCTGACAATGATCACAATAAAGCTTAAGGCATGGCTACACTGAAACTCTCACCTGTGAACTCTTCCTCGAGAGTAGGCTCTGTGGACTTTGAAACAATGCTCAGATAAGGCCTAGGCAGGAAGGGTTTGCAATAAGTCTAAGGATGGGGTCCTGCAGTGGTGACGCACACCTTTAATCCCAGCACTTGGGAGGCAGAGGCAGGCGGATTTCTGAGTTCGAGGCCAGCCTGGTCTACAGAGTGAGTTCCAGGACAGCCAGGGCTACACAGAGAAGCCCTGTCTTGGAAAAACAAAAACAAAACAAAACAAAAAAATGCCATGGTGACCTGTCACTCCTGCATTCAGAAGGCAAAGACACCTAGCTAGACAAAGCTCTATCTGGGAGCTCTGGGCTCACATGAAAGGCCCTTCCTTAATGAATGAGGAAGACCCCTGATGTCAACCTCGATCTTCTCGTGCTCTCATGCACACACATATACTCAAGTGTCTTAGTCAGGGTTTCATTGCTGTGAGTAGACTCCCTGACCTTGGCAACTCTTACAGGGGACAGCATTTAACTGGGGCTGGCTTACAGGTTCAGAGGTTCAGTCCATTATCATCAAGGCAGGAGAATGGCAGTATCCAGGCAGGCATGGAGCTGGAAGAGCTGAGAGTTCTACATCTTGTTCCAAAGGCAAACAGGAAGAAGACTGTCTCCTCGGGCAGCTAGGAGGAGGGTCTCAAAGCCCACTACCACAGTGATCACTTCCTCTAACAAGGCCACACCTCCTAACAGTACCACTTCCTGGGCCAAACATCCACCACATCAAACATTTATAGCACATACGCACATGTACACACACATACACACACACACACACACACACACACACACACACACAGATGCGTCTCATTTTTCATCTCAAGACTCCTAGTGAGGTTCCAAGGGCAGGAGAGACGGCCTCTAGCCGGCTCTGGAGGAGAACTTTGTAGACTGCATTGCCTGAGGGCCATTGCATACCCTCCCCTCACTCTGTGCTGGGTCCTGGAATCCCACCAGGAATAAAGTCTAGCCACTGTGGGCATCCAGGAGAGTGACAGTTAGGACAGGACCGTGGAGTAAGCACAAGGCTGGAGGGAGCCATGGATCAGAGCAGCCCTAACGTGACGCCTTCATGCTAGTGTTTCCAAGATGACTGGGTGAAGGCCATTTCTTTAGGAATCCCTCCCTCCTATTTTGCCGGTTGATCCTTGAACCTGCCCTTTTTAGCGTTAACTGTCAACTTGACATAGCAGCCTGAGATCATCTTGGAGGAAAGCTGAGGACCTGGCCGAATCACATTGGTCTGTGGGTGAAACAACGGGAGCTTGTTTTCATTGCTGGAGGAGTGGCCAGCTCACATTTAGTGGTATCATTCCGTGGTGATTGAGGACAATATAAGAAGGCTACCTAAAGATGAGCCCCTGACAACAAGAGGCATTCCTCCACAGTTTTGGTTCAAGTTCCTGTCCTGACTTCCCTCATGGATGACCCGGAAGTAGTTCTTTCCTCCCTTAAGCTTCTCTGTCAGAGCACTGTAACAGAGCTGAAACTGGGACAGACCCCATGATGTTCACTTTTTTGAGGAAGAAACTTCTGTTAACCCTCAGGGTGTGTCCCTGGCACCAAACAGAACAAATGGCCAACACGGTTTTCACTCTTCACCAAAATTCACACCGCAGTGTGAATCCTCTGTTTGTAGTGTTGGGGGACAAGTGCTTGTGGGCGGCACCTTCAGAAAGCCATGCTAATTCTCTCTGGGGAGTGAACTCTTGTTATCATAGGACTGGGGTAGTTAGTGCAGGAGGGGGCTGTCATTAGATGAGGCTGCCCCTTTGTGTCCTCTTGTGCCTGTGCCTGCTTACCCTTGTGAGTCCTCCCATGAGTTGAAACAGCACAAAAACCACAAGGGAAGCCAGACAGACTCATGGTGTCATGGACTTTCCAGCTTTCAGAACTGTGAGCCCAAATAACAACGCATTTCTTTACAAATTACCCACTCTTGGGTAGTCAGTTATAACCACAGAGTGCAGACTTAGGCACCTGGCATTTTTTTCTGTGAGGAGTTCAGATTGTGCCCTCCCTTCTCTTTCCTCAGACACAATAAGGAAAACACGAGAAAACATACTGCTGTGTTGCGTAGACCAGCCTTTTCCTTGCTTCCGCCCATCACCCCTCCTCTAAACAGGTAAAGGCAATTCTGTGATTTGGGAGGCATAGAGGGACTTTGAAGTCAGGTAGCTGCTGTCCAAGAGCAGCACCTTGGGAAGGGTTTCTGATCCTTTGAAGCCTCAGTTCCTTCATGTATAAAACTGAACCTGGAAGTTACTTACATAGGGCAGCACTGGGCTGAGACTACCACTCAAAATACAGATTCTGTAGTATGAAAATTATATACTCTTACATGAGAACTGTTTTGTTTCTCATCTTAAGTTGATACATATTATGCCTTGTATTATTGCTATTCCATTTTTATTGTCATTTTATTGTACTTTGCTTTATTTTAATGTGTGCTATGTCTGGAAATCTACCTCAAGTTTAAGTGACCCATGAATGTCAAGGTTTGACACAGACTAGTGAAGAGAATGGGCTCAGTCAATGGCAGCCCTGACAGCTTCTAGAAATTCCTCAAAAAATTATCCGGAAGACTCCAGGGAGAGTTGGGGACATCCACACTCTAGCTGGAAGCACTTTTCTGGGCATACGACATGGATAAGACAGGCAAAACATAAATAGGAGCAGTTTTTGTATTCTCAAAGGAAAACAGGTAACCATTAACCCTAAGTCTATGGGTCCTATCCCCAAGGGACATTCAAGATGGTGTAGAGAACATCAAGAGCCCTCTGTAAGAGAACACTGAAGGCCGAGTGACCAGTGAGGAGCCAGGAGTGCCAAGCAGGTATTTCCAAAATCAGGCTAAGAGAGAATATATGTGAGAGCACTTTGCAGCTCTTCTGGCCTGGAGGTAGATGTGAATGGCTAATTCTGTATCCTGGCTACCACAGTAACAGAAGAGACTATGTATTGTGGTCCTGAGGCAGTGACCCCCCCCCCCCCAGTGAAACGTATTTTTAAAAAAAAAAAAAAAAACCATAGTGGGGTCTCTTGTTACATTCTTCCACCCGGACTATAAAACCGTAAGATATAATGAGAATGCTCTCCCTCTGGATACTCTGGCTCCAGGCCGGGCTCTTCTCAGATCTGTGTTCTCTTGGTGGCCCTAGTGGAGGGATAAGGAATCTGCCCTTCCAAGCCTGGCTCAGCAGGCTGGATCTTGGGTGAGGACTGAGCAGCCAGGCCAGACAGCAGGCCGCCTAGCTGCCCCCACTCTCTGCTGGCAGACCCGGCCTTGGCCTGCTGTCCGCTTTCCAGCTCTGATTCTTCTGCTCCCTGGCCACTGGCCACAGGGTTGCTCTGCACTCCGTTATCTGGAACTGTCAGATCCTTTGGCTCAGCCCGTCTCTATCCCTGTACCATCCCATGGGGCTGTGTTTGCAGGCTTGGCCCCTCATGGCTCGGGAAGTGTGCCAGAGCAGAAGGGTTCAATACCCACAATACTCTTTGTGGGGGGCATGAGGAGCCATTGGAGGCTCTATTGGCACTGACAAATAGTACTCACTCTGTGGGAAGTCTGGAGTATTCAGAGTCCATTAGTAAGCAGAAAACTGAGCTTACAAGCCAGTGTGCCAATAACTTCATAATATATAGACTCATGATTCATATGTATAGTATCTGTATACAGCCAGCCCCCTGTAGTCATGGATTCTACAACCCCAGACGAAATGAATCACAAGCAAGAAATATTTGTTGTAACTTCATCTGTATTTAACAACGACAGACATTTTCCCTAAATGATACAACTACTAACACAACATCTAAGTTAACCGAGGGTTGTTTAAATTTTATAGGATGGTATATGCAGGTCCATTGCAAATACTGAATCAGTTTATATAAGGGACTTGAGCATTTTACGATTTGGGCGTCTGGAAGGTTAGATGCTCCAGGAAGCAGTCCCCTATAGATGCCAAGGGCAACTTCACAAACACATATGCACATATATGATACTATATATAACTGCATAATCATATGCGTGATCTTACTCATGGATCTTATACATGTATAAATGGGTGGATGACTGAAGCATACACAACTCAGGCACAAGTAGTGGTGTAGCTATAGACACACTGGGGAGTTACTGAGCAGCATACCACTATGAGTTGCAATACTTAGATTTTAGCTGGATTTAATTTTCCCCTTTTATTTTACTCTATTTTTTAATTTTCTGGGAATAATACACATAATACAATCAAAATAAAGGAAGTGGGGCTGAGGCTAGGGCTTCGTTAGTCGTGTTCCTGCGCAGCATGAGCCGAGACTATGCTTTGCTCCCTAGCACAGCATAAACTGGGCTTTGCTATGTCTGCCATCCCCACCCTTGGGAGGTGGAAACGGGAGGGGCCACCGTGAAAAGAGCAGGCAGAGCCTGTCATCTGCTTTTGTACATTTTTTTTTCTGCTTGTATTTATTTGTATATGTGCGCATGTATACAAGTGCACGTGGAAGACAGTCCAGCCTCGGGTGTCACATCTCAAGAACCACTGTCTCTGGGTTTGTTTGTTTGTTTGTTTGTTTGTTTGTTTGTTTAAAATCTTGAGAGAGATCATTCAGTTGGCATGGACCTTGCTAATTCTGTTAGACGGACTGGCCAGCAAGTGAAGTTCCAGGAATTCTCCTGTCTCCACCTTCTTGGTGCTGGGATTATGAGCGAAGAAAGGCAGCACACTGGGATTTCCTTACATGGGATCTGGGGACTAAGCCCTTTACTGATTGAGCTTGTCTCTGGCTCCCTTCACCATGTATTTAACTCATGTTTTATCCACAGACTAGAACCCTAAGAGGCTCCTCTGACCTGAGAATTAGCAAAATATGGGAGACATCCTCCTGCCCGTCTCGGGTCTGCACATTTCCTCTACAGTGACCTCTGCCTGTTCAGATGGAGAAGGAGCCTTTCTGCTTCTTTTCCCTTCCTCCATCTCCCATCTTCTTTTCCTCTCTGTCCCTTCCTGGGCAGTGCTGGTCTGTACCAAAGACTATACTCCCAAGAGGGAAGCAGGCAAGAACCCTCCACACTGCTGGTTATATGAATGTCCCTGAGCCTAGCTGTGTCCACAGGTCCATCCCAGCTTGGCTCTGCAGTAGCTCGGTATGCAGCCCTGGGATGCTCCTAGAGTGCGGTCTTCTCTGACTGGAATGGCAGAAGAACCTGTCTCCATCTTCTGCTGAGTCCGAGGCACCAGCTAGGAGCCCCATCTGTGGGTCCCTTCACTGGATCCCTCAGCCAGGACACGGTGGCATGGACTGTGTCCCATAGGAAGCACAGGAGGCACTGAAGGGTAAGCAACAGTACATTCCTCTAGCCCTGGGTGGTCCTATCTAGACCCTAGCAGAGCAGGGTGTAGAACAGGTCTGTCTTGCTGAAATGACATGGAAACCTCTGCTTGGAGCCACACTGCAAAGTATAAAGGCTTAGGAGTTTCCCAATGAGGCATCCTGCACATCTCAGCTCAGGTACCAGGAGGCAAAGCTGTCAGCACATGAGAACAGAGGACAGTGGAATCCCACATCTGTGCTCTCTCTGAACCTCCCATTGGTGGTGGGGGGGGGAGAGTGGCAGCAACTGTCTCAAGGGATGAGATTAATGAACAAATGTGTGAAGTGCTCAGAGTAGACAAGGACAACAGCTGTTAAGAGGAGTAGTGCTAACTGCAGTGGCCTGGGGCCAATCCCTTCACCTCTGGAAGCCTCTATTTCCTCATCTGCAAGAGAGGATTGTTAAGTGGGTGGAGAGGAAAATCCCTGTATGTTGTAAGCAATTGTATCTAGAGTTGTAACCAATGGAGTCTCCTGTCTAAAGTCGCTCTAGTTAGGTAGTTTCTATCTTTCAAAGCTGAACACATTAGCTGTCAGCATTCATCCACTTAAACACACACACATGCACACACACACATGCACCCACACATGTACACGCACACACCCCTATGAAAGGAAACATCTGAACCATCATGTTTGAGCATCCACTCCCCATCAGCTCTCCTGGATTGGCCTTTCTGAGCTATGAAGTCCATTGTAGCCAGTAGAGAATATAGAGTAAGACATTTGGGAACAAACTGTGGGCACAGCCTGCAAGTTGCTTTTGTGTGAATAGAAAAGGGAGCCCTTTCCTTGGGTCACACCTTGGAAAATGGGATTTCGTTAATGATGATTGTCAACTTGACAAGATTTATGATCACTGAGGAAGCACACCTCTGTGTCTGAGAATCACCTAGGAGACACACCCCTGAGTATGCCAGAGAGTGGAACCCGTGATCAGAGAAGTTTAACTGGGGAAGAAGACCACATTCAAAGTGGACAGCTCTCTTCCATGAACTGGGGTCCTAGAGTGAACAAAAAGTAGAAAGGGAAGAAAACAAAATCAGCAGAGCCCTAGCATCCACTCTTCCCAGTTCCCACTGCAGATACAATGTGTCCAGTGTCTTCTCACTCCTGCCATCATGCATTCCCTACCATGATGGACTGTACCCCCCCTCCCCAGACCATAAGCCAAAATAAACCCTTCCCACTGTAAATTGCTTTTGGCCATAGCAACTAGAAATGTAATTAATACTGGTAGAAACTGGATCTCAACTCTTGCTTACCCTCTCCTGTACAACACGACCCTCTTCATAAGGCCTGAATATAGGCTGCGATCTCACATGCCCTCTGGGCAGCCTGAGGTATCAGTAGGGTGAGCCAAGTTGCTCAAGTGTGAGGCAGAAGGAAGGGTGGGGACTACAGTTGGTGGTGCAACAGTCAGGCTTGGAGTCTGAGGAGAAGCTGTGACCAGCTTGGAAGCAATACCAGATGCTGGTGACTTTATAGTCAACTGGAGAAATCTACAGAGCTGACTTATGTAGGTCTCACAGATCTCTGACCATGTGTTCACCTCTCATGACGATTCCTAACCTCAATCAAGTAGCCCCTTCCCGGCCCCTTTACTGTGCCTCCTTCTTCTTCCAGATGCTACCAACTTCATCCAACAGCTAACCCTTCAGAACTTTGCATGAAGAGTTGAGGACTAACTCAAATCATAGAGCTTGCCTAGTATGTGTGCGGCCTTAGATCCCACCCCCAGCCCTGTAAAAATACCATTTAAAAAAAAAAAAAAAGGAAATAAACTTAGTAGGAGTATCACTTCCTCTTTTGAATTCCCACAAATATCCTAGCTGCTGTTTCCCAGAATCCCTGCTATCATGAGGAAGAGTTAGCCCCAGGAATTTCTGGCACTGGGTGGTTGTTACCACCTCAGGGACACTTCCTTTCCATCTAGTTAGTTTAATTGTCATTTGACACAATCTAGAATCACCTGAGAAGAGAGCCTCAATGGGTTATTACCCACATCAGGTTGGTCTTTTGGACATATCTGAGGAGGATTGTCTTGAGTTAATTGATATTGGGAGACCTAACCCACTGTGGGCAGCACCATTCCTTAGGCATGGGGTCCTAAACTGTATGAGTGGAGAAACTGACCTAAGTACAAGCAAGCAAGAAGCTTGGCCTTTGCACATACTGTATGCTCTTGGCTATAGAAGTACTATGACTAGCCATTGGAGGTTCCTGCCTTTGACATCCCCACAATGCTGGACCTAACCTGGAGTTGTGAATTTAGACAAGCCCCTTTCTCCTCTAAGTTGCTTTTGTCAGGGTATTTTAGCAGAGCAACAGAAATGGTGTCACCAACAAAATCACACCTTCCTAGTCCTTTGTGGCATTGTTTAGCCTGTACACATCCAGTGGCCACCATAAATTTAATTATCAGTTTGTGGCTTCCCATTTTTTTCCTCCTTTATATCTTTGAAGTGCTCAGACTCAGAGTGAGAGAGAGAAAGAGAGAGACAGAGAGAGAGAGAGACAGAGAGAGAGACACAGAGAGAGAGAAACCTTGTCTGTTTCTGTCACTTTTGAGCACAGGAGTCCCCATTTCAAGAAAAGGTTTTTCCAAAAGCAATCTGGCCCTTGGCCAAGACAACACCGTACAAGACTTAACACCAGTCCCCAGCACTGACACAGGAGGACCGACAAAGCCAGTCTCCTAGAGGTGCCCGGCTGAGTGCTCTCACTGGAAGGATTTCCACGCATGCTCTGACACTTGTCTTTTCGGGTTTTGCCCCTCAATTCTCCAGTCTTGTTTTCTTTGTCCTATGGTCATCTGAAGAGCTATGACTTTGCCACTCAGTTCCTGATGGGTCTGTACAGGGCAGGACTTTTATAACTATTCTGTAGACACTTCACATCCTGGGATGTTAAAGGGTCTTACTAAATTATATACTAAAAAAAAAAAAAAAAGTTCTTTGATGTAATAAGTTTCAGATGCAAGCCGGATGTGGTGGCGCACGCCTTTAATCCCAGCACTTGGGAGGCAGAGGCAGGTGGATTTCTGAGTTCGAGGCCAGCCTGGTCTACAAAGTGAGTTCCAGGACAGCCAAGGCTATACAGAGAAACCCTGTCTCAAAAACAAAACAAAACAATAAGTTTCAAATGCATTAAACCAAAGTTCTCCAGGGTTCTCTGCTACAGTACTTCTTAGAGCCTTGACTGTGCTGTGGCTTTTTAAGAAAGGGGTGGGCCACACACACTTGTCAGCTCCTGGCAGATGTGGTATGCTGCATCAGCCTTTAGGTGCTGAGGAGTGCACCCTGGGAGATGCACCAATGGGTGCTGCACAGTGTGCTATTGCCCCTTGGTGCTGGGCCTTTCCCACTTTCCCCTCCAGCCTGGTTGCCTTCCCTGTAATTGTGTTCCCATCTTGGCTTGATACAACTCGGGTCACTGACTTCTGGAGTATTCTAAGAGGCTCAGCAGAGGGTTGTGTCCTGAGATCATCTCTGTTGCTGGCAGCTGTTCAGAACAGAGAAGAAGGGAGACTGTTGGTGAGGATGATGTGGCTGACCACACGTGTGCTCTTTTGTTTCCTGTGTTCTGGCATGGCCAGAGGACCTGGGGGACCTAAGAAACCGTTTGCTCCAGGTTTATGCCAAAGAACTTTCAGAGCAAAGCAAGACACAGTTTCATAGTGGCTCCTAGACGTCTACATGGCTGGATGGTAGGATGCCAGCCCGTGATGTTAACTGCTGCTTTCTTTGGTTCTGAGATGCCATCAATTGTAAGATACACCGTTGTTCTAGCAGCGACTTGTTGGAGAATGACAAAAAAGAAAGACAGAAAGAGAAAGAAAGAAACTAGGCAGCATGTAGGACACATCCTGATTTTAGAATAATTAAAATGGAAACAATTGTGTGCCCTGGTCTCGGAAATAGACTATTTCTACAGATTGGGGCCAGCTTCCTCTACATTACTATGAAGGAAGCTGAGAAACAGACTCTGGGCAAGAAGGCAGAAGACTGGGATGCTGGGAAGGTGTTTGATCTCAAAAATTAGTTATTGACCTATTACATGGTCAAGGCTTATGTAGTTAGACTGTGGTAGATATTCCATGCCTCCTCCCTCTTTATAGAAGGAAATGTCTGGGGATATGTGACAAATAGTTCTTTTCCATTCACCCAAAGCCTCAGTCGCACTGTATCCCCCTGAAAGTTATTGCTAATTCATAAAAATGAAATCAGAAACTTAGTATGAGTATTTTAAAATAATGAATGGGGATATCCCTTCTATGGCTCCATGTCATAAGTGGTCTCATCTTTCCTTTGTCCAAGGAATCCTGACTTTTGCATCATGTCTGGAATTTTGTCACACTCAAAGGTAGTGGGCAGGCCCTTGATGTTGGATGGCAGTGTTTTTCTAGATTAGAACCTTCCATCTCAGAGAGAAGTTTAAGATACAGAATGTTAGGAGAAAGGTGAAACAACATGATTTGTGGGAGTATCGAATGACCTTTCCACAGATTGCCTAAGTCCACCAGAAAACACAATTATTTATATAATGATTCATAACAGTAGAAAAAGTACAGTTATGAAGTAGCAATAAAGCCAATTTTATGGTTGGAGGTCACCACAACCTGAGGAATTGTATTAAAAAGGTCACAGCACTAGGAAATGTTGAGAACCACAGTTCTAAGGAGAAGAGAAGCTTTCCATCCTGCAGGGAAGCTCCTGGAGCTCAAAAAGGAAACAATTCAAAACCTTTAGGAAGTTCCTGAAACTGTCTAGATATTCTAGGCTCCTCCTGTCCCAAACTTATATTGTTGGCATTTCATCTAGGCTCCATGGTTACCTGGTAATAGCCAGGTATGCCTGACTCACTAGAAAAGGGGCACTCTTCTCCTCTTCTCCCTCTCTCCCCATTCCCCTCTTCCATCTCTCTTCATGTGCTCATGGTCTTCGTCTTCTTCTTCTTCTTCTTCTTCTTCTTCTTCTTCTTCTTCTTCTTCTTCTTCTTCTTCTTCTTCTTCTTCTTCTTCTTCTT
>NC_034592.1:111445802-111488337 GCF_900095145.1 Mus pahari
TGAAGAGAATTGATTTCTCCAACCTCCACATGCCTGCTGTAGTATGAACTCTCTCTCTCTCTCTCTCTCTCTCTCTCTCTCTCTCTCTCTCTCTCTCTCTCTCTTTCTCCCCCCTCAACTCCTCTCCCCATGCCCTCAATAGACTCTATTTTATACTATATTCATGTGGCTAGTACCTCAGAATGAAGGGATGGTTCAGCATGGGTCTGCACCCCCTTCCCCCACACCATACTGTGTCTCCACTGAACATATATATCCTTGCCTCTTTTCTTATCTTTATTTAAAACACAACATATATAATCTGAAAGAGAGTGACATCCTCAACAAGACAAGCTGCTGAAAGAGGCTGAGAACACTCCAGCTTATTGAGTTGCTCCAGGCTCTGCACTGTGCTCCAGGTCCCCAGCTTTTGTGAGCTGTCATTCATGCTGGGGTGAGCTTGGGTGATGCAGTTATCTCTGGGTGATTTTTGCTCTGTCATCAGTTCCCTATCGGGCATGAGTGGACATTGGTTCACACCTTTCCAGGAATAGTTTCATACAACAGTTGAATTGGTATCCCAATCCTGAAAAAAACAAAAACAAAAACAAAAACAAAAACAAAAACAAAAACAAAAAACCCTGCAATGGAAAAATGTCAAGAGTCACAAAAGGACTGGGTAGCCTCAGTGAATTCTGGGAGGTGGGAGTGTTTCCATCTCTATGCTGTATGAGCTCGATCAGAGAAAACAGATACAGTGGCGACTTCAGACAGAACCGGAGCTGGAGACAGCTAAGGACCAATGAGTAGAAGCCTGCTCCTGACTGCATGGGTGAAGAGTGGGATGCTGAGGAATGAGGAGGAAGTGGAGAATCCAAGCTGTCCTGTTGGTCTGTGTCATCTTCTTGCTGTGTGATTTTTGGATCTTATTTTCAGCAAACGGACCAAAGACTCTAAGTGGTGCCATGAGCTGCCTACAAGTGTTCAAGTCGTGACACAAATACTCATGGGTTTGCCATGGAGCACACTCTCAAAGGACCGAGCTTCCCTGGCGCTGATCTTGGAAAGAGATGCTCGTCCATTCGGTCTTCAGGTGAGACTCCCCAATTTGGCGTGTTTATTGGCCTCATCCTTGTGCAGCTCACATCTGGGCAGTGGTATTGGTGAGACTTTACAGGTGCATGTTCTGATATTACTAGTAGTAACAATCTCACAGCAAACTCCCTGATCCTCTGCTTCTTCCAATCTTTCTGATCTCTTTTCACAATGTTCCCTGAACCTGGGCTGTTGGGAGTGTTTTGTAGATGTATCCATTTGGACTAGACTACACAACTCTGCATTTTGATTGGTTGTGGTTTTCTGTAGTGATTACCAGTTGTACAGGAAGTTTTCTTGATGAGGGGTGAGGACAACATTTCTAACTTCTTAGTACTAGTGAAGTTGTTGGAGGAGAATCTACAACTCTGTGATCCTGAACAATTTATAAACATCTGCCCTGATGCCCACAGAAAGGCAAGGTCATTATGTTTTACGACAGCAATAGGAAAAAGAACTAAGGCACCCGCTACCGCAATCTCCCAAACAGTGGGATCACAGAAGTATACTTCTATGGCTTGTACAGCCTCTCTTTCCCTCCCTCTCTCGGTCCCTTCTTCCCTCCCTCCCTCTTTTGCTTCTTCCTTTCATCCTCCTCCCCCATTATCCCTTTCTATTTCAGTGTGTCCTCTAGGGAGGTCATCAGAGAAGAAGAGGTGAACAGGGTTGTGATAGGTGTGAGGCAGAACTAGCCAGGAGCCAGCAAGCTCTCTGCGGACAGCACAGGGTCGTGGCACCTGCTGATGCAGACTGTAGGTGGAAACCCTCTATGGGGATGTGTAAAGGAATGGGAGGGTGTCCCATTTCTCCAGCCAAAAACAACTTGAGAGAGGAAAGGGTTTATTTGGCTTACACTTCCAGGTCATAGTCTATCACTGACAAGTTGGGGTGGAACGAAAAAGCAGGAACCTAAAGCAAAAACTGTGGAAGAACACTGTGTATGGGCTCACTCAAAGGCTCATGCTTCTCTAAGCTTTCATATGTTACCTGCCTAAGTACGGTTTCACCCATAGTGGGTTGTGTCCTTCTATGCCAGTTGGTAATCAAGATAACCCCCAAGTTGGGCAGTGGTGGCACACGCCTTTAATCCCAGCACTTGGGAGGCAGAGGCAGGCAGATTTCTGAGTTCAAGGCCAGCCTGGTCTACAGAGTGAGTTCCAGGATAGCCAGGGCTACACAGAGAAACTCTGTCTTGAAAACAAAACAAAACTACAACAACAACAACAACAAAAAGATAACTCCTAAAGGGTGTGTCCAGAGGCCAATCAATTACCCAGAGGCAATTTCTCAGTGGAAATTTCTCTTTCAGGTAATCCTGGACCTCAACAAGTGACAATTCAGGCTACTTAGGGGAGGGAGTCACGAAAATTTTAAGTACAGTAAAAGGTTTCTGAATGCAGAAAGAGAATATTGATCCGAAATAAATTATGTGATGCATCTGAAGTGATTCTGACCTGCTTGCCTGGGTTTTATAATCCCTGCTGCAGCCTGTTCTGACGACAGACTCAGTCAGTTTGCTCTGCACATGTCATCCCACCACAGGACAACAGCAAAGGTATCTAAACACCTGCAGCTCCTCAGATGTGAGGGTATCTGACGGGTCAGACTTCAGTGCTTTTAACTGTGCGCTCAGAGCTTTTAGATTTTGTAGGAACAAAGTGCCGGAACGACGGAAAATAAAGACATTTGATATTTTTCCACTGTCACTCCCCAGAATGTGTCAACGAGCAATGCTGATTTATTCTTTTAGAACATTGGATTTAAAAAAAACTTGCCACTTGAGTTGCTGACTTGAATTTAGCAAAGAATTACTAGATTGACTTTGTCTTGCAATTAGCACAGAATCGCCAATAATTCTGAGGTGGAACTAGATGTCCTTTGTCATCTCATTCCATACATTCATGAAAAGCCATGTTCTCTGCACTGACAGTCACAAAGTTACGCTACAGGTGCTCTACACCCATTCAGGCAAGATTTGACTTTTTATGTAAAACTAAACAGGCACATCCATCTTGTTAATATGCAAAGTTGCTTTGATCTTTAGTAGATGGTAATTTACTAAATTACCATTAATTACATGCATATTATATGTTTTAGGATAAGGGGTTTTGTAATTTGTTGTCAGCAAATGTTTGATTTGTGCCCCCCCCCCCTTTTTTTTAAATGTGTAGCCCAGGCTGACCTTGAGTTTGTGATCCTCTAATGTGTAGCCCAGGCTGACCTTGAGTTTGTGATCCTCTAATGTGTNGCCCAGGCTGACCTTGAGTTTGTGATCCTCTAATGTGTGGCCCAGGCTGACCTTGAGTTTGTGATTCTCCTGCCTCTGCCTCTTCAGGGTCTCTACTTGTGTCACTATCACAACGGTTTATGTACCCATTTTATAGAGAGATCCCAGATCACAAAAAAAAAAAAAAAAAAAAAAATTCCTCTGTCAGGAAGGAGTCCTTTTAGGTGATCTCCAGAGCGCTTCCAGAGGCTGGGTGATGCTGATCTGAGTCCTGCTGTGGGGATGGGGATGTACTGCTTGGGAACTAAAGACAAAGGAAAAACAGCTTTTCAGTGTAGATTCCAAGTTCTTGTTTTGCTTTGAGACAGAATTTTGCACTGTAGCTCAAGCTGAAACTTACAAATAGAAGGGCTAACCGACTGACAGGCAATGGCCTACATAGCAGACGAGACCAGAGAGAGCAGTTTTGTGGGTCTCCGGATGTTACAAAGCAATATAGAGAACATATTACAAGCAATACAAACACCAGTGTGGTCAGGTTTTGTGCAAACACAGAGGTCTTGAAGGTGTTATAAACGAATGGATGAATGAATGTTTAGATAGTCATATAAAGGTGTGCCAGTGTGTACATATGTAGGAAGGGAAAGAGCTGGGGGGAGGGACAGAAAACAGAACTAGTGTCCTGGAATACCGAGAAACCTGCAAATAAGTTCTCAGAGCAAAAAAGCAAATTGTGGATTCTCTGACCACAGTTAAACAAGGCTTGGCTCGGCTATGAAAATGATGGCCAAATAAAACCAAAATATGATATATGGCCCCTGGCTAAATACAAGGGTGTTTGTTTGTTTGTTTTTGGTTTTGTCTTTATGCAAACCTCTCAAGTGTTTGGCAACCAAAGACTGAATTCGGTGACATCAGCGAGAGAGAAGAGCCACCTCCTCGGAGCCTGTCCTTTAAAAACTTAGGGCTAGAGAGGTGGCAGATGGCTTGATTGGTAAAGTACTTACCACAAAGCACGAGGAGCTGAGTGTGGATACGGAGAATCCCTGTCAAAGCTGAGCGTGACAACACACGCCTGTCGGCCCAGGGCCGGGGAAGGGAGGTAGACACCCAGAGGATCCTTGGGGCTTATCCGTCAGCCAGCCAGACAGGTGAGTGAGCTCCAGGTTTAGTGAGAGGTTTATCTGTCAGAACCTCATGGACAGTTGGCTTCCATCATGTGGGGAGCAGAGCAAGCCTTTAGGTAACAACAATACCATTGCTTCAGCCTTTGTCATTCCTGGGATCTTTGTTCAGTCACACCTGGATTCATGGCGATTAAGAAATTTCTTAGAATTGACACAGAAGTGAGAGTGAGCTACAGGCTCTGGGTCTGAACACCTGCTGGGCTGTTCTCTTCAACTCCTTCTGATGTCCACATTTTAATGGCAATGACTGGACTGTCACAGAGGTCAGGAAGGGGTTGCCTATCATGTTGTCCTTCCTTGCATCCTTCTCTGGGTGTGGCTGGATACCTGCTTTATGTGGACTTAATGTTTCCAACCCAGACAGAGCCTTGTTCTGTGTACCCCCTCAATAAAATAAAGCAAAAACAAACAAACAGCACTAGCTTTGGGGGAGTATCTGCTTCCTATCACCAATGGAAGTCCCCTTGGGTCAGGATCCCCCAAGGGACCAATGGGCATATCACTAGGAGAGGAAACACAACTGGATGTGTCTGTTCACACAGCCAACAAACACAGCTAACATAATTTAAGGCTTTGTCTGAGTTCTTTAAAACTTTCCAATTGAAAGAATGGAGACAAGGACAGAAATCAACACCCCTGACCCCTGTGATGCTTAGAGACACTTGCGGTTGGACCGATGGATTCCTCCAGTCCCAAGCGTTACCCCAGGGACTTAGAGCCAGTGTGAACCTTTCCTCCTCCAACCTCTGTCCTTTGCTTACTTCCTCATCCCGACTGGGACACTCATGAGTACTTCATGCCATCAAATGTTTTCACAGAAGCAGAAGCTGTGGGGATGACAGCAGGAGATGGCAAAACATTAGCTTGAGAATACCGTTCTCCTCCACCTCTGCCTTCCCACCTCTCAGCTGTGTGAGCAGCACCATGTCTTCCAGGGCAGTCACATGGTACCAGATGAGGTTAAAGACAAGGTTTCTGGTGAATGCAAAGGCTGACGGCGGCGTCTTGGCAGAAGGCTATACAGTACCCCTCTGTGTTTTCAGGATTGGGGTCATGAGGGTTGACTGCTGTGTGATACTCAATCTTTTCCTCTAGATATGTCTTCTTGGAGGGTTACATGGTTTCATTTGTGTGTGTATGCATGTGTGTATGTGTGTGTGTGTGTGCGCGCGCGCGCGTGTGTGTGTGTGTGTGTGTGTGTGTGTAGCAAGCTCATACACACATGTATGTGGTACCTGCAGAAGTCAGATGGTGCTATTAGAAACCATAGTGCTGGAGTTACAGGCAACTGTGCGCTTCCTTACCATTGTGAGATGCTGCTGGGAGCTTTCCTCTGCAAGAGCAGCCAGTGCTCTTAACCACCGAGCCATCTCTCCAGCACCAGTTCAACCCTTCTTTAGAGAAAAACACAGCTAAACATTGTCTAAACACGGAATACACAGCATCTCACCCCTGCGGCTTTGTATTGATCAGTGTTCTCCAGAACTTATGGAATGAATGAATGAATGAATGAATCTCTCTCTCTCTCTCTCTCTCTCTCTCTCTCTCTCCCTCCTCTTTCTCATATGGCAGAACCATGGAGAAGTAGATTCCAATGCCAGTGAAGGAATAGATCTGCTAGCATGGCGAGGGCAAGCAGGCAGAGAGCAAACGTTTCCTTCTTCTATGTCCTTACACAGGCTTCCAGCAGAAGGTGTGTCCCAGATTAGAGGTGTGTCTTCCTGCCTCAAAGATCCAGACTGGAAGTGGATTCACCCTCTTCAAACCAAGCAGAAAGTCTTTCATAGGTGTGCCCACCTGCCCTCTGTTTCTGGATTGCAGTTCATTCCAGATATAGTCAAGTTGACGGCTCTACGGCCACCACAGGTCTCATCAGAGCTTAATATTTACCCACACTTGATCCAGGACTTACAAGAATAATAACCACTATATAAAACATTATAGACATGGCTCAAGGCTTTCCTTACCCCATTTCCCATCTTCACTTCTCAAGTAAGGCATGACCTTGAATTTAGTGTGTGTGTGAATATCAAACGTGATTTTGAAGGCTGTCCTAAGGTGTGTACCCGTGAGTCAAACCTAAGACTGCTTTGTGATTTGAGGTCTTAGAGAAGTCCACTCTGCTACGCAGGCCCTTCTAATATTCATTGTTCAGGGTTGTGTTTATATTTACCCATATGGATGCATGGTGATCTAGTGCTTGGATTTTACCAACAATATACTATTCTGTCACCAAAAGTTCCAGGATTAACTTAGGCGTTTCATGTTGGTTTCTTTTATTATTTTGTTTTTTTCAAGACAGGTTTTTCTTTCTTTCTTTCTTTTTTTTTTTTTTCTGTGTAGCCTTAGCTGTCCTGGAACTTGCTCTGTAGACCAGGCTGGCCTCGAACTCACAAGAGATCTGCCTGTCTCTGCCTCCTGAGTGCTGGGATTAAAGGTGTGTGCCACGCCCATCCAGCTCATGCTGGTTTCTTTAAGCGTGCTCTCTTCCTTCACTTTTTGCTACTTTAGACAATGATGCATTAAATATTTGTGCATATGTATGACAAGTCTGAAGCTCTGTTCTCCAAAGGGAAGGCTAACCTCTCTACCCCTGTCCGCAGGTGTGAGTTCCCAGTGTTTGCCGTTCGTAGCAACACCTGATGTTAGTAGACTGATACTGCAACCAAGCTGATGTAGCAGTTTTGTGTGGTTAATGTTACAGGTCAACTCTGAGATATTTCTATGGGGCTGTGTCTAGGTGTTAGTGAAGGCTCTGACAGAATGAAAGGCTAGGTTACTCACTCAAACTGCTTTGGGGACTTTATCTACAGCACTAGATTTTCAGCTTTTCCTTGGGTCTCCATTCTGATGCTCTTTCAACTTGGACTCCAGCAGTTTCCATACTGGCATGAACAAGTTCCTTAAAGTACATCTCTATACACGTGTATATATAACTTATTACCCTAGTTTTCCTGGAGGACCCCAACTAATACAGATGTTATCTAACTCTGTTTTTTGTTGCTATAACAAAGTACCAGAGACTGAATAATTTATGAAGGTGAGACGTCTATTTGGATTGAGATTCTAGAGGCTGGGAAGCCTTGAGCACCTAGTGAGGACCTTGTACTGCATCCAAACATGATGGTAGATACCATACAGCAAGATGAAGAAAGCCAGGCTCCTCTTCCTCCTCCTCCTCCTCCTCCTCCTCCTCCTTGTTCTCTCCCTCCTCCTCTTTCTCTTCTTCTTCTAAACCCCCTGTCATCATGAGCTCCTGCCCTCATGACTTTGTCTAACTCCATTGCTTCTGAAAGACTTCCTCTCCACTACTGCCCACCTATGACATGGGAGGTTCTCTTTCTCAGCACTGGGCAGGGTTCCTCTGCTGCTTCTCCCCCATCTGTGGGTCTCAGGTGTCACTTGCTTCTTTTTTGTTCCCTCACTGACTGACAGATGGTCTTCTATTCTGAATCCTGACCTCCTGTCCATCTCCGATTGCGTTGTAATTATCCTTTAGGGCTTGATGTTCTATATGTTCATAAATAAGTCTTTTAAAATGTTTTCTGCCAGTGGTGGTGGTGGTGCACGCCTTGAATCCCAGTATACCCAGGAGGCAGAGGCAGGTGGATCTCTGTGAGTTCAAGGCCAGCCTAGTCTACAGAATGAGTTCCAGGACAGTCAAGGCTACACAGAGAAACCCTGTCTTGAAAAACAAAAACAAACAAACAGAAGTTTCCTATAGACTTATTTATTATTATAAGTGATCTATTAATCTTTTGCATCTAGTTTAGGAAAAATAGTTTCTTACTCAAAGTTCAGAAAGATACCTTCTGAATTTGATTCTGTGTTATTTATTTGCTTTTATTGCTTTTTATGCTTCGTATTCCTTCACCTTCTGTGTTCTTACATGTCTAAGGGTATAGAGATCTAACAGTTCTTATGCAGATGATCTGTCGTACCCTGAATTACATGGCTAGACAGTGAATCCTCTAGAATAACCTCAATTACTCCTTGACTGGAGCTGCTTTGCCTTTCCACTGGCCTGGCTCCCTTCTCCTATCATGTTGGATTCTCTGTGTGCGTGGGTCCATTTCTGAGTCTCTCTGATTGCTTTGACAAGTTTGGCATCTCAGTATCAATGCCCTGTTCCCTTTGATCAAGTTTTATAATTAGTGTTGATGAATTTCCTCTTGTTTTACACACACAAAAACACCCCTCAAGTTGTGGGTGTGTATATATTGAATTCAGGGTCTCTTTAGATGGCAAGTGATGTCTTTATCCAGTTGAATCCAGTTTCCAGTGATGACCAGGATCAGGCTGGCCTAGTCACTCACTGCTCCCCACCCCTCCCCTCTTTTAGTGCTTTCTCAAAAAAAATAAATAAATAAATAAAATAACAGTGAAAACCCAAACAACTTGCATATATTTGCTAAGTAGAAGCAGAAATGTCTTACAGCTGGTATAGATGAGATTTTTTATTATTAATAAAAAATTGAACTACTACATGACAATTTTTAACCTTTCTGTGGTCACTTGTCTTAAGTGTCATCGTCACTTTCAACTGTCATTCATTCTGTCTTACAGTAGCTGAGTCGTGGCCATCCACATCTGCTGCAGCTGATGACAAATTTCAGAGCATAATTAGTTCGTGAGTATGTGTCTTGTGCCTTGCTACTAAGTTAGTGTTCCTGTTTTCCCAACCCTACTGCATACCAGCAGTGGGGAGAAGCCACAGGAAGAGGCGTGTGCCCTGGTCTGCAATCAGCAGAGGACCATGCCTTGCACACCAGGGAGGCTACTCTCTCAAGGCAGCCAGCACTACTGAGAGCAGCTACATACACATGATGGCTGTTTTGTGAATAAAGACGCTAACTCAAGGCTCACCGGAGTCCATTTGCCCCTTGACATTACTAAGCACCCATTCTGTGCCTGTCCCTGGAATCACATGGAGTTGAGCTGAGGCCCTGGTGGAAGAGGCTCTTCCTGCAGCTGGGAGATCATGAGTGACTCAACTCCAGAGTCACGTGATATCAGGTGCAGTCAGAACACCCACAGAATATCTGAAAGCCTCTTGCATTTTGGGGCCACAGTGCTCCCTTTCACCAACAATTAGGTGACACCAATTAGTGGCTGTCCCTAGGTTAGATCCATAACTTGTTTCATCACTGTCTTCACCAGGGCCAGTGTAGGTCAGACAAGCCCAGCCCAAAATGCAAAGTTTAAAAGGACACATTCTTTTTCAGGTGTCAGCTCTGCCCTTTCAGGGACCTGAGAAGAGTGTCTTCTTAAACAAGGCATCCTGGACACCAGGTTGTCTTTTTCCACAGTCCTGGCTCTGGTCACCACCATTCCCTACTGCCTCCCCATCAGAGAAGTCATGTACCAAGGGGCACCTCTTGTCTTCTCTGTTGCTCTACTGTTATCAAAATAACCCCCCTGGTTTATTTATGTTCATCAAAAGGGACTAAACACAATATAGATTGAGGTGTTGGGGGGAGGTCTTGGGTTTCATCTGCCTAATTTACCTATTACATTCCTCATGGGTTCAAGATGCAGCTGTTTTTAACACACTTTAGATGAGTGCCAAGGGCAAACCTTCTGGCAAGAGGAGCTTTGCTCTGACAAGGGAAACTGGTCTCAGCAGAGGACGAGGGAGGGAGGCTGGAAGGTGCTTCGGAGGTGAGGCCAGCTGGGTTGCTCATAGGATTGGATGAGGCCGGACTCAAACATTACAAGAGGGTTCTGACAAGACTTCCTGGTGTGTAGTGGAGACTTTAACGAGGTGAGGCCATAGGAAGTTGGCCATTTGCTTTGAGTTAAGGGACCTTGAAGCAGGGATATCTGGGCACAGTGCAGTTACAGGGGTCAGGGTTGGGAGTGCAAGCCCTCCTCCCCAGGGGCTTCGAATTCCCCTCCACACTCACCCCCAGCCCTCCTTCTTGTTATCAGTCGGAGGGAGGCTGTTGTTTCGGGGAAGAGATAAAAGTTAATCACAGATTGGAACTGCACGAAAAATAAGAAAATATCGATGACTTCATTCACCTGAGTACCCGCCTGGGGGAAGTGTTCAGACTTTGCAGTGGTCAGACCAGTTCAACCAGTTCTTGTTTTTAAATACAGGCCTGGACTTAAACAAAGGCCGGGACTCATGAATAGGGGGCATTCATTAGCAGTTCTGAGTCACCCTGCAGACCTACTGCGCACCCTCATTTGTCTAGACAGAGGGCTGTAGCTTTTCTCTGTTTATTCCTACAGCTGTCTTTTCACTGGACACCCCCAAGGCCCTCCCTCTCTCATTACAACCCTTATCTGGTCACACATCACCCTAGAGACTCCCAAACAGAAAGCCAGACCAGGAGCACACACCAGTTGCCAAACACTAGTGCCAGTGTTCAGGGCTGGGCAAGTTCTCAATTCTAGCCATCTGAGATGAACACCAGAGAACTTAGTCCTTGAGGGAATGCAAACTTGGGATAGAATTCAAGTTGAGTTTGAGTTAAAAGCAGAATGGTTTTTTAATTTTTTTTTTTTTTAATTTTTTATGGTTGGTACAGAAGTGTTAGGGAAATTCCATGTGGCACCTGGGGACATAACTGGAAGCCATCAGGCCTCCCATGCAAGGATACCAAAGCCTGCCCTTCTGGGAGAATCTCTTCACACACTGCAGCTGTGAGCTGCAGCAGGACTAGATGGCCTGGTAGCTAAGGGAAACCACCTAAGATATTGGGGATTGAGAAACTGAGCTGTTCACAAAGACTAAAAGTGATTAAAGCCAGGAAACGGAAAGAGGCACAGGAGATGCACAAGTGGAGCGCCTGCTTGCCTGCCATTCAGGAAGCATTGGATTCCATCGCGGCACACCATCAGATGTGTGGTGGTACACACCTGTAGTTACAAAGACTCACAAGTTCTTGGTGGCAGAGGCTACTTAGGGATTTCAAGGCCAACCTGGGCTACACGATGTTGTGTCTCACAGAAAAAAAAAAAGAAAGAAAGAGACTAAGTGTGTCATTTCATTTTTTAAAACAGAAACAAAATAACCACAAATTACAAATGAAGGAGATTCTTGCTTGATGGCAGCACTGGAAAGGTCAAAGTCCTTGTTTGTCCCTCCATCACTCAGAATGTTCTCTTTCTGGCCTTTTGTTAGTTAGATGCCAATACCGCCCTGTTCTCGCCAGAACCTTCTATGTACTTTCATCTTCCTGGGCCTTTCATCCTTGGACCCCCATCTCCTAACCTACCCTGACATTCTGACATTCATTCTTTCAACCATGCCCATCTGGCATAACAGTGTAACTCACTTCCATGGCTTGCTTCTGAGGATGTCCTAGCGGTTGAGATGAGCCTGCAAGAGTGGGAGATCCAGAGGCCTCAGGGGATAAGAACCTTTGGTGGTGGATTTTGATGGTGTCAGTATTGCTAGCAGGTGGCACTCAGGACTATTAGAACCAGAAAGAAGACTCTCCAAGGGTCCAAGACAGAGACAAGCCAGAGAAGGCAGGGGAAGGGACCTCAGAAAAGTCGAGGAGGAAGATGCCCTCTGTGGTGAAGAGTCAAGAGACAGAGCCAAGATGAAAGGTCCCACCAAAATGCTGCCTCCTTCCCAGACCACATCAGGCTGGTGTATTTGGGAGAACAGATGAGGAACTTGCATACAGACACCACACATTAACTGGTACTATGGTGCCAGGAGGCCAACAGTGTCCAGGAGACCAGGGGAGAGGTGCAGCCAGGGGGAGGCGGAGCCAGGGGAGGCGGAGCCAGGGGAGGCGGAACCAGGGGGAGGCGGAACCAGGGGTCTTTCCAGCCTGCTCTCAGGCTAGGAAGCCATATTAGCCTGTAGGACAGCGCCCCGTAGGCCAACAATGTCCAGGATACCAACTTGCTCTAGTTAAGAAGAGTGGGAGGAAGTTAAGGTCTTTAGATTTCTACATTTTTTGGACTTGTGAAGGCTTATGCTGGATTCCGAAGGTGATTCTTAATTTTGTCTCTTTCCAAATAAATAATAGACTTTACTCTAAGTGGCTGTTAAAGCCAATGACATACTGGCCTCTTATAGAAGGGTTTTGCCAACTAAGAGCGTGATCTGGAGTTTGCTTGCATGTCTCACAAACCGTGAGAATTCTGGGACATTTTCCCCATGATTCCTATGTCGTAGTTGATCTTTGTCATAAAAGATCTCCACAGAGAGCGCACGCTTCGTCCTAAAACATGCACGTGCCGCTTGGGGTGCGTGCTGGGGGTCAGCAAGGTGTAACCTCAGAAGGTGGGCTGGAGGGAGGTGGAGCCAGGGGTGGGGAGAGGTCGGGCAAAGAGGCTTTCCAGCTTCCTCTCATGCTACAAAACCTGATGGCTGTTCCAGCAGGATTTAACACAGCACAATAGTAGAGATATTAACACGCTCTACCAATTATTAAAAAAGAATAACAGGACTTGTCACAGGTGTGGGCTGGAGGCGTGCCGTCTTCTGAGAAGCAGTGAATTTCAGAGTGTCCTGGCTCCATCGTTGACTCTCAGCTACAGTTCCCAACCTCATAAGCATGACTGAGCTAGGGCTAGGCTCTGAGCGTCCATCATGGAAGTGCCATAACTATTTTGATTTTCAGTGGCGAAAGAGTCTACTCTTCTAGAAGGCGGGTCTAGTCCTAATGGAATCACTCCGGAAAGTGTAAGTTTATGGGGGGGGGGGGGCTGCAGTGGACCTAGGTGGCCTGGTAGCTAAGAGAAGCCACCTAAGATTCCTGGTGTGGTTGCAGTGCACAGAAAGGGTTCAGTCAGAGCGCCCTTCCCAGAAAGCCCCAGACTTCTCTAGGAACCATGGTGGGGAAAGATGGAAGTTTGCTTTCTGTTGGAGGTGAATCTGGACCACGGGGCTGTACCATATGGCCTCATGGTAGCATCTCCTTTCTAGGCACACCATGGTTTGCCAGTGTCCTTCCTGTGACTGATATAGCCCCCCCCCCCCCCAGCTGTACTCTCAGGCACCTTGAGGGTAGAGCTAGTGAGCCTTTGTCTTGGTAAGCCAGCACAGAGCCTAGTGCTTGGAAGGGATGCTGTGTAAAATATATGTTGTGTAAAGGAGCAAAGAGATAAGTGAGTGAGGAGAGAAGGAAGGGAGGAGAAAGTCAGAAGAAAGGAAAAAAGCAGCAAGAAAAGACAACAAAAAATGTTAGTGATACTTTCTCTGTCTATAAACTAGAGTCCCTCATTTGATTCTAAACCCTTCTAAATAGAATTTCATCTCTAACCATTCAAATGTGCAGTAGCATGAGGAATAAAATGACCCTTACCCTCAGAGATCAAGGGCTGTGTAGCCCAGGAACAGATCCACAGATCCATCAGAGTCCACGGTTCTGGAAATGTCCAAGTCCCTCCAGACCCTGGGGCTCCTGCATGTCACCTCAACTCAAATGGAGAGTCCCTTCCACTGCTCATGTGTCATCCCTGTTCGTCCCTTACTGAGTCTCATGGGGCTAGGTGGGGTCCTGCACAACTGTACTGGATCTGTGCCATCCATGGTCTCCCTGCTCTGACTCATTGTCACCCACTCTCCCTCTTCTTTTGGCAGTTCTGTGACTACCCAGTTTCATACAAAATGGCTTCTTTGTTGGAGACCCAGTGCCCGGATGTTGGCAAATGAGTGTATCATTTTGCTCAAATTTAATTTTGAGGTAATCTTATTTTTATAGTTAACCCAGGCAGAAGCTTTCACTGGAAGGCACTCACAGATGAAGCAAGAGCCCCTTCACCCTCCACGGGCCTTTTCTGTGGGTCGTCTGGCCAGCTACTTCATCCATTTTTCTCTTCATTTGTTACTCTTGAATATTTTCCCTTGTTGATTACTAGGTATTCCTGACAGAGTCTGGATAACAACCTAGAATTTTTGTTTTGTTTTGAGACAAGCTTTTGTTCTCCAGCCATACTTCTCTCTAACTGGTGAACCTCCCGCCTTAGTCTCCCAAAGGCTAGATTACAGATGTGCCTAACAAGAAAGAGTCTATGCACATGTGCTGATGAGATAGCTCAGTGGTTAAGAGTACTAATTCCCAGCACCCACATGGCAGCTCACACCTAATTTTAACTCCAGTTTTAGGGGATCTGACACACTCATACAGACATACATTCAGGTAAAACACCACTGTACATAAAATTAAAAGTAAATAAAGTATTTAAAAAAGAATCTATGCATGTATGCAGATATTATACTTGTGCATAAATATGGCTATATGACTCTATAAGCATACACACACACACACACATATATAATACACACTGACATATATACATATACACACATAGACAATATGTTACAAGTGTCCTCTGCTGCCTGTCTTGGTCTCAGTTTGTAGCTATTTCTGTTTTTAAATCAGAAGTTCCACTGGTTGATGAAGGCAGACTTACAACTCTTCCTCCAGCTGTCCTCTGGGATTTGCCTCTCTCAGGGCCCTTTCTGCTCCCACTTCAAGGTTGCAAACTTATTCTTCCATATTTACTTTCAGCTTTAACTCCTCTCCCTCCCCCTCCTCTCTCTTTCTCTCTCTCTCTCTTAAGACAGTGTTTCACATAGTCTAAGCAGGCTTCAAACTTACTGTCACTGTATAGCTGAGAATGAGCTTAGACTCTTTATCTTCCATCCTCTGCCCAAGAACAGGGCTTACAGGTGTGTGGCATCAACCCAGTCTACTCAGTACTGGAGAGTGAACCTAGGGCTTTGAAATACGAGACAAGGGCTTTACCAACTGAGCTATGTGTTAGTGTCCCATATACCCTCTCTAATCTGTTGATGATCCCACCTCTGTCCTGTGACCTAGTTCCAATGGGTTCCTCTTCAGGGTGATTTTGAGATTGTTAATTTTCTTTCTTTCTTTCTTTCTTTCTTTCTTTCTTTCTTTCTTTCTTTCTTTCTTTCTTTTTTTTTTATCAATTCTTGGAAACGTTTTTATTTACCAATGTCTGCTGGTCTCCCTGATTACCCAGGTGAGGTGTAGAGGGCCCCAGGGGTCAAAGAGGTAGCTCTTTGAGCCAAGTCTGGTATTATCTCTTCTCCATATTTGCTAACTAGTGCAAGAATTCTGCAGAGACAAACATCAGAAAGACCCTTCTGAGGTTTGCTCTGCTCCCTGGAAAGCCAGGGTCTTGGTCTGCCCTGCTCTCCTGGAACTTCTGAGAGTAGCTGGTATCGGTGTGACCTTTTCTTGACCATGCTATCCAAACAGAAGCATGCAATGGAAGAAAAAGAAGGGTAGGGAAAACTCCCTTTCTACTATGCAAATATACTATGGAAAACAAACATGGCCTCACATGGATTCAGCACCTTAACATTTTTTGTTTTATTTTTTAGTTAGGTATACATGCATGTGTCTGTGAGTATGTATCAGATCACATGGAGCTGTGACCCTTCTCCAATGGAACCCAGGTCCTCTGCGAGAGCAGTATGTGCTCTTCACAGCTGAACAGCCTCTCTGGCCTCAGCTTTAGAAGCTCAGAGTTCGCTCTTCCCTTCTCAGCTGGCTTCCTCGGGTCACACAGCATTCACAGAGTGCAGTATCCTAGGTGTCATGGACATGGGACTCTAAGATATCACAGAGAACACAGGACCCGTTGTAAACTCCTTGATGTCTTCTCCCTGATTCCCCCACAGATTTAAAACAAGCAAACAACCCCCCAAATCCATCTGGCCTCAAGAAACAAAGTTGCCCAGTAGCTTTAGAAAAGCATATAAAAGCCGGGTGTGGTAGCACAGGCCTTTAATCCCAGCACTTGGGAGGCAGAGGTAGGCGGATTTCTGAGTTCAAGGCCAGCCTGGTCTACAGAGTGAGTTCCATGACAGGCCGGGCTATACAGAGAAACCCTGCCTCGAAACAAACAAACAAACAAACAAAAAACAATAAAAAAAGAAAAAAGAAAAGAAAAGCATATAAAGTGTAAAACCCATTCACTGGCTCTGAGGAGCTAGCTCTGCCTTGAACCTACAAAGCAGAAATGAGAAAGCTCAGAGCATCCCACCAGGGATCTTGTAGTGTTACAGGAGACGTTGGGGCCTTGACTGGTATAAATAAGCCTTTTCTACCACGTGGTTTTGCTATAATACTATTGTACCAGAGGCCCAAATAAACCTTTCTTTATAAAATGTTTGCCTCAGGAATTTTGTCGTGGTGATAAAACGCTAATAGTACAGTGTCTGAGTCTATGTTCTGCTTCTATAACTGAATTATCACCGGGTAGGGAATTTATTTTGCCTGTAAGGACCTGTCAGTACCACCATGATAGCAATCAAATGGCATCTTGAATACAAGAGGAGACATTTAAACCACCGCAGAAAGAGTCCATCTACACCCCTGTGTTCAGAAATTCAGACAGGATACTGAGGAGAGCTCTTCTGATAGAAAGATCCAGAATCATTGGTGTGACTCCTGTGTGGGAGCCCCTCTCCCTTCACCCCACCTTGGTGTCTTATATTCTCTCCAACACCCAAGGCAGCCTGATCCTGGAACCTTCTGTTGCCACAGCCTGTAGAGAGTTGCCCTGACTGAAGAGTGTTTGTTGTGGTTTTGGTTTTGGTGTTTTATTTTGTTTTGTTTGTATTTTATTTCTGAGAGATTTTTGAAAATCAGGCCAGAAAAATGGAAAGGAGAAGTTCCTCAGATCCAGCGAGACTGCCAGGATCCTTTGAGGGCTTTAGTGTCATTAGGGCCCTGAGGTTAAGGAGAGAGGGCTGCTAGGTCAAATCCATGGAGCCGACAGACAGAAGGTGAGTACCGAGTGGCAGGAGGCTTCTGTAAATCCCACTGGGGTTGGAGTGCCGGTTTCCCCATCTCAGCTGACTGACTGACACTGGATTTCAACATCACCTTCCTCTGCTGCCTCAACACAGCTCTCTGTCTCATGCTCGGGCAGAGACTATCCTAAGTCCTTTGTCCCAGCTTGGCCTCATTCCGTTGTTCTTCCTGCATGTGCCACCACACACGGAATCTAGAATAATCCTGACAAGGTGGCTGCTGGGCACAGACAGGTAAGGTGGGATACCCTCTGGGTTGAACCCTATCCTGCCAGGCTGAGCAAGTTATTCAGGTTGAGAAGTGGTTCATCTGCAAACTAGGTTAACAACGGTGTCTCAAAAGCTATGCTGACTGCAGGGAGTAAAATTTCTCAAACTAAACATATTGCCTAGGGCTGGAGAGATGACTCCATGGCTAAAAATACTCATTGTTCTTGCAGGGGATCTGGGTTCAGTTCTGAGCACACCACATGGCAGCAACCAGCCATCCTTGATCCCCCCCTTGTGGCCTCCGTGGGTATCAGGTATATACATAGTACGCTTCCACTCACGTAGGTAAAACTCTTGTGCACAAAATAAATACATCTTTAAAAAACATTTACTACAAGCCTTACGTGTGTGACTTACGTGAGGCTGAGACAGGAGGATGGTGAGTTTGAGGCCAGCCTGGCCGACATAGTGAGATATTATCTTTTAAAAAATGTGGGTGATGGAAGAGCCCTAGGAATTGTAAATACGGTATTAAAACAACTTTGTCCCTTCTGCATACGTTCAAGTTTATATCTAGCCAGGAAAGCAAGCAAACACAGTGTTTCCCCAAGGCCAGCTTCCAGGTAAGCAAGCACCAAGGGACACCTTAATAAATGAAGCTTTCTGTGCGAGCATTTCCTGTGATTGCATTCTGATTCTGTACACATTTCCTGTCCTTAGACAGAGTGCTCCAGAGCAAAGGGGAAGCGCCGCCTTTGGGAGCCAGAGTCATTTACAAGGCAGTTAACACCCTTTTGCCTGGAGCTCATCGTTATGCAAATGAGCACCACCCACCCGGCCTTGGACGTTAAAGCCTGCCCAGCATAGATTCTTTTTGTACTGATTTTATAGGATATGCTTTTTACATCCTTTTTCTTTCTTTCCTTCCCTCCTTCCTTCCTTCTCTCCCTTTCCCCTCTTTTTCTTCTCCATCCTTCCTCCTTTTTCCCTGTCTCTCTCCTATCTCTTTGTCTCTGTCCTCTCTCTCTCTTCTGCTGATAGCTCTCCCTGCCTCTAGCTTTCCTAACATACCTTGCAGCTCCTTAATAGCCCTTAGTAGGAAAGAGACATGAATATGCAGCTCAGAGGCCACCCACAAATGAACTTTGTACGACTTACTGTCACTGAGCAGACACGCTGTGGCTGTCTATCTCTACACAGACCCAGAATGGTTCCCACTTTCTATCTCCTTAGGGAATTGAGTTACTGGTACATCCACTTTATTAGAAGGATCCAGTAATGAAAGCGACAGGTGGTCCTTCATATGTGGACTGTGTTAAAATGGTAGAAGTGGCAGCCATGCTGTTTGGTTTGAACCTTGGCTTTCTTATCCACAGTCCTGCAGTTTCTGTTCTCTTTAAATACCCGCACAGAGGCTTGTAGCTGAATCCTGCCCAGGCTTAGCTCAGAGCCTGGCACCAGTGCCTGGTCTGATGGCATCTGTTTCACCCAAATGCAAGTAATCCTCAACCCACCATGAGATGAGCTAAAGCAATTCTAAGGTACAAATATTGTTAGTAAACAATGCCATTTAATATCTCTAACCTAGGAAAGCATCCTGGCGTAACAACCCCACACAAATGTGGTATAGCCTCAACGGTTTCCCCTGGTGACCCGTGTCCACTGCCCCAACCTGCAAAAGCATACTGTATGGCACATCATTAAACGAGGGGACGAGATCAAGATTAAAGCAAAAGAAAACAGGCAAAACAAAAGCCTCGTCCATGTCACTTTCCCAGTGCTGAGACCCCGTCCACCTGAACCTGTGCCAGTCTCGTGCACGCCACCACAGTCCCTGTGAACCCAAGACTCTCGCACTTCCATTGCCTACGTGAAGACGCTGAGCCCTTGGACTAAGTCACCACTTCCCAGCTCTTAAAGTGTCTTGGCTTTTTTCTTCTCCATAGATCCTTAAGTCTTGAGGAGAGGGATTTGATGAAGACATCTGACTTCCGAGTGAGTGCTCCAAAGTCTCTCCCTCTCTGCATCTTTCCCACTGGCTGGCGGGTCTCTTTGTTAATTCCTATGTTCTGCAAGGAGAAGTATCTCTGCTGAGGGCTGGGTGAGGACTGATCTATGGGAGTAGCAGTGTGTCAATATGTCACTAGGTCACTAGGAGTCTTCCCCCCTTCCCTTTGGTTTTTCGAGACAGGGTTTCTCTTTATAGCCCTGGCTGTCCTGGAACTCCCTCTGTAGACCAGGCTGGCCTTGAACTCAGAAATCCCACCTGCCTCTGCCTCCCACGTTCTGGGATTAAAGGCGTGTGCCACCACTGCCCGGCTGGGCTGCTAGGAGTCATTTTATTACTATGTTCTTTTAGCAGAAGTAGGTTTGGAGGAGTTGAGGAAGGGAAACATCATCAAAATCTATTGTATGGAAAAAAATTAATAAAAAGTGAAAATGATCACAGAAGTGTATGTGGGAAGGTTTAGAGGGAGGAAAGGGGAGGAGAAATGATGTAATTATAAGATAATCTTATATAATCAAGGAAATAATGAAAATATGTAACAAAGAAAAGAAACCCAAGCTCTTCATTTGAAACATCAGGCATTGGTGACAATCTGTACAGGCCAAGATGGGTCTTGGAAAACATTGCAAGATCAGAGCCCCCTTCGACTTGAAAAAGAGTGTTGCTATAAAATAGAAGTGAAAATGGCTTGCTGGGGTGAGGCTCAAGTTTGAGTAGAACCTCCTCAGCAGAGGTTCCTTACAGAGGCTGCAGGAGTGGTGGTGTGCGGGCGGGAGGGTGGGCAGTGGGGTGTCTAAGCACTGAGCATCAGAGAAACATGAACCGTCAGCTGTCACTTCCTGGGTCCTCATGGCTGTATGCAGACCCTTGGGGGAGCAGTCTAGAGGTTGTTGTCAGGGCTTATGCTTGACCATGCTTTCCCATCATGCTCCAGGAGTTCAGTCTGCAGTCTCCAGAGAGTATGTCCTGCTGCAGAGACAATGCCTACAGGGTGTAAAGGAAGGACGTGGGTTGTAACTAGGACTCCACTGTCAGCAAACAGTGATATGACGTGAGGGTGTGTTGGTCTGTCTCCCAGAACAACCCTTGTCCAAAATGAGATGCAGCGTTGTACCACAACATCATGACTGGGAAGCTGAGCCCTGTGAAAGAACTACGGGGCTATCACTATGGCTCAGTCAGCGAAGGTGCTTGCTGCAAAACCAACAACCTGTGTTTGATCCCGGGAACCCACAAGGTGGAAGGAGAGAACCAGCTCCTGAAACATGTCTTCACTTAGCTCACCTCAAATAAATGTTCAAAAGAAAAATCAGTGGTGCTGCTGCAGTTTGAACGTTGTCCCTGTTGTGTCTGTCCTCCTAGATTCTCCCCCCCCCACACAGCACACACAGAATCTAACCCCCAGTGTGATGGAGACAGGGCCAATGGGAGGGGAAGAGCTTTTGAGGGCTGAACCATGGATAAGATGGATGCTTTCATGGAGGTGACCCCAGACAGCTGTTATGTCCCTTACACTTTATTAAGAACCTAAAATTCTAACCCTGTATTTATGGGGGCTGGAAGGATGGCTTCATGGGTAGAGAGCTTGCTTACTTTGAAAGCATGAGGACCTGAGTTCAATCTTTAGAACCCACAAAGACCAGGCATGGTAGCACATGCCTGCCAACCCTGCACGGGGAAAGGAGAGAGAGAAACAGGAGGATCCCCGGGACAGGCTGGCTAGCCTGTCTAGACTAATTGGTGAGCTCTAGGCCAAGAAGAGCTATCTCAAAGAAGGTGGACAGCATTCTGATGATAACATCTGAGGTTGTCCTCTGACCTAATATACACAAGCACACATGTCCAAATATAACCTCACAGGCATGCGCATGCTTGTGCATACACACACACCTGTATGTAACAAAAGACAACTCTGGGTTGAGTGTGGCTTCCCTAAGCTTCTAGCCTGTGATTTCGGGAAATGTCTAGAGTAATTTTGCTGCAAACAGAATATTGCTGATGTCAGGGACTCTGGCAAGGCTCTGTGCTCCCATACCACCCTGCCAGCCTGTGGGTGGAGTTGGCTACCACAGGACCTAGCATTTCATAACCACCTCCGACTGGAAGTCAGTCGGTCCGTCCTCACAGGGACTTAGTACTCACTGAGGGGCTTTTTTTTTTTTTCCTGATGAAAACTAAGCAAACACAGACATCCCCTCAGCACCGCGTGCGTTGGCAAAAAGCGGTATGAAGATGAAACACTGCAGAAAGGTATTGGCTAGGCAGTGAAGGCGTAGCTTTCTAGGGTGGTGCAGAGGAGGAAGGAAGGAGAAGATGGAGGTGGGTGACTTCATCCTCAACAATTCATCCCAATCCACGCTCTTCAATCATCTTCATCGTACCCAACAGTGGTCTCCAACATACTGGTGGTCCCAACTTCCCAACAATCCCCAGGAAAGGTGGTTGAGCCTCAAGGAAGTGACTTCAGTTGAGCCAAGGGAACAATTGATCAAGAGTCCCAGGAACCCGTCTCTCTCAAAGGCCTATGGAATTCCATTTTTGTTAGATTCTTCACTATGGGAAGTACCCAATATAAACAATTAAAGGGAGGGAAGGTTGAGTCAGGCTCATGGTTTCAGCCCATTGTCCTCTACTCTGTGACTCTGGGCCCACAGTGAGGCAGAGTGTGACACTGGGAAAGCTTGCAGCACAGGCTGCTCACCTGGTGCAGACAGGAAGCAACTATGTCATCCTATCGTGAATCCACGAATGGGTAAACCCACTGATTGTATCAAATCCCCCAGGAAGCTCTTCAGCTGTCAATCAAGCTCTGAATGAAGACGGCAGGGGTGGAGAGGGGGCATTCCTAGTCAAACCATAATACCTCCTATGTCTAAGGGTTTAACCCCTCATTCGTCTGGAGGAGGTTCAGGGAGAAGTGAGCCTCTCAGAGAACCATCACCCACACAGACTGCAGCCATGGGTCCAGGAAGCCTGAAAACCTCTGTGGCCACTGGCCTCAAACTGCTAGGACTTGATTAATAGCTAACAGTGTGCTAGTTTTTATGGCCACTTCCAACTTGGGAACAGCAGGAGAAATGTGCCCCTTACCAGTTGCACAGGATCCTTGCTTCCTGTTAACTGTCTCCAGCTATCCCTGCCAACAGCTCCCAGTCAGGGCAGCCCTGGGCTGTATGTGTTTCCCATCAACAGCTTTCCTGATACACGTTTTCCTGTCTTTGAGCCTTGCCAAACAAGGAACAGCGGCCAATTGCCTTTCTGCTGTAGCAAACTTCAAGTGAATATCCTCATTTTGTGTGTGTGTGTGTGTGTGTGTGTGTGTCTTTTGTTTACTTTCACAGTTCTCGTACACTCACAGACAAGGTGACTGGGAGCCATGAGCAGACAACAATGGCCAGTGTGGTTGATTAAAAGTCGCCCTTACTCCATGCATGAGTGCTCCAGAATAGTGTTGGAGAAGAACATAACTCCTAAGTGATGGCTGAGCCTTACTCTGTCCCAGAAGAAAGGTAAAAGGCCCAAGGCATGTCTGAAATCATTATGTTTTGACTTAAAAAAAAAAAAAAAAACTTCATTAGCCTGGGGACAATGGGACTATTGTCTGGTGATAGACAAAAGAAAGTTCTGGAAACTTGGACAAGATGCAGCTGAGCCACCTGAATGCCCGGGCACAGATTTTCTACAGGCTGATGCCCAGCAGTGAAGAGGGCAGAGCCAAAAGCCATCAGTGGGTGGCAGAGGCCAGCTGGGCATCAAGTTGCCAATCCACCCTCTTGCCAGAGAGAGACGCAGACATTTGTAGCAGGCTAGGTCCCCACCATGGGCCAAATCTGTGATCTGTGGCGATAATTCAGATTCAGCTCTCCTTCGTCTCCGGGCCAACCTTAAACTCAGCTAAGAGATGTGCTTTGAGTCTGGGACACCCTCCTTTCTACTATAAAATCAAAGCGGTGTCACACACAGAAGCTTAAAACCCATTATACCTGTATTTTGCCTGGAGACGCTATTAGAAATCAAAGGAATGGAACTCTGATACTTATTAAAACGAGCAATTAGGGTAGTTCTGAATTTGTTCCTGGCTCCCTCTCACGTTAGTTTCTGATATTTTTTTAAAAAAAAAAAACTTGAAGGGAAGAATTCGGGTCTCTCTCCAGACACGACTCCACAAAGTCAGTCTCCTCGGAGCTTGGCAAACACAGGGAGAAGGTGAGGGAGACGCGCCGAGCCTCCCTCCCAGGCCTGGCGCAGACCCAGGGACTAGGAAAAGAAGGTGCTAAATTATCTTTGTTCTGCTTTAAGAATGCCTGCCAATTACTTGAACTAAGGTCCCGATTCTGCTCCTGTTAATTAGGCTGACATCGCAGAATTTACTAGAAGAAAAGCAGTCTGGAAATCGGCTCTCTTGTCTTGATGGCTTCTGTGTCGGCACGTGACCAGCAGTTACCATGGTGACTATCAGTCGCTAGCGGATTGTCCACAAGTTGAACTTGCATCTGACAAGTCAAATTTGTCAGTTTGGGGAAAAGTGGAAAAGGTTTAGGTTGTTTTGTTTTGTTTTGTTTTCTGTCTCAGAGCCACTGTTCCCTTTTTAGCTAGGCAGGCTTTCTCCTAAAAAGGGAACAGTGGTCCTAAAGTGCTCTTATCCCCTCGGGTGGTCTGTGGCATTTTTGAGACCACTGATAGCCTTCCATCAGAATTTGAGGATAAAATAATACATACTGTGATTCAACAACAGACTTAATAATGGGGTGTGAACCACAGACTTCGCCTCTCTGGGCTTTTTCCTCTAAAGAAGATTTAATTTCTTTCTTTGTCGTGGACCTGTACTCATGATCATGGGGTGCGGATAGTTTTCCAGGCTGCACTTTGTACCTTAGCAGGTAGTGATGCTAATGGCTAAGTTTATCAGGTTTAAAATAAAAGTTTAAAAACAGAAAAGCATTTAATAAAGACCTACTCCATCAAGCCAGATGCTGCAGGCAGCTGAGGCTGGGAGTCCCTGAAAGGGACAAGAAGGACAATCACCAGCCCTAGTGAAGGCCATCATCACAGCTGTGATGACAGAGTGGGGACAGAAGAGCCAGCTGAGCCCCAACACGACAGCTGGCCTCTCCTTTGGCTAAGGTAGAGCCAAGGTTGTCAGCAAGCGTCTCACCTTAGAAAGATGACTTTCAGCTGAAGGAGGTCTGAACCCCTGGCTCAGTGTGCAGGCACAACGACTCTTACACAGATGTCTTTCCTTTTAGAAAGAGTTACTGTGAATCCTAAGTGCTCCCAAAGATAGGTGGGGTGGACTCAGGTCAGAAACCTTGGGCTTGTCACCACCCTAATGACATAAGCTAGAACTGGCCTGCCTTTCTCCACTGAAATCAGGAGGTAAGCGCTGTTGAATTAGTAGAATAAGAACCAGGTTTTTAGACTCCCATTTCAGGTCTGTATCAAGAGGACAGCTGGGTATGGAAGCACCCCCTGATGGCCACAGTCCAGCTTGTGCTGAGAAAGTGCCCCCAGCTGCCTGCTCAGAGCCTGCCATTGATGCAGTGTCTCCTGCCCTCCCACCATCCAGCTTAGACACAATTGTACAAAAGTGGCACTGAGGTCCAAAAGCACAAGACAGGTTCCCCACACATGTGCAGAGTAGCTGAGGTCTGAGCCAGCCTTAGGCCCAAGGAACACACATGCTCAGGAGAGGTGCCTGGTGTCCAGTACAACACCTCTGGCCATCCCCAGGCAGTCAGGCATTCTGTGATCCTGTGCACATGTCAACACACAGACACACAAGTATACATGTAACTAAAAAATATTTTATAAATGAATAGATATTTTAAAATTCATTGTTGGTTGACTTCACTGATAAAGAAGCTGTGGCTATGGGAGGTTAATTCTATATATGAATACATTTATATAAAACTGTATACACTTGCATGACTATATAAACTTACATAATATAAATACAATGCACACAAATGAACTTACAGGTCTAAACTATAAATGAGATTTTAGCATGCTCTAAATGTAAATGAGATTATGAGTACATATATCCAGAATGCACACTTACAGCTATGTTGTTCACACAGTAAATTTCTCTTAAATGATGTTCTTGGTCTGTTCCTTTCTCCCCTGTCCTCCTCTTTTTCCTCCTCCCTAATAACACCCAGTATCTAGTCTCCTTCTTGCAGTAGGATGTAGAGTCTAATAGAGCAAGCATGCGTCCAGAGAAAATCTCCAGTGTATCGTGGGGAAAGGGAGGCACATGGTCCAACACTGTGGTAGAAATGATGGACATGAATGGGGGGAATGTTCTAGAAGGCAACTTAAAGGATGTCCACTCAACCAAGGGTGTGAGTCTCCCTCGGCCTAGCTTATATGAAATAAAGACACCCCGCCCCCAGTGTCTGTCATCGAGGCCCACCATTTCTCACTGAGTATTTTACAACACTGACATTGGTGTGGCCTTGGGAGGTTGGGGCAGAGTCATTTCTCTCAAGACTCCTAGGGAAAAGATGGAGGGAGACTCAAGCCCCAAACTGTACAAGGTCATACTCACCCTGACAACCAGGAAAAGGAATGGTGTGGGGAGGAGAGGGAGGGAGAAGGAGGTGATGGGGAGGAAAGGACACCAGTACAGTTTTAGGACAGGCATCCTGGGTGGGGTCTCTAGAACTCCAAATCACAAAACCTCACAGTAGAACAGTGACTTCCAGGCTCTGGGGAAGTGGGAATGGATTATTTGGATGAGGCAAAGTGCTCAGACCAGGGGATCTTACACGCTCATACAGACATTCATGCGGGTTAAGTACTACTATGCATAAGAATAAATTAACCTTTAAATGCACTGGGTCTTGTAAGGGGCCATGTAGTTTGGGGGAATTGACCCGGGTACCCTGGAAGAGCAGCCGGTGTTCTTAACTGCTGAGCTATCTTTCCAGCCCTGAGCCAGTGCATTAAAACCAGTGCATAAAAAACACTCTTTAGGATGATCAAGAGAACCTGAGAAATGGGCCCATTGAGCTTCAGGCTGCCTGTGGACAGTGGAGTTCTGTGACCTTGTGAGTTCAGTTCTCTGAGTGTAAGGAGACCCAGATTGAATTAGATATGGTGAACACACATCCGCAGACTGCTGGTTATCACTAAGGTGACCGTCAGCTGGTGGGAGAAAGGTCACATTTGTCCTTTGAGAGGGAAAAGACAGAGGGAGACCCTAAGGCAAGATGGCACTTGAGATGTCTACTGTAAAATGTGCCCCACCATCTCCTTCTACCCAACCCTGGTCCATGCTGCCATCCTTGGCCTCCGGGAACTCTGGTAACTCTTCCTGGCCCGACAGAGAGCCCTCTGCCTCCACTTGCTGCCTCAGTTGGCATTCGAGGCACCAGAAAGGAAACTCAGAAGAAATTAAGCACAGATACCACGGGACCCATGTTATACTGTTCATCTCTGTGCTGTTAACAGTGGCCGACGTGAAAGCAGCGTCATTGTCTACTGACGTGGGCAAGGTGCAATACAGTGAGTACATACAATAGTACTGCCCAGTAACATAAAGGAGGGGGATTCTACCACAGCCAACTCGGATAGGCCCAGAGGAGTCAGAGCCGAGGAAAGTCAGTCTCAGGACGGATAGCACATGGTACAGCTTAGAGAAAGAATATGATGTCAACTCTTGGGAAGTAGAAAAATGGTTGTCGGGGACTCTGGAGAGGCAACTAGAGATGCTAATGAAGAGGCATTGTGTTTCTTTACAAGTTCAAGGATGCAGCTGAGCTCTGGAGATCTCAGCACAGCACTGCCTATGTGGGTGAGGATAGAGTTTATATTTGATGCTTTTTATCAAAGTAGAATAAAATGCTTTAAAAGAAATTAGTGCAAAGAAATAAACTTTTATCCAGAAAAGACAATAGGGAGTTGGGGTGAGGAAGCTTTCCTCTTTGAAGCACGGGGAGGTGAAGTAGGAGGACGGGTGGAGTGGAAGCTGCCGACGTGGGTGGGAAGGCAGCCGGTGAGCATCCTGAGCTGGTTTCCTGGTGAGGATTTGGCTTCTGTGACACTGGAGGTTGACAAGGCCCCAGGACAGAGCCTTTGGAGTCCCAGGAGAGCTGCAGGTAGAAGCTCCAGGGCAGGCCAGAAGGTCCAGGGCCAAGAAGAGCCTGTGATGTCTTCGTTTGAGTCTGAAGGCAGGAAAGGGGCAGCATCCCAGCTAGATGGTAGTTTACAGGAGGAACCCCCTGTGGCTCCTGGCCTGCCTTCTTTTGCACAGTTGTCAGGGTGTAGCCCACCCATCCACTTGGGGAAGGGGAAATGTGCTTCATCCAGAATAGTCTGTTTAGTACAGTGTTCCCCAAATGTCTAACAGCCAGTCTAGTTGGACATAAAACGTAATCACCACAGCTCTATCGGCTGCATTCTGCTCTATAGGAATAGGGCCTAGAGGTAAAGCCAGCTGTTGTGTGCTTGGGTTGGGTCTTCAGTCTCTTTCGCAGGGCTCTGACCACCACAAGACCCAGCCCCTGTTTTATGCTCATCCTTGAATCTTGATCTGGTACAACCCTTTTCCCTTAATGAGTTTGGGACAAGTTTTATTGTCCATCCCACCACTGGGTTCCCATGAGTCTGGCTTCAAGCCCTCTCCTTGCAAGAGTCTCCCTGGATCCCTTCCATATTTTGCTAGGCTGGGTCATTGCCAGAGAACAGGCCTTATACAATCGTATCTGCCTGGTGCTTATTACAATAACCAATCTGAAAACCGGGGCTTAATACACGCATGTGAGTACACACATGCCGACATGCTCATCTGTTTTCAGAGACATCTTTCAGTGTAGTGGTCTACATATAAGAGCGAAGCTAGGATACCTCTCAGACCCTCCAGGGCCAGTTGACAATACTTCGACAGCATTAAATGTCCTATGGGTTACAGTCTGCAGAATGTGCCATCCATTGGGTACATAGTTTAGTCAATAACAGTTTAGTCACCAAGGCCTCTCCTCTGTCCACTGACTTGAGTACTTGCAGCCCAGCTACCTTCTGGCTGGGGAAGAGGCCTCGAGCCACCTGTCTGCAGGCGCTTTGCTATCTCCAGAAGAGAAGGGCACGTAGAGGGGGGAAGCAAGGCCAAGCTGGTACTACCAAGGAAGCTATAGATATGCACAGTAGGATGACCTAATGGAGAGGGATGGGAAGGGGGAGAGGGAGGGAGATGGGAGAGTGGAGAGGATGCATTTATTCTATTAGGAAGGATGGAGCCAAGAAGCAGCTCAGGGCTATGATGGGCAAGCTAAGGCTTTGAAGTGGGCCATCATCCCCTGGGCTCCTGCATCTAGAGTACTGAGTGGTCTGTGTCAAAGGGCACAGGTGCCCTCTTAAAGACACCCCACCCCCAGCAGCAGCAGCTCAGCAAGAATGCTTGATGGAGTTAGAGTCTAGATTCTCAGCCAAGGAGCCCCTGGACAGGCAGGGAGGGCGGAGGCTGGGGAAAGCTGAATGGTGACAGTGGCCCCAGGTGATAGGACTTGAGGAATGGACAGAAGGACAAGCAGCAGGAATTCAGGCAAGGGTTCTCCCAGATGCATAGGGGAAGGACAAGGGAGAGCTACTCACACCGGAAGCGCTCCGAGAGCGACGTGATATGGAAGGCTGTGCAAAAGATACAAAAGCAGGTGATACACAGCAGCGCGGACCCTTGCATGTCCCGGAAACTAGAGCAATGTCACGTCTTCATTCATGAGAATGGTGCCATGTTCATCTACCACCATACTCACACGTTGTCTTCTTCCCTCCCTCCCTCACCACTGCGCTTCCCCCTCCTTTCATTTGTCTTTATAAGTGTACTTTGTATTCAGGATCTTTGAACACGACACGACACGACACGACAGGCTTGTTTTGAGTGAGCAGAAAACACAAGTCCAGCTGTGAGAGGGAAGGGCAGTATGGCCCCCTCAGCCAGAGCCCCAGGAAAAGCTCCAATGACACAGCCCATCAGAGGCTGGCCCCAGCCTCCCGCTGATGACCTCATTACTCCACATCTGGGAATGGCGCCAAGAGGCAGCCCAGCTTGCCAGAACACAGACTCCTGCAGAGGGCCTCGGGCTCTGAGGCCCCAGGGGACCTACTAAGTCCAGCGCCCTGAAACGCCTGCCATCTCTCTCCCAAACTGGCTAGTCACCCATACTCATCTCTCAAGCCAGGAAGGTAGGGACCAAGGGGATCCACACACAGGCATCCCAAGGCCCACCACCGCAGAGTACAGTGTTGTGGCCCAATATGCTTGAAGGAGTTGACCCCTCCACACATGCAGGTTCTCTGACGAGGTATTTACAGTAGTCTCCCCACAGTGCCCATGAGGCGAAGACACGGTAGACTGGGATCCTCATGGTGGGGCAGAAGCCGAGTAGCTCTGAACAGAACTGGAAATAATGAGACCAATTTCTCCTACAAACAGTCACTGGAAACCCATGGACAGGCACCATCTGCCACCCGTGATCCCACGGAGTGTGTGGACACAAACGCTTCTGTGGCACGTCTCGAGGTCTGCTGTGGTCCCCAATAGAGAAGAATGAATTTACATCCAATAGATGGGAGCTAATCCAATAGAGGAAGCGATGCGGCGCTAGGCTGTGGAAGACCACGTATCACGTGGCAGCGTGGGCTAAACGCTTGATTGGCACCAGGGCCCCACCTTCTCCCACTACTTAGTATGCATCATTCATTGGTTCTTGCTGGGAGCCTTTCCCGGGCTCCTCATCTTCCCGAGGGATTACTGTCCACACTGGCACAGGCACACAGCTCATGTTCCTCTGTCTTTGCCAGCACAATCTGGTGCCTGATACAACTTTCCGTCATACTGGATGGTTTTGAAATAACTACTTTATTCTTAGGATTAGCACGTCTTCTCCCTTTTCTGTTGCTATGACTTTTAACGGAGCGTTGTGTGGTAATTCGATACACAAGTAATACACATAAAGAAGATATCAGGAAGCTTGGCCTCTCTACTTCAAAAACTTCTTAAGTTTATTTTGACTAACATGTAACATTTGAATGGGGTAGATTGTGGTATATCATAATTTTTGACTGCCCTGGAACATTCTGTGTAGACCAGGCTGGCCCGGAACTCACAGAGAATCTGACTGCTTCTGTCTCCAGAACACTGGGATTGAAGAGCGTGCTGCCACACAAGCTCACTAAGCAAGTCCAGCTTTCTAGTTCCTGAGGAGACTCAGTCCAAACTCCCGTCTCATTAGAAACAAATCTGCATTGGGTTAAGACTTGGAATGCTCAAACAATCTTTCTCATGTACATATATGCTCACTTACACACACACACACACACACACACACACACACACACCACCACTACCACCTATACACATATTCATACACACTCACACCACACATATTCACACCCACTCACACATGCACACACACACATACACACACCACACACCACACATATTCACACCCATTCACATTCAAACACTCCACACAGTCACAGTCACACACACTCACACGTACCACACACCACACATACACACATACTCATACACATACACAACACACACACACACACACACACACATACACACACACACCACAAGCTCACTCCTTCTTTTCATGAATTTGTACTGCACATAAACTCTTTTAGCAGGATTGCGACTAGGTGGTCCCTTGACCTTAGGTCTCCGGGACAGAAGCTGAAGGGTGACATCTCCAGGAGTGAGCACTGGGTACCATGTTCCATAGCCCCTGTTGAACTCCAAGTCATCAGATTCTTCCTGTGTGGCCACCAAGCTTGGGTTTGATCTTATCCCTGAGCTGTCCTGGTAAACACAGCCCTTCACAGAGAGGAGGCGCAGTTCCTACCTAAAACCTCCCATCTTCCTCTCCTTCTCCATCCAGTGTTCCGTTCTCACACAGGTCCCCTCCCCCACACCCTTCACTTTATCTTTGCCCCATCCCCCGTGAAATATCTTCCATATTCACAAGTATTCTCAAATAAAGCAACAACGGCAAAACCCTAAGAAGGCCAATACCCTTCTTATCGTGGAAATACTCATTACAGAATAGGAATTGCCTAGGAAGGAAGAAAGGGAACGTTTAATGAGTCCCTACTGTGTGCACAGTGTCTTTGACCTCTCCTGGTGTGACAAAGTGCCTCTGAGTCCTTGCAGTGTGCATTACTTGCAAGTTCCCCAATGTCAGTTGAGGCTAGGAGAAGAAGGGTCACTTAATCTCTGCTCCCTCACTTTTGTGTCCCAATGAGGCCTGGACCTCCATGAGCTATGTCAGCCTGCTGTGCCAGGTCCCTCTGGGGCCAACAGTCCAGGAGGAGCAGGGTCTAGCTGGGTCTTCATTGCCAGCTCAGCCCAGAGCTGGTGCCCTGTTCTTACCCTCACTGATAAGGCTTTGTCGGGAACAGAATTAAGTCACAGAATGAGGCTGAGTGGAAAAAAGCCCTTTAGGAAATGAAATCCACCATGGGAAATCTACTGAGAGTGCTGACTTGCTCCCTACAACACCGATTAAACAACCCGTCATGTGAACCGCTCTCACCTGCTTTATCCTAAGGCAGGGTCCAAACTACGATAAGTTAAGATGACTAATTCTCCAAGCTACAGGATTTATGAAATGCCAGGGGCAGCTGACCTCCAGGTTAGCAGGGTCCACCACCACCACCACGGTATAAATACTTAAGGAGCTCTGAACAAGCTGGTGAAGTTGAACCTCTCTCCTTCAGTTGGTCCAGAAAGGAAGGTCCAGAAGTGTGACATGGGGCCTTTTGCAGGGACCCAGACATCACCTCCAGGAAAGTTCTCCTCTGGTGGCCATTGTGGCACAGAGGAAATCGCACCAGATGGTAAATAGTGGCAACTCCAACAGTTGGTGAAACTATTTAGGTACTTAGCAAACAAAGACACCACGCCAGCTCCTTTCCCAGATTCTTCTTCCTGGGGCACAGAATAGAAGAAAATGCAGAAGCAGCCTCTAGGTTCAGTGAGAGTTAGCTTTTCCTAGGGTGGAAGAAAAATTAGATGGGGAGGTGGCGGTGTGAAGTAGGGGGTGGGGCAGGGGGCTTGAGGGTGGGAGGGTGGGGGGGGATGGACAGACTAGAAAGTGAAATTGGATTTTTTTTCTTCAAAAAAAAAAAAAAATCGATGAAGTAACCAAGCTATTAAAATGGAAAATAAGTCTGATGTCATTCTGAAAAATAAAAGCGTTGAGTCACCTGCGGAGCCACTTAATTAGGCCCGGAAAGGGACAAGAGAGCTTGAGTAATTTTCCCCCGCCAATGTCAGTATTTCAAAATGAGCGAGGCGTCAGGCCTCCTCTCATCGGAGAGTTACATCAGTGCTTTTACCCTGGGGACAGCCTGAGACATTAGAAGTCAGTGAAGAACAAAAAGGAATGCATTAGGAACGATCCCCATCCCCGACTGCCCTGGACCAGCTTCCACTTCAGGTCCCTGCGACACCTCAGAACAAGGGCTAGAGGGGTTTCTGGGCATGCTCTGGGGAGCCAGACAGCAGCATGTCACTACAACAGTAGTCAGAGTGACGGGCCCATGAAGCTCTATGGAGACCCCTTAGGGACAGCCTTGGTTTGCAAGGCTGCAGTCAGACAGAGGTTTGGGCTTTAGCAGACCCACGTGGGCATTCCTTCATTAGTGTTTGGATTCAACACCTCTGCTAAATGAACGCCTCCACCTCTCCCTGTGGGTCAGAGGGTGGTCCTGCCAACGACTCCTCTGTCTTTACCAAATAGAGAACCCTGCTATCACCAGTCCCTTGCAAAGGCAAAAACCTCTCAATTATCTCCCTGCTGCAGAACTGGGCTTTCTTGGTAGCACTCAGAAACCATGGGCACCCTCCTTGAGCACTTGAGTCCTCTGAGTTGGGGGGTCCCTTCAGCCACACTCATGACAGGTTCTTTGCTCTAGATCCCCAACTAGAGAAATCTCTAACAAGGAAAAGCAGAGGCTGCAGCTGGGACCTAGCGCACAACACCCTGTCCACACCTCTCCCCTCAGTGCCGCCATCGAGGTTAGGATGCCATGATCAGTCAGGCTCAATTCTGATACTGTCTGGTTGGTATTTATTTTTCTTATTATTTAGCTGTAGCTGTAGAACTCCCAGGGCATTCTTTAATCCCTAAAACTGGCCTTCTGGCTTTGTAAGCTTTGAAATGGAGCTTGATCAAGAGAACAAGGTGAGCACACACTGATGCTAGCCTGGTTGTCAGATGGATATGAAGTACAAAGTGGAGGCCTAGGACACAGGAAAGGCAATTCTTACCGGAAATGGGGAGTGTGTGTCCTTGGTTGGTAAGCAGTCTGTTCTGAGTTTAGTGAATACAGCAGAAGTGAACCATGCAGGCTGGAGAGATGGCTCAGTGGTTAAGAGCACCGACCGCTCTTCTGAAGGTCCTGAGTTCAAATCCCAGCAACCACATGGTGGCTCACAACCATCCGTAATGAGATTTGACACCCTCTTCTGGTGCATCTGAAGACAGCTACAGTGTACTTAGATATAATAATAAATAAATCTTAAAAAAAAAAAAAAGAAGTGAACCATACACTAAATCCAGGTTTTGGAGAGCACCCTAAGTCCCCAAGGACCATCCAAAAATTTCCCCCATGTTAGTCACAAAGAGAGAAGAATGAACAACGCTCAGGTGCAATAATTGCCCGGATCGTAAATGACGCCCATCCCTCACACACACCTTGGTCCTGTCAGACAGCGCTGGGTTTCCCCTTTAACTACTTCAATACTATTCCTTCCCACCTTCCCAACCAAAAGACTGCTGGGTAGAAACACAAAGCAAAACAAAAACAAAACCCAGAGTAAATAAGCAAGTGCCTACAGCCCCTTCCAATCTAACAACTGAAACCCAGGTAAACCAACTCTAATCCTCTTTCGAGGGTCAGAGTCGCCCCGCCTCACAAGTTTATCTAATGCCAACAGCTCATTAGGTTGCAGTGCAGGGAGCTTTGAGACTAAGAGAAGATGACTAAGATGCAATGAAGAGAAGAGAAGGAGTGCTGGCTGAACCCTAATAATAATGATTATTTTCACTTGGAAAGTCCTTCTGAGAGAGACAGTGGGATGGGAGAAGGAGGCACGGCCTCTAGTATATACATGAGCTGTGGAGTATGAATCTTCCAGATTCATCTCCCTAAACCCTGCTTTTCAGCTGGGCTAGCCAGCTCCCCTTGCCGAGTCTCAGTTTCCTTGTATGTTACACCAGGATGGTAAGTGTAACCACCCCAGTGAGTGTTTAGCAGGGGCCCATGCACAGGATATATCAGAACTCATGTCAGTAGCTGCAGATCCATCCATCCTGTTGGAATCCAGTTCTTTTATTAGGTGCTGAGTTGAGAAGGTCAGAGTGCAAACTGGGTGCAACATCCATAGATACCAGCTATGCTGGTCAGTGATCTCTTGTAAAATGTCACCCGGAGCCGTCTCCACAGCTGCACGATTTCAAATACCTTATCTTTGATGTTTTTTGTGGTGTGGGGAATTGAACCAGAGGTATCACTCATGCTAGGCAAGTCCTCTGCCACTACACTGCCTCTCAGATATCAGGGAAAGAGAGACATCAGTGCAAAACAAACCACACAGGACCAGGACAGGCTGGACACTATAGTAAGACTGTCTTACACTGGCTCAGATGAAGGCAGGGGTACTGAAACCATTGCCCTAAAGTCTTGGGGGGTCCTGGGGAGACACCAAGAGCACTGGGGGCAAGAGAGACCAAAGTTGTCCAGGCAGGGACATGCACCTGCCTATAGAAGGGTGTGTTTAGGGGGCAGGGCCATCTAAGACAGTGGTTTTCAATACTGCTAATGCTGTGTGTTTTCTAATGGTCTTTGGTGGCTCCTGTGAAAGAGTCATTTGATGCCCCACCTACCTAAGGGTTTGTGACCTTCATTGACCTAAGGGTTGGGCCATCTTTATGGTAAGGAGACTTTTTCCTTTCCTCTCCTGATTAGAGTCTGGCATGACTCCTCTGACAGCCCCTCTATGTACCCTGTCTGAATGCCAGGTCCAGCTTGCCCTTTTCTGCCTATTGGCCTCTCCTCCCCCCAGCTCTGAAGCAGTCAGAGTGTGTATATTTCAGAGACCAGGAAGAGGCTGTGCTCCCCATTCTTCTGGAGAGTCATTTTATGTCACAGTGGCATGAGAAAAAAGATAAGATCGGCAGAGTTCACAGTCTGCCTACCCAGGGATTCCGGGGGTGAATTTGCCTAGGCCAGCATTACCCCCATGACCATCATGCCTCAACAGCCTCCTCTTTGGCATAAGTGGGAAGAGCTTAAGGTCATAAGAATATGGGAATCGAGCTGTTACATCCTGTGGGAGACAAAAAGAGTCCAGGCTACACTAAACTGAAGACCGATCGATCGTAGTGGTTTGAATAGATATGGTTCCCATAGACCCATGGGAGGCTGGCTGGGTACAAGCTGACAGCCCTGTGTTCTGCTCCTAGTTCTCCAGACACCTCATCTTGAACACCAAAGCCCAGTCTTTTACTAACATAGCAATTCAATCGTCACCCCAGCTTTCCTTTTGATTATCCCATGAATCAGCATTTTATGACCTAATCCCCCTGATTCTTAGAAAAAACAGCTAGTACATTTTTTAACATACCAACTGAATTCAGAGATCTGCCTGCCTTTGTAAGCACAGACAATAAGCTAGCTTGGTGGGATTCCTTCCTGAAATTAACATTCCCACCATGCCTGTGCCTAACTTGCTCTGTCCCAGGCTGACTTTGAACTCAAGCCTGCCTTTATATCTTTCTGACAAGCTGGCTCATTAGTACAGCTACCTTTGTTTTTTTAGATCTGCGAAGCCCTTCTTACAACTCATATTGCATCCGTATATTTTGCATAGTTGGGAAATTATATAATTTTGAACACATGTTTTCAGAGTTCTTTTCCACAGCCTTAAGGGCTGCGCTGAAGCTCGAGGAGCATAGACACACCTTCAACTCCTAAACCCGTGTTGTTTCTAATTATCATGGTATCATTAACCTTGAAAGGAAGAACATTCATTGCCTGATAACCTTCTCCGGGAGAACATCTCCCAAAGGAGGAACATAAAGTAAATTATGTACATTATTATACAAACAAGCCCTGCTCCTACAGCAACTGACAACAATAGTGAAGGCCCGTGTCCTGCTGATTCTGCTGCAGGGCCAGGAAACCATGTCACACTGTCCCCTGCACAGCCACGCAGGACTCAGCACAGATAAAAGACAAAACTTCACCCATGTAACACTTTGTGAGCTAATAAATTGATTGGGATTACTTAGAGAAGCATGGGTGACTCAAAAGCAACTATGTCATTGGAAAGTCCACCCCAGCATGGGGGAGGACACTCACAAAAGGTATATCCCGAGATCCCTGCACAACTCACATAGGTAGTTCCACTTTAGAGTCTCCCTTCCCTAGCAATTATTCACAGTGGAGTGCCTTTTCCAAATTTCTTGGGTCTCCTGAGTCTTATGAGACTCCCTCCAGGAGGGACTGTTTTAATTTGGAGGAAAATACTACACAACAACCTGGCTGACCTGGCTCTGATTCACCTGCTCTCCAGATGCACACATGTGCCCAGGGTAGGACAACTTTACCTAACCTTTATGGGCCTTGATCATGCTCCACATGAGGAGTCTAGGTACATGGATTTACATGAAGGTTGCTGTTACAGCCATGCCCTGGGCACAGGTTTGCCTTACCCTCTCTCCTGGGCCTTCTCAGACCCCATTTCCTTTGAGGGAATACTTCTTCCCGCATAATTTTGGGGCTATAGAATAATCTCAGGTGCATACTCTATGCTGTGGAAGGCTAGGGAAAGGGAACACTTTCTCTTTCTCTTGACTGTGGGAGGTGTGAGTGTACGGGCGAGTAAGAGGTGTGAGCCCTAACCCTTGGCTTGGAGCCCTCATCTGGGTGTGACATCCGAGGGTCAGCAGATCCAACTGTCACTCTAGACAGACCATGAGATAGGAATGATGCTTCCCGCTTTCTGAGCTCACTGGAGAAGCCAAGTTTCTCCTCCAATACTGAGACCTTAATCGCCACCTTCCAAAGCATTCACTCTTTCATCAGCCCTGGCTGGAGTCTCCTGAAAATGATGAAATCCTAACTATGATGAGCCTAAATACATCGTACCTTCTTAAAGTGACTCCCACAATGACCCCAACAGTACCCTGTCTGTGACCAAAGAATGTCTTTCTATTTAGGACCTTTTCCATTTGCCCCAGCCCCCTCTTAATCTTGTTTGTGTTTCTGACCTATATAACTTCTTGGTGTAATGAGGGCCATATGTTTTCTTTACTAACCTACCAGTTAATGTGGAAGCAAATGGAAGGTGCTGTCTCTCTTCATTTCCACAGCACCTCCTCAGTTTCTCTTTATGTAAACAAAATCCAGGGTGCACTTCTGATGGCTGACATTCTATGCATGCCCACTCCGCTACCAGCTTCCCAGATGAAGAGCTTACCACCTTTCTCATGCTATGCAATGCTGTGTAAATTGCTCCTCCCTCAGACTTTTAACCAGCAAGGAAATGCACTGCTCAGCTACTTAGCAGAGAGCCAGATGTGCCTGTGAGAGAACCACAGTCCCTCTTAAGTTCCACAGGCCCTCTTAAAAATCAGAATATTGACCACATCTTCCTGGCAAGAGATGCTGGGAATCCATGACCCTGATGATAAGCAAAAAAGATCCCAAAGCAAGGTTGAATTCTCATGAATGGATCTCTGACACTTACGAAAATGCTAGATTTTTAGCGGTATTGAGTATATACATCTTATGGGGGGGGGAATCTATGAATTTCATTAGATATTCAAAAAAGTAGGTCATGCTCCAGAGGTTCCTTCCAAATGTGGGACTCATCCGAGGGCTCATCTTACATTATTGCTGGCAAGTTCCATGAGCATGTGGAGAGTCATGATAGACACCGGCCAGAGGCTCATGAAGCCAGAGGCTCCTGCTCTAGCTTCCAGATGACTTTCCTGCCCTAAAAGTGGGTATTTACATTTCGTTTCTATCTTCAAAGTTTCTCTAGGCCGTGAACAATGGTTGCATTCATTACACGATCAGAAGCTATGACCTCAGTAACTACCCAAAAAGGATTCCTGGGACAGTAACTGCAGGTAGAGGTGGTTGGGGGTGGGGTGGGGTGGGGCAGACAGGATAGGGTACAAGGCTTAGAGACCAGGAAAGATAGTGGAGCTCCCGAACAGATGAACAGTTCAGAATCTGTAAAAGTTCCCAAAGAATAAATGCCCTGACCTGCCAAGCTTGGCATGGAAGGTTCCTGTCTTAGTTACTGTTCTGTGGCTATGAAGAAACCATCATGACAAAGGCAACTTAGAGAAGAAAGCATTTAACTGGGGCTTGCTTACTGCTTCAGAGGATGAATTGCTTATCATTGTGGCAGGGGGCATGGCAGCACGCAGCAGATGGGGTGCTGGAGAGGTAACTGAAAACTACATCCTGATCTGCAGGCAGCAAGGACACACACACACACGTCCATGGGGGGGGGCCTTTCTCACTCAAACCACCACAGCGACAGCGTCTTAGAACAGGGCTTTGGGGGCAGCACTGGCTATCCCTGGCTCTCTCCCCTTCCTTTACACAGAGCACCTCATTATTCTCAGACAGTGCCATTCTGAGAGCAGGCACCAAACCGACAGTGAGTTTTGGCCAAGACTTCCCTTTCTGCATGGTTGTGAGTGACTGGTGGGGGACTTGGGTGAGTGGGACAGCCTTCAGCTCTGCCATGCAGCACCTGTTGTAGAGGATCTTGGTGGGTCAGCAGTGGCCCCAGGACGACACAGGTGCTAGTCAAGAGCTCAAGAGCCATTGCCATCTCCAGACCTACCTCAAGTTACACCTCCCCCAAGAAACAACTGCTTCTGTGTTGAACAATCTGTCTAGAGAGGATGGCAAGTCACCATGCTCCCCACCAAATCACGAAGCCACCGCGTCACCATGCTTTCCTGTGGACAGAGGAGTGGCAAGAAGCCATCCTGCCGAGCTTCCTGCTCCGGCACGATGACATCTGCTGCCCTGCTGGTGACGCGCAGCCCACCCCAGGTGTGGGAACGCTCTGGCTTCTTGCAGATTGTGGTTTCCCCGTTGAGTCAGAGGGATTGGGACAGTGCTTTGAGCAGAAGGACAGGCGGGTCACAAGACACATGTGTGTCAAAGAGATAAATTTTGAATCTTTGACAACAGGTTTATTTCGAGTAAGCTGAGTCACTGATTACATCAAAGATCATGCCCAGCTGGAGACACTAACAGCAAACCCCAGAGCTGGGGCATTTCATCTGGCAAGAAACTTGGAAGTTACTGTAAACAGTTATTTTGGGCAAAAATAGATTTTCATGTATTTATTTATTTTTGAGACAGGGCTTGCCATGTAGCCCAGGCTGGTCTGGAATATACAATTCATTATGTAGCCCAGGTTACCTTCAAACTCAATGTCTTTGTGTCTCAGCCTTACAATGTTTGGGTTAGTGTTGTTGACACTGTTGTTTTCTACAAAGCTTTAAAACACACACAAAAAGAAATGAATTTATTACTTAGAGCAACTTAGCAGAGTAGTTAAAATTTATAATCTGCCTTAAATTCTGTATGGTTGGGAGAGGGTACCAAAAAAGCAGGGAAGACCCTTGGTGAGGGGTAGGGGGAGGAATACCCTTGAGATGGAGCGAGTTCATCTGCTGCTTAACGGGCATAGTGCCAGTGAAGCTCTCCCCTTTATGGAAAGAGTGAATGTCTTTCTAAAACCTCCAAGGAGTCAGGCCGGGCATCTCTTAAGACGTTTGCTTCCCGAGTCATCTTTGCTTTTTCTGTGATGGACTACTGATTCCACTGGGAACTCCCTAGCCATGTGGGGTCCTTCTGAGTCCCAGGAGTCTATACTGTTGGTCACAGTGAAAGAGAAGGACCACAGGTTTAACAGAGGTTCTGGGGAGAGCAGCCTCGTTATCTGGTGGAATCCACTGGCAGAGGAGGGCTGAGGTTTTGCTCTGGAGGGAAGCCTGGGTGGAATAGGGTTTCCTTCAGGCTGTGCAGCAGTTCAACCAAGAGGCAGTTCAGCAGAGCAGTTTGAGCCACAGACAGCAAGCTCCCTCTCCCCCGGTTTATCTTCAGTTTCCACCTTCGATTCTTCTCAGGAGACCCAGCTCCCTCCACTCTCCCCACATTCATCTAGGAAATTGGAGCTACCTCAAGGATGCCAGGACCCTCAGAGCCCATTTCTCTGAGCAGCCAGGCTGTTGTGTCAATAGCGGAGAACAGAAGAACTGTAGATCTCAGCCAGGTAGGAGCCTCGTGTAGCCTTGGGGGGGGTTCAAAGGCCTGACCCCAATATCTGACCCATCAGCTGCTTGTCAAACCCTTTGATCTGCTGAGGTTGCTTTCTTCCACTTCCCACAGACTTTTATGATTTTATTACATGTGTGTTTGCTCTGTTCGGTGACAATTGAGGCTAACAAATCAGAATCACCCATTGTTTCTCTTTCTAGTCTGCCCAGGTCTGTCACCCCATCCTGGAAGACACCCTCGGCCACCTGCTCTGACCATTTCAACCCTGCTCGTCCTCCAGTCAGAGCACAAGCGCCAATCTTCCAGGCTTTACCTTTCGTGCCCCTCCTCTCCCAAAGCAAGCTCAGGCCCTTTCTCCAAAACAGGAAGTTACAGATAGTGAAGTGACATCGTTTGTCCCTGTCGCTGGCCTCCACTGGTAGCCTCCCCCACTCCCTCCCTCATTCTGAGCAACGTCCTCTGACTAATTCCCGAGGTCCTCCTTCCTCTCTGGAGCCCCCTTGCATCAGCACAGCTGCCTGGACTCCTCCCAGTGCCCAACTAGAATTTCCAGAACCTTTCAGACGAGGTGGCCTCCTTCTGACCTATGGACATTCCTCTGGGGCTGGTTCTGTCACATGATTTTTTTTCCTCCCTGAGGATTTATTGCCAGGAAAAAGAATTCCCCAAAGAAACATTGTGATTTCTCATATTGGACAATGAGAGCCAGACACTTTTGCTTTGTTTTGTTTTGTTTTATTGCTGGGATGCTTCAGTGCTACGCTAGATCTATGGGCAGATGGTTCTCAACCTGTGGGTTTCGACCCCCTTGGAGGTCAAATGACTCTTTCATAGAGGTCACCTAAGACCCCTGGAAAACACAGACATTACAACTCATAACAGTTATGAAGTAGGACATAATTTTGTGGTTGAGGGCCGCCACATGAGAAATTGTATTAAGGGGGCACAGCACTAGGAAGGTTGAGCAGCTCTGTGTTTGAGTCCATCGCATACAGCATACATCGCATACAGCATACATCGCATACAGCATACATCGCATACAGCACACATCGCATACAGCATACATCGCATACAGCACACATCACATACAGCACACATCGCATACAGCACACATCGCATACAGCTGGAAGGCTGTCCAGCTTCCCTAGTCCCTGGGCCCATGATCAGGACCTACTGCTCTTTTCCCAGTCTCTCTGAGCCTTCCTGCTACTGAGGGGTCCCCTCCACACAGTGGATTTGTGGAAGCCTCATTCCCTGCTCCCCACCTTTGACTGGGAACTCCTGCCAGCCATCACAATGTGTTGGCCTCCTGCACCCTATAAAATGGGATCTTTCTAAAGGGAAATCATCTGGTCTGACAGAACAGGCCCAACTGATCAAGTTTCTCTCTACCGTCTCCCATCTCCAGGCAGCCTGAAGAGAGATACAAGAAAAACAGAGTTTTCTTTTCATGGGTGGAAGTGATGCAGGGCATCAGAAACAGTCTTGTTCCAGCCCTGAGTAAGTTTTCAGCTCAGTTGGCAGACATGGGCTTTCCAGCAAATGCCCACAGAGTGCCCCCTGAAGCCAAGGGCGAGAGGCATCTCTGTCATTTTCCTTCCTCTCAGAACTTCCTCCACAAACATACCTGAAGTCACATTCTTTGGACGTGATATCTCAGCCTTTTGGAATGTCTTTAGAGGTCAAAGGGCTCCTTCTGAGAGAGAGAGAGAGAGAGAGAGAGAGAGAGAGAGAGA
>NC_034592.1:111488427-111489992 GCF_900095145.1 Mus pahari
GTGTGTGTGTGTGTGTGTGTGTGTGTGTGTGTGTGTGTGTACAGGCATGCGTGTGTAAGTGCATACTCCTGTATGCAGATGCATGCATGCATGAGTGGAGAGGCCAGAGGAGCATGCTAGTTGCCTGGCTCTCCTTATTCCTTTGAGACAGGGTCTCTCTGCACTTGGAGCTAAGCTGGCAGCCAGCAAACCATGGATACCCTCCTCCCCCCACCTCCCCCACATAGCAGTGGGGTTACAGTACGTGTGCAGTTAAGCACAGCTTGTTTCCTGGATGCTGGATTTGGTCCCGGGTCCTCATGTTTTAGGAACAAGTTCTCTTACCCACTCAACCCCAGCCTCTAAAGCCATATCTTGAATAATTACTCAGTCTGGACAACTTAAAAAAAAATCACACTACCTTTTCTTACTCACATGTTAATTCCAAGAAACGTAGCGATGTGGAGGTCATTTTGAAGAGAATCTAAGTACAGCAGAGACACACTAACACAGACTAAAAAAGATATCAAATAAATTCCAAAGTTTCGAACTGTGGCACCTCCACCTTGAGCAAATACAAAAGGGGTCAGGTAGAGGGTGTGGGAGGCCTCCAAACACCTCGCCCTTCTTGTCGGCTTGTTTGGGAAACGTGGGAGTTGAGTGAAAATTCTTTCTTTCCAGCCTTGACACCAATCTGCTCATGGGATGAAAACAGCCCTTGTCAGCATCCTTGAGGCTCAGCCGTATCACTGCCGACTGGCCAGCTGTAGGCCAAGTGGAGAGACAGCATCAATGTCTGGTCACCAAACAGGTCAATGTCAGAAACAGCTTCCTGAGCAAGCACGGGCGTCTGAGATCTCTCAGCCCCGGATGCAGAAAGCAGGAACGGACATTCTGTCTATAATCAGTCTTGCTTGCTGTGTCAAGAGAGAGCTCAAAGCACGGGCGATGGGCTGAGGACTAGCTCATGACCCTTCCTTGGTTTCTCTGTCCTTCTAGGGACATTTCCACCCCAAACTAAGGGCAGAATGTGGGGTGAGAGTCCCTTTACCCCGTCTTTGGGAACATCTCTGCCCTCCCACCACTCTGCCCTGGATTTTTTCCTTTCATCTCTGGGATGGGAGTGAGCCCCCACTTGCTCCAGCCTTTGGCTCATCCAAGACTCACTTATTTCTGCTCTGCATGGTATAGCCCTTCCAGGCTGGATGTCCCATGCCAGCTTCATGCTGGACTGAATGAGTAAATGGGTGAGCCTGGAAGCTGAGCTACCTCTCAAAGACCTGATACCTCCATATAAAATATTAATACTACTTATTACCCTGTATTTACTGTTACTTGTTGAGTGTTTTGTAGAAAGTGTCTGGGTTTTGTTTTATTTTGTTTTTAAATATTTTCTTAGGCTAAGGAGGAGGCAACTCAGTTGGTAAAGTGTTGGCACTTTTCTATTTCTCTGTCCCCTCTGTCTTCTGTATCCTGTGTGCCTGGCTACCATTTAACCCAGGTGGGGCCTTAAGGGGTGAGGGGTCCTAATTGGATCCCTTTCCTCCTCCTCCTCCTCCTCCTCCTCCTCCTCTCTCTCTCTCTCT